>NW_005371441.1:2282792-2283048 GCF_000412655.1 Myotis brandtii | reverse complement strand
AAGGGAGGCGGGGCCGGCGCGGAGGAGGAGCCGAGAAAGGCCGCGCCGCGGCTTAAAAAAAAATGCTTTTGAATAAAGAAACTTTATTTGGTGCCCGTGGGAGGGACAAACAATGGCCGGCTCTGGGACGTGGAGATCTTCCGGGGACGGGGGCGGAGACAGCGGAGGGCGACCTGAGAAGCGGAACCCGGAAGCGGGCGGGAGGCGGAAGCCAGCAGGCACCGGGAGGTCCCAGGGACCAGGGAGCGGAAAAGGT
>NW_005371441.1:2251876-2282642 GCF_000412655.1 Myotis brandtii | reverse complement strand
CGCAGTGCCGCGCGCTGGGAGCGGCCCAGTGCAGGAGTGGGCTGGCTCTGGGGACAGGGAAGCTGTCGCCACCAGTCTCTTTCCTCTGCGGCCGGGCCTCCTTCTCTTCCGGCGGAGAGGTTAGTGCACTGCCTGCCGCGGCAGTCCATGAGGCCCTGCGCGGGGCCCCCGCCTGCCTGGAACCTCCGCGTGACAGTGTCACCGGGACCGCCGTGGTGCTCTGCGCGTAACGGTGCTCTTTGGTCCACTTAGCTGGGAGTGAAAAGCACTCAGCCCACACACACTTACGGAACGCTCCTCTGAGCCGGTGCAAAGCGGTCACTGCACAGATGAAATAGCTTTGAAGTTGAGGAATTGGAAGGTATGTTCCCAAAGATTAAGGTCCCTTGGCCACTGATACTGTTTCGTAGGAAATGTGCCCAAGAACCGAGTAGCTGCTTTGTATTGCATACAAAAAACAGGAGTTGAATGCCTACCGTGTGCCGGGCACTGTGGCCAAGGGGACAGCGTGCACCAAGGACAAACCTCAATCCGCAGAAGTTTAGAGGGGAGACAAATCTATCCCTTCCTCTTATATTTTTCCTTCTAGCATTGTTGCTGTTTAATGTATATTTTGCTGATTTACTATGTTTATTGTCTTGTCACCCCAATGCGACGTAAACTTCAAAAGATAGGGATTTTTAGCCATTTTCCTGTATTTTCAGCAAGTAGGACAGTGTGTACCTACCACATGATAGGAACTCAGTTCATATGTGCTGTGTGTATTAATAAACTGAAAATGTAAGGTATGCAAGGGATGTTACATGCAACGGAGAGCTATAAAGGAGAGGAAGATAGAGAATGGGTGCTGACTGTGCATTTTAAATGAAGTGGTTGGGGAAGGAGACATTTGAGCCAAGGTGTGAAGAAGGTGAGGGAATGAGGTTGCAGAGACCTAGGAGAAGAGCATAAGGAACAGTAAATGCAAAGATCCAGAGGCCAGAGTGACGAGCAAAATGAGCAAGGGAAAGAGCTGTGGGAGATGTTAGAGTGCTGCAGCGCCAGAGAATGCAGGGCCACACAAGCTATTTTAAGATTTTTGGCTTTTATTTCTAGTGAAATATGAGGCCATTGTCAAATTTTCTACAAAGGAAAGATGTGATCTGACTTAAGTGTTCAAAGGATCACTTTGGTCACCGTGTTGAGCAGAATCTGTGGGAGTCCAAGAACAGACACAGGGAGGATACGATATGGAGCTATTACCATAACCTTTGGGAGAGATAGCAACTTGGACCAGGGTGGCAGGAACTAGCTGGAATAAAGCAAGTGGGGTTTGCTGACAGATTGGGTATAGAGAATGAAGAGAAGAACCAAGGTTTTGGGCTTTAGCAAAGATAAGGATGTGATTGCTATTTCATGAAAGGGGGAGAGAGACTGTGGGAAGAATAGGATTTGTAGGTAGATTTCAGAAACTGAGTTTTGAGAATGTTACATTTTGTGTGTGAATGAGAGTGGTTTAGAGGTAAGTTTTTGATACTCATTAAGGAGTAAGATGGTATATAAGATCATGAGGTTGGGTGAGATCACCAAGATCTGAGAATAGAGAAGAGCAGTGGCGAAAATACTGAGCCTTAGCTCGTTCCATCCTTGAGGGGTTGAGAAACCAGCAAGAGACCAAAGGTGCCACCAGTGCGGTAGGTAAGTGGCCCGTGGGGACTCCTAGAAGAAGCCGAGGGAAGAAGGTGCTCCCAGGAGGGTGGAGTGATCAGCTGTATCAGATGTTGCTGATAAGTCAGGTAAACCGAAGACTGAGAAGTGCCCATTGGACTTAGAAATGTGGAGGTCATTGGTGACCTTGACAAGTGGTAAAGTGTTCGGGATGAAAGCCTGATTGGAGTGCGTTTGAGAAAAATCAGAGACGAGGAGTCAGAGACAGCAAATAAAACTCTAAAAGGAAGGGAGCTCAGAGAAAAGGTATAGTCACTCTAGTATATGGGAGGGAAGATGGAGCCAGGGAAGAGTTGGTTTTATCAGACGGGAGAAATGAAAGCATCGTTGTATGCTGATAGGAATGTGCCAGTAAAGAGGAAAAAATAAATGGCATAGAAGAAAGAGGGGAGAAGAGCTGAATCATTCCTTCTGTAGAACTGACACGCTAACCCCTGAGTGACACCAGCCAGGGCTTTGAGTGCTTGTATGTGCTCTGGCTGGAGATAGAACCTGTTATGATTATTTATTACTGTATTATTTTCCATATGAATAATTGTAAACCAACTTTTGCCCCACCCTAACCCTAAACACCCCCCACCCCTGTCCTGTCCTCCTCCCTCTGTTCCTGTGGTACAGTGCAATGGGTACAAGTGTTGTTTTGGGAACTGGAAAAGCCTTGGTTTTAATTACATCGCTGCAACTCGCTAACTGACTGGTGAGCCTCTTTAAGCCTCAGTTTCCTGACCTGGAGGAGGAGAGAGAGATAGAAACATCAATGATGAGAGGGAATCACTGCTCAGCTGCCTCCTGCACACCCCCCACTGGGATTGAGCCCACAACCCGGACATGTGCCCTTGACCGGAATCAAACCGGGACCCTTCAGTCCACAGTCCGACGCTCTATCCGTTGAGCCAAATCAGCTAGGGCCTAAGATACGTTTCTTAAACATCCTTTGGCCCTGTGAGTCTCACATTTGAAAGCTCTGGCTTCCCCCTACCCACAGAAACGCTCTAGGATCGCTTATGATCTGGCCACTGCTCCTTGTCAGTGCTGATCGCTGAGGCAGCTTACTCCCGCCTCCCCCGAAGCTGCACTTGTTTGTCAGGTAAACAGAACTGTGTACCTACCAACTTTTGCCCCACCCTAACCCTAAACACCCCCCACCCCTGTCCTGTCCTCCTCCCTCTGTTCCTGTGGTACAGTGCAATGGGTACAAGTGTTGTTTTGGGAACTGGAAAAGCCTTGGTTTTAATTACATCGCTGCAACTCGCTAACTGACTGGTGAGCCTCTTTAAGCCTCAGTTTCCTGACCTGGAGGAGGAGAGAGAGATAGAAACATCAATGATGAGAGGGAATCACTGCTCAGCTGCCTCCTGCACACCCCCCACTGGGATTGAGCCCACAACCCGGACATGTGCCCTTGACCGGAATCAAACCGGGACCCTTCAGTCCACAGTCCGACGCTCTATCCGTTGAGCCAAATCAGCTAGGGCCTAAGATACGTTTCTTAAACATCCTTTGGCCCTGTGAGTCTCACATTTGAAAGCTCTGGCTTCCCCCTACCCACAGAAACGCTCTAGGATCGCTTATGATCTGGCCACTGCTCCTTGTCAGTGCTGATCGCTGAGGCAGCTTACTCCCGCCTCCCCCGAAGCTGCACTTGTTTGTCAGGTAAACAGAACTGTGTACCTGGGTGTTTGATTTGCTGATCCCTCTGCCCTTTTGAGACCTAGTTCAACTGTCACCTCTGACTTTGTCCTGCCCTCGCCTTACCCCAGATGCTCCCTTCCCAGGCCCAACAGCAATTCCTGCCGTAGTGCTCACAACATTAATGTGTCTGTTTCCCCTGCTGGACAGTGAATCCTGAGATCACTGACTCCCACTTGTATCTCCACACCTAACGTGTGATTTTGTAACATATTTTTAATTGCCTGCTACAGGCTTACTTGGAAAGAATAAATATTCTATACTATAAATAGTGGGGGAAATTACTTATGTAGTCTTGTTTTCTTTGTGTGAAAAGAAAGTGTGTCTATGTATTTGTGTCTGTCTGTCTGTCTGACATCCCATATCCTCACTGCCATGCCCACCCCCAACCTGAAAAGCACCTTCCCCTTCGAGTAGCAGCTTAAATCCTCCTGGGAGCCTTTCCTGACTCTTCCTGTGGAGTGGGGCAAGCCCCTGCGTGGTTCTCAGTGCCTTGCAATGGGTCTGCTAGGGCCTAGGGCCTTCCACTAAGCCCCTGCGTGGTTCTCAGTGCCTTGCAATGGGTCTTTGCTAGGGCCTAGGGCAGCCGTAGGCAAACTACGGCCCACGGGCCAGATCCGGCCTGTTTGAAATGAATAAAACTAAAAAAAAAAAAAAAACAGACCGTACCCTTTTATGTAATGATGTTTACTTTGAATTTATATTAGTTCACACAAACACTCCATCCACCCTTTTGTTCCGGCCCTCCGGTCCAGTTTAAGAACTCATTGTGGCCCTCGAGTCAAAAAGTTTGCCCACCCCTGGCCTAGGGCCTTCCACAGAGTTACAGTGAACAGATGGAGATCCTGTCCCCCCAGGAGACCGTTGGCACAATGGCAGGGACTCTGTCCTTTCGTGGAAGCATGCCTGACCCCAGCTCATTGCTAGCTCATTGTAAAGGCTGCATACATTTTGAATAAAGGAATTTATAAGGACAGATTTTTAAAAATAGATATGCTAATGAAGTAAATGGAGAGTTCTCGCAGCTCTTTCTTGTCATGTCAGCTTTATAATCTTGTAATCTTCCAGAAAAAAAGGCTGAAGGTTGATTAGAGGAAAAGTAGCAGAAATACTTGTATCTATTTTGTAACCTTTTTTTTTTTGCTAGACTTAGGTTGAGATGTATCTGTTTTGCAAATATTTTTATAGAAATATGCCTGTTACCTAGGAAAATATTATGTATTTTTTGAAACTTTAAAAAACAGCAACAACAACACTTGAACTTTGAATTCTTTTCCTTCTAGCTTGGGATGTGGTCATGTCAGCCAGACTTCTCCATGCCCTGGCCGGATCTCACTGCGTTTTATCAAAAGCATGTCAGCGCCAAAGACTGGTTCATCGAACAGGAAAACCACTTAAGGAACTCGAGAGCGCAACACGCGGCGCCCTGGCGAGAAGTCAAACCTTGGATTTGTTCTTTCCTGATACCAGAGCCGGTGGTTTGAATGAGTCCCAGATCCTGGAAATGAACCCGAACGCAGCAAACACAAGCGTGTTCTCTGCATCCAGCACTGCACGTTGCCAAGGTGAACAAGCGCGCCTCCCCACCAGGAAGTCTCTGGGCCCGCTCCCGATGACTCACAAACCAAATCGATTAGGTCCTAAGTGGCTTATAAAAATCATCGAGAGGCATTGCTCATCCACGTCAACAGAAACGCTGGTTCCTAAACAAGACTTTCCGCAGATCAAGAGATCACTAAAAGCTTCGAGGACCCGGCAACCGTCCAGGACCAACCTTCCGGTTCTGTCCGTGAACGAGGTAAAAACGTGGTGGGGGCCTTCGGTTGAGGAATAATCGCTCCCTCTCTAGGTTAGCATGGATCGCACACAGCTCAGCAATTTTTTCATCAAGATCTTTGCCAAAGAGTAAAACTTACTATATTCAAAGGGAATCAAAATCTTAATGTTAACAATTAGTGAGACAGCCCTGACCGGTTTGGCTCAGTGGCTAGAGCGTCGGCCTGTGGACTGAAGGGTCCCGGTTTCGATTCCGGTCTAGGGCATGTACCTTGGTTGCGGGCACATCCCCAGTGGGGGGTGTGCAGGAGGCAGCTGATCGATGTTTCTCTCTCATGCATGTTTCTGACTCTCTGTCCCTCTCCCTTCCTCTCTGTAAAAAATCAATAAAATATTTAAAAAAAAAG
Source organism: Myotis brandtii (assembly GCF_000412655.1). Classification (NCBI taxonomy): domain Eukaryota; kingdom Metazoa; phylum Chordata; class Mammalia; order Chiroptera; family Vespertilionidae; genus Myotis; species Myotis brandtii. The sequence continues at coordinate 2,277,063 of NW_005371441.1, read as the reverse complement.
AATTAGTGAGACATATAAAGACAAACTATAGGTGATTAAATGTACAAATATAGTTTACGAAAGGCTTAGTTATTGGCCTAAGGAAACTTTGCAAAAGAAGACTAGTGCCAGGGTTCTTGTTCCAGCATCTAGAAGGGTTAAGGAATCTGGAGGAAGGGCTGTGTGTAACTTAAATAAGAGTCCAGAGACAAAACATAATTTTGAAAGGCATTAGGGAGTCAGAGAAGACTTAGTTAAATGAACTAAATTCTCTTCATCTCAGGACCCCTTGCTTTTTATTAGCACAATTTGTCCTAAGGCGAGGTAGATATATACACTTCAAAGGGTAGGGTTAGGTACAGAATCCATTGTCAGATTGGAAGAATTTGCCTACGGCTTTTCAGTGTTTGGCCAGTAGGAGGCAATAACATGTAGATGAAGATGCCCTGAGCTGTCCGGCAGCAAGCAGTCATCCCTTTTCAGGTTTGGAGAAATGCCTTTAGCCATTCCCAACAGGCGACAATATTTGTGACTCAGCCCTTGTTGAGTCCCCAAGTTCCATCAACCTTTTGATGAAACTCTTGCAATTATGACCTGCTGGAATTGGCTTCCGGCAGACTAGTATTAAATGCAGTCTAGGAATGGTCCCCTAAAAAAACACCCATTTTAAAAAAATCAAACTGAAGGAATTCTTTATTCAATTAGAAATAATTTTTTTTAGTGACTGTGCAGACAGGTAAGCATTCATTAGTCCATGGGACTGCATGGGTGGGGTGGGGTGGGGTGGTGAGATGACGTGGCAAGGTCAAATCAAAAGGCAGGGGGAAAGTTTCTGCTTTTTTATTCTTTGAAGGTTGAAAGGGTATTTTTGTTCACTATTACAAGGTATATGGGAATTTCTCAGCTATAATCACATTTCCCCTCTAAATGAGAAATATTTAGGGTCAGGATCAAGCCCTTTGTTAACCTTCCTATCTTGCATAATACCTAGAACTGTGCCTTGTACTTATAAATGTTTATTAAGTTGGGAAGGATGGAAAAGAGGCAAAGGAATTTTTTCTATGTCTGTATTCCTCATTATTAAAAAATAGGAATGTGGCCCTGCAGGTGGCTCAGTTGATAAAGGGTTTGATCTCTGGTCAGGTGTGCGGGAGGAAACAACCAATCAATGTCAGTCTCTCTCTCTCTCTCTCTCTCTCCCTCTCCCCCCCCCCCTTCCTCACCCTCTAAAAATCAATAATAACATATCCTTGGGTGAGGTTTTTTTTATTTTTAAAGGAATGTAGAATATTTAAAACTTGATCAGGCCTGCTGAATCTATCAGAAAACAGGTTAGAATGTCTGTCTGAACATCTCAATTCTGAGTGGACCCTAAGCATGTTTAATTTTGTTGTGTGTGTTTCTTTTAAGTATATTTTTATTGATTTCAGAGAGGAAGGGAGGGGGAGAGAGAGATAGAAACATCAATGATGAGAGAGAATCATTGATCAGCTGCCTCCGGCATTCCCCTACTGGGGATCGAGCCCACAACCAGGGCATGTGCCCTTGACCGGAATCGAAACTGGGATCTGTCAGTCCGCAGGCCGATGCTCTATCCACTGAGCCAGACCAGCTAGGGCTTGTTGTGTTTTTTTACTGGGCTGTTGGCTTCCTTTGTAAAGATCTACAGACCCTCATCACTAATCTTCAGATTATGAAGTTAGGCATCGACGAACGATTTTCATTTTGGATTCTGCTTTTGTTTAAATTCGTGTATGGCCCCTCTGAACCCAGTATATGAAGGATGGAAGAGCTCCGTGTGAACTTCTCTCATTTCTTCTTCCTAGCTCCTGATGTTTTATTATATCATTCAGCTTTGTGATAGTCCGGGAAATCCAGTATCTAAGTGACTGAGATTAATTTAAGCATAAAAACCCCAATTCATGGCAGATACAAAAAGAGGAAGATGAACTCCCTTTTTTCTTTTGTTCTGTCGAGCAGCATAGAGCAGAAGCAGGTTTCTTATGAAGATCCTGACAAGGTCAAAGATGTTACTTTTTTTGTTGTTGTCGGTTATAAAACGACAAAGAGGCATTACTTCTCTGGGCTAGCCTTAGATTCGGGAGCATGTTATTGCCTCCTACTGGCCAAACACCTGAATTCCATTTTTTTATTTTTCTGTGGGACTTTTCTTCTGTTTAGAAGAAAGGATTTGAAGTAGATTTTTCAAAATTTAATACAGTGTCAAGTGAGGTAATAAAAGCATTACATTTACAGTAGAGCAAACAGTTGACATGAACAGAGGAATAAAGATTATCAAGTACCTGGTATGACTAATTCATTAGTTCTGCAAAGCCCAATGATCAAGGAAAGGAGGAAATCCTCCTGAGTTATATATTTCTTGTTGTCTAACAGAGAAAAAAAGAAAGACATAAAAATGTCTTACGAGAAATTAGTTCCTCCATCACCAAATGTATCAGAATACATTACAAGTGGTAAAGGTGAAAAATATTGTTTGGGGAAACGGTGTCAGTTGCTGGTGTGTGCATATGCGCATATATCTGCTGTGTATGTGAAAGGACTTCTCACCATAGGTTGCAGTCAAAAAGCTTGAAAGCTAAAGCATTGTAACAGTAACGTAAAATGTACCTGTTTAATAAACTTCACCTACAATCTGTACATATTAGGAAAGACATGCATTTCCCCCTTATGGTAGGGAAGCGGCATTACTGTAATGTGCTAATGTTCTTCAGGAACAGAATGTGAACAAAATAAACTTTCCTTTTTAAGACAAGTGTCTCATCAGAGCGTGTGATGCTAAATAAAACAAGAATCATGTATAGCTTTCTAGCCCCATCTGCTGGAACGTGTTTTCTGTGGCCAGGAAAAAAAACAACCCATAACCGAAAGTGCTGTGGTTTTCTTGGCTTTGGGTTGTTTTGTTTTTAACATTTTAAAATAGGAAGGCCTAAATTTAGGTCTTAAATCTAAGAACTATTTTTGGTTGGTTTGGCACATTTATTTAAGAGCAAGTTGTTGACCCCATTTTTTTTTTTTACCCCATTTTAAAACCTGAAATTTGTACTATGTGTGTGTATGTATAAAATGCTTACTAAATAAGGATTCATTATAAAAATTAAATAAAAGACATATATGAAAATGAAAGCTTCTCACAAAGTAGTAACACTTTGAATTAATAGGAGGAAATGCAAAATCAGGACACTTCGTAATTCTCTTTCCTTTTACCAAATAGATTTAAATACAGTCTTGCAATTTGAGAGCAAAAGGAAAAAAAATGTCTACCAAGTCAGACTGAAAAACTTTATGAATCACTTGTTAGTAGAAGAAGCCATAAGTTAAACAGAGATTCGGGTTCAGGAGGACACAGAAAGTAGTGTGGCAGCCATGTACACCGTGTGATACTGGCTAGAACTTTTAGCCAAACTAAATGGGACCCAGGAGAGAAGGACATGTGACAATCTTTAGGGAATCTGCAGAGAAGGTCCTTGGATTGGCTAAGGGGAAAATAGGTTGTGTTTTAAAATGTATTTATAATCTGACTCTTTGGAGCTCAGAATAAATTTTCTCCTGGAAATGGTGATGAAATGCTTTGCCTTGCCCCATTTTTGAGAGTGCAAAAGAGTGAACATTTTCAGCACAGATGGGCCTGGCCAGTACCAAATGGGGGTGACGTAGACGAGACAGCAGGGAGTGGGAGGCTGTGTGGGCTGGGGGGCCCGCCCCTCCTCAGCCCTAGTCGATTATTGCCAGTTCTTCCGCATGATCAAAAGACAGTGGAAATCTGGATTTTGTGTAAAATTGTAATTTATTGCTGATGGGAGAAAGGAAGGAATTAATATACTCCTTTTCTTGAATTTCATACCAGGGCTGGAACAGAAAAGGAAAGACTTTAGGAGCTGAGATGAGTGAGTCCCAGGAATAACTTTTGATTTAGTGACTCACCTCTTTTGATCAGTGATGGGCTAAAGCCCCATATATATCAAAGGAATAGAATCACTTGTTCTGATCAGTAGATATTAATACAGAAAATTAGGAATATGTGAATGTTCAGATGTAATTTACTTGATAAACTTTTTAACCTCCCATAAATTTTGGTGGTTTAATAACTGTAAGAAATGTTGAGCATTTGTGCCAGTCAGGGTTCTAAGTAGTGGACATTGATCACCTTGTTTAAACTTCACAAAAACCCTAAAAGGCAGGCATTATTATTATTTTGATTTTTAAAAATTAATCAAATTCTGTGCCTGAACTCTTAGCACCTGTGCCAATAGCTTTTGACTTTATTGACCTCGTCCCAAAGTGAGAAACGTATTTTATATTATATATACATAGTGACCCTGTATACATACTTAGACATATCTAAGTGACAGAAAACTTCACCAAATAAAATGTATCCTTACTATGAATAATGTACTCTATTATTTTCTATTTTATTCTGTTTAGTTTTGTTTTTCAGCTGGTTTGGGCCACTAAATTGATAACAGGATGCACTATGGGTTGTGACTGACAGTTTGAGAAAAACACTGCACTGGACCGTCTTTTCATGTGTGCACTGTACAGACACAAATCATGAATGTTTACGTGTACACACGGACGAGACTCGGTGCAGGAACCAAACCCGGGTGCATTCTCAGATACATATATGAAACGTTGTGCTTAATATTAACCAGAGTAAAAGATCTATAATTCCTTTGTAGATTTCAAATAATCTCTGTTTGTACAGGCTAGTGACAGGTTATTAAATGACCTTAAATAATAATGTGGCTGTGAATAAGAGTCATGGGAACTCGGGGTTGGAGAGACTTTTTGAATATCTTGTCATCCAGTCAATCAATCAATCAATAAATAAATAGCGTGTCACCCAGGCACCCATATGATGCGAAGTCCTCCGTATCTTCGCTCACTCTGTGCCTGAACTCCCAGTAGGGGAGCGGCTTCCCTCTCAGGATAGCCATCCGCCGTCTTGGCTGGCAGGAGCAAGTTCTTTCATACACTCAGCAGCAACCTGCCTGCCTGCTGCCCTTCCTCCTCCTCTTTCATACATCCCTTGTGTGAGTCTTTGAGATGTTTGGAGAAACACTAGCTTTGCAAGATGGAGCCTGTAAGGTGACAGCAATCATTGCAGACACTTCGGCCTCCCGGTGACCTGTCATGCTAATCTCGCCGAAACAGGACCTGATGCACTGCACGGCGTTTGCAACTGCGGATGAGTATCACCTGAGCGCGCTCTCTCAAGACCTGGCCTCTCAGGGATATGTGGAAGTGACCAGCCTGCCTAGAGGTACATCTCCTTGAACCTGGGGCCAAGTATGTCCAAATGCATCAGGAAATGCTTTTCCTCTGATACTGTCTTAAGTCTGCACTTGCTTCAGTTTCATTTTCTATTTAAAGGATTGCATCACAAAAGTGGTGGTTGAACCTCTTCATACAAACAACATACAAAGATAAGAAATTAGAATGTAGTTTATGGGAGCTCAGTTCTCAGATTAAAATCAATAAGACCTGTTAAGCTGCACAGCATCACTAGTACTTTGGATGATGAAGGCCATGGCAGTTCATTGCTGCCGCATTGAAATGTTACTTTAGTGTTACTGCTGAACCAGGAGATTGATAGAGATGTTGGGGAGAGCCTTTATAGAAAAATTTACCATATAATCCAAGACTTTAAAACTAAGGAAATGAGCTAAAAGATGAACACAATATTAAAATAACCTTAACCGACGATGTTAGACTACTGTCAGGAAGGATTCTTGAGAAAATAGCCTGCCCTATATTAAAAAAATAAGTAACTTGGAACACTTTGATGGAAATTCATGAATTTACCTTAAAGTAGCAAAACTAGTAGGCTGAAAACCCCCTGCTACAGAGAAAATTCTTACAGGAATTCTCACATGAAGTAGTCCAAATATCATTATGCTCTCTCAGCCTTGATGATCTGAACAGATTGTTTATTCTGTTTGATGGCAAAAACAGGCATAATTGGCTTAGAAAAACGGAGCTCTGTCCAGGGCCTCTAAAGCGGAGTCGCCCTTGGCCGCCGGGCAGGGCGGCCTGGGCGCTGCACACCGGGGCTGCTTGCACCATTCTCCCTGCCGAGGCTTCCACCTCCATTTATGCTGCTCGGCTACAGGTGGACTTTGCCCTCTGTAGGATTTAGGGAAGTTAGAGTTCACCCAAAAAAGGTGGTTTAGGGTTTGGTCTCTATCTGAATTCCCTAGCTTCTAGCAGAAATTCTGAAACTTTGAAGATCCTAATTTGAGGTTAAGAAATTATGTATAAATTTTTACATATTAATATTAGTATATGTATTAATTGATATATTAATATATTTATAACTTATAGAATATTTATATACTTGTAACAACTTATGGATGAGTATTTGTATATTGATATTTAGTATTTAAAAGGTTAAAATATTTCAGGTGACTATGGTGGTAGTTCTCATAATTAACTTTGAAATGGTCAGTAGCTTTGTTTCTGTATATTTTTTTTTACTCTCAATTTACACAGTATCACTTAAAATTCAGGAAGATTAGTCGTTTGAGAATTATACTATTAATATATAAAATTATAAATAAAATGGTATTTAAAGGACGAGAATATATAAATGGTTCTTCACATTTTATTTTAAATTAATTTTGTAGAAAGAAGTTTATTTCTTGAGCTTTAGTTGTATTGAAACTAAGACTTTAATAATAATTAACTGGACTAGTGATTACTGAATCAAAATGGGTATGAGTGAGCAGTTTTAAATAGCACTAATAGTTTCACAGGTTGTTGAATGTTTTGTGAAAGTAATGTCCTACGGCCTTTTCCTGTTCATGAAACATTTTCAGAAAACCTTAGTAGGAAGATGGACAGCGTGTTAATAGAGTGCTTAATGGTGTATGAAGAAATGATCATGAGTTTTTGATTAAACCTTTATAGGTGCCTTTTAAACCTTGTGTCACCTTGTGACATAGCTTTTCAGTCATTTATTTTAAATCACAGATGCAGCCAATATTTTGGTGATGGGTGTGGAAAACTCTGCAAAAGAAGGTGATCCTGGAACAATATTCTTCTTCAGGTAAGACAAGAAAGAACCCCACTGGGAGGTGGACGCGTGGGCGGGTAATGTGGTCTTTAAAGGTCAGGTGTGCCTGCCTCCCCTCTCGTAGTGAGTTTGTGGTTTAAATGTATCCTTTGATTCTTATTCTATACAGGAGGGCTTGTCAGTTTTAGGAATCTTCTGGTAAATCCTCCTGTAAAATAATTTTTAAAAGCAGTAAGTAGCCCTAACCGGTTTGGCTCAGTGGATAGAGCGTCAGCCTGCGGACTCAAGGGTCCCAGGTTCGATTCCGGTCAAGGGCATGTACCTTGGTTGCGGGCACATCCCCAGTGGGGAGTGTGCAGGAGGCAGCTGATCAATGTTTCTCTCTCATCGATGTTTCTAACTCTCTATCCCTCTCCCTTCCTCTCTGTAAAAAATCAATAAAATATATTAAAAGCAGTAAATAATCTTCCCCTGCCTTGTCTCTTTAAGTCTGGATTTGCATTTACTAAGTACAGGTAAAGCATCCATTTTCCATTCATCTTCAGGCCCCTTACTTATCAGACTCTGGCTGCCTGCCCTGCTGCCTTTTCTTCCTTTTCTTCCTCTCCCTCTGCAGCTCTTTAACTGATGTTTTAGCCGCTTTACCTATCCAGACACTTTCACTGCGACCTGGCTCACACTTACTCCATTACTGAAAGGTTGCTTTAATGTCAAACACTGCCGAGTGGCTGAGGGGAAGGGTAAGGATAGTAGAAACCACTTAGAGTAATTTCATACTATCCTCCCAACATTTGAGCAAGGTCTGTTATTCCCATATTGCAGCTGAGGAAACGGGGGTGGGGGGGTGGGGGGGGGAGTGTCAGGGGAATTAAGTGAATTATCCACAATCAGGGGACTTACAAGTGGCAGAACAGAAACATGGAGCATCCGGAAGAACCCAGACTTTGATAAAGTCTTTGTGGTCTTCATCCTTGTAGTTCAAGGGTAGGGAACCCTTTTTCTGCCACGGGTCATTTGGGTATTTATAACATCATTCTCGGGCCATACAAAATTAGCAACTTAAAAATTAGCCTCCTGTATTTGGTCAAACAGTTAACTCACCCTTAATGCCTTGGCGGGGCCAGACCAAATGATTTTGTGGGCCTTATACAGCCTGTGTGGTTGATGATAACTGGAAGCCCTATCATTGCCTCTGTCGATGACTCATCTTTTGATGTTACTTTGAAGATAATTCAGAGTTCAACATGTAGTCCCAGTAGAATAGTGGGAGGAATTTGAATTCTGAGGTCAGTGCTGTCCATTAGAAATATAATGCCAGCCACAAACACAAGCCTCATCGGTAGTGATACATTTTCTAATAGCCACATTTTTTAAAGTTAAAAAGAAGATGAATTTAATTTTAAATAACACTAATAAGATCATATAATGCCTCAAATTAAATTTAGTAGTGTATTTTATTTAACTCAACATACCTCAAATATTATTTCAACATGTAATCAATCAATAATTAATGACATTTTACATTCTTTTTTTCCCCTAAGAGTATGGCAGGATAATTTTAAATTTTTTGCAACTATGGTTTACATTCAGTATTATTTTGTATTAGTTCCAGGTGTGTGACATTTTACATTCTTCTCTTCATACCGAGTCTTAAACGTGGTGTGTCTCACAATGCAGCATCTCTCGGTTTGGACCAGGCCTGTGTCAAGTGCTCAGAGCCACAGCCCAGCTCCAGACGGAGGGTGCACCGTGCCCGGGACCTCTCGTGTGCCTGACAGTGACCCTCTGAATTTCTGCTCTGGCTGTGGCTTTAAACGCCTCCCAAATCCGTGTCCTGAGACTCTGTGCTGGCCTACCGCAACAACGTCCTCCCTGGTCTCCTGCCTGTCTCCTCTCCCCACCAGTCTGTGTGCCTGTCCCAGGCAGGATAATTTTTCAATAGGTCTTTCTGGTCACTACCCTGTCCTGCTTAAAGTTCTATGGAATTTGACTCAACTTATCAAAGCACAAAGTTCCTCCCTGCCTCCACCCTGACTGCCCACTACTAGCCCACGTCCACAGCCTTGCAAACTACTAGCTGTTTGTTCTGAGAGGGTGCCCGTCCCTCCCACCTTCTCCCTGAGCCCAGGGTGTGCCCTCTGCTGGTTGCCTCCTCTCCTCCTCTCCTTTGGCTGGCTTGCTGGTCCTTCGGGAACTGTGTCCGTCCGGTGCACATCCAGGTATATGCTGCTTAATTCTGTCAGAGCACTGGTCACACGCTGTTGTAATGGGCAGTCTAGGATCAGTCTTTCCAGATTGGGCGTTCCGTGAGGATAGGAACTAGGCCATCCTCATCTTTTAGCCCAGATGCTAAGTGCATTGCTTAAGAAATGTCTGAAGGCTGCTAGGGGGTCAGGATATTTTACCTTCCTTCCATTTCCACTCTTCCTTCCTCCAGGGCAATAACCCAGAGCCATAACTCCCCCTTTTTTAAAAAATATATTTTATTGATTTTTTACAGAGAGGAAGGGAGAGGGATAGAGAGTTAGAAACATCAATGAGCGACAAACTTTGATCAGCTGCCTCCTGCACACCCCCTACTGGGGATGTGCCCGCAACCAAGGTATATGCCCTTGACCGGAATCGAACCTGGGACCCTTCAGTCTGCAGGCCGATTGCCTATCCACTGAGCCAAACCGGTCAGGGCATAACTCCCTTTTTTATGTACTGCTTAACAACTCCACACGCAGACTGCAGAAATCAAAACAAGTTGTTTATAGCTTTTAGGCCTTAAATTCTATCAAAGCCAGAATTGGATTCCGAGGCTCCTGCGGCTTCCTTGTCGTTCTGCCGTGAGCACTGAGGATGGGGGCCTCACTCCCCAGGTGCCTGTGCCACCTGAGGCTTTCATTCATCTCAGTCTCTTTAGTCCACAGCTATGAAGCATGGCCCTCTATGCTTTTCCTAAAGCAGAATCTGTAGGAGAGCGAAGACGAGTCTCAAAAATGTCCTTATTCTGATTTTTGTACAGCAAAATTGAAGCAAGTATACAACAGTCTAGATACGTCGTTCCATAATATTATAAAAGAGTTATTTATTCTGAAACCCATGAGAGAAATCATGAATTGTTGAGAGGTCAGGTTTTCTCAAGAGTTCAAAGAGTAGCTTTTGTTTTGGCATATCCATCTAGGAACCATAATGTCAAATCAGTAATAAATCACATATTTTTAAATTGCATTCTGGATACATTCTAGAAGTCACCCAAGCATGGCTTTATGTATGGCCCTAAAGCATGTGTTCTAGCTTTAACTTCGTTGATTCTTTTATTCTTTTAAATTAGGGAAGGAGCTGCTGTGTTCTGGAATGTAAAAGACAAAACTGTGAGTATAAATAAGGTGTAAAAGTATAAAAATATAGTTTTCTGAGAATAAATTGTTAACGCTCAACAGTCTGAGCCACTGGGAGATAAATTAACAGGTAATCTACAACTTGTTTGCTCTGCATTATGTCATATTTATCCTAGCAGTTTCATCTTCCAAAATACATTCTATTTTGGCTTATAAATTTCCTGCATTCTTTGAGCATACGCTAATTTTGGGAGAATCAAAACAATTCTAGGTACACTGCAGTCAGAAGGAAGTATACTCCATACATGGTAACCCACAAAATGAATAACGTTACACACAGTTCACGGGGAGCTAGTCCTCTGAATCTTATTTTTAGATCAGTTTTCTAGGACTTTATCACTCACAGGAAACAATTTCTCCAGTACCCCAGTCAGGATTTGTTTAATACAACCTTTTTAGAGGCATTTTGAGCATACACATCAAAGCTTTGTATCTAACTCGGCGATTTACATCTAGAAAGTTATCCAAAGGAAATGGTTGCAGTTATGCATGGTGGATGATGCATGAGGTTCATCAACACATTGTTTACAATAGCAAAATGGAGAAATAACCAAAATACATGATAGTAGGAAGTTCGTTAAATACTACACATTTTACGAGTTTACTACTGTAGTAAATGTAGAATATACTACAGCTCTTAAAAATCATGTGGAAAAAATATTCCTAGGAAGTGGTGGAAAATGTGTGTACAATACAGTTAAATTAAAAAAGCAGGTTACAAACTATAACTAATAGCAGAGTTGGTTAGAAAAATATACCTCATATAATTCCAGTTTTACAAAGAGTAACGCACACAAACACACACACACACACACACACACACACACACGGAGGTAACTGGGGGCGTTTCCTGAAGGAAAGGGAAATATAAATGACCAGCAAGAAAAAGATGATACAGATTGGCTATTTGAAGTGATAAAGATGTAAAAAGCTGATAATACCAGGGTTTTTAAAGAATGTTCTCATAAATGTTTGGATTCTAAAATTGGAAAACTATTTGGGAGAGCGGTTTTGCAAAATTATCAAAATTGTAATTGTGCATGTCTTTGATCTAGCAATGCTAAAGAAATATTCCCGCAAGGCCATGCAGATACACACGTATGGATGTGCACTTCGTCCTAGTGGAGAGAGGACTGCCCCCACCCCCATGGGTGCACATTTAGGACAGTTAACCAGACTGCAGTTTCTGCATGAAAACGTTCCTATGTGCACTATGATCCCATCCTATATAATAAAAGCGTAATATGCTAAGTGTCCGACCGATCAATCAACCATTCGGTTAACCACTCAGACAGTTGCTATGACACACACTGACCACGAGGGGGGCAGATACTCCGACCGGTAGGTTAGCTTGCTGCTGGGGTCTGGACGCGACTGGGTGAGAAGGGCAGACATGCCCTGGAGCCCTCCCACAGGCCCTCCCCAGCTGGCTGGCCCCCATTGGCCTGATGGGGACTGGGCGAGATGGCCCTGACTAGCCCGATCCCTGTCCAGGCTGAGGGACCCCACCTGTGCACGAATTCATGCCCTGGGCCTCTAGTTTCCTATAAAAAGCAAAGTAAATGTACTATATACACATGGAAAAAAAGTGGCAGGCTGTGCACGGAGTTGAATGGTTCTTAGGGGGATTAGGAGTTTAGGAGAGCAGGGAGAGATTGTCACTTTTGGGACCTCTGTGCTGTTTAAATTTTTTAACGTCTGTTACTTAACATTTTTTAAAAGTTAAATTTAAAGAATACAAACCGTAATTTTACTAGTGGTTTTCTTTGGGTTGTGGGATAATGATAATTTTTATTTTCTTCTTTATGCTCTTTTGTGTTTTCCAAATATAAAGACAAATTAATATATCTTCCTGGTGAGTTTACTGTCACAATGAATTTGCCTTTTCCTTATGAACTGAACAGCAGGAGAAATGCCATCCACTGTAATGAAAACGTCGCACACTTCGCACGGAAGGAGCCGGGTCATTTCAGCTTCATCTTCCTTTCCTTCCAGATGAAGCATGTGATGCAGGTTCTGGAGAAGCACGAAGTGCAGCCCTATGAGACTGCGCTGGTGCACTGGGAGAACGAAGAGCTCAACTACATAAAAACAGAGTGAGCGACTTCCACCAGTTCACGGGGAGCGCACCTGGGACAGCGAGGGAAAAGCAGCCGAGATAAACGATAGATGAATTCGTAGACTAGTGTTAAGAAAACAGTTGTTGGTACAGATGCAAAGCTTAAAAATACAGGGTGGGCAAAGGTAGGTTTACAGTTGTTGGTATGGAAAATAATACAATAATTAATCAATAATATAAGAACAAGCTCTGTTCTGTGTACTCACAACAAGTAAACCAACAGTTGTTGGTATGGAAAATAATACAATAATTAATAAGAACAAACTCTGTTCTGTGTACTCACTACAAGTAAACCTACTTTTGCCCACCCCTGCATAATAAATACTACTTTTTTTACCTTCTTGGGCTACTCATAAATCAAAACAAACAGATAGCCTAACCCCAAAATGGTAAGCAGCCTAAATCAGTAAAATAGTATGCCTTCATCAGAACGAACCCCTCAGATTATTCTAGTAGTTTTCTCTTGAGTCCATTTTTCCCTATTGATACATTTTTGGCATTAACAGGATGTAATGAGGGAGTGATCTAAGAGGACCACTTGTAGAAATGGGGTCCTGGCATACTATCCCAGGGGGGATGTATGGGCTGTCTCGGCAAGGGGTGGGAGTAATGAAGAGATGTTAGGGGTAGAGAGAAGGCAGTAGGAACCAGGTTGAAAGGTCTTTTTCCCAGGGAGTTACTTGTCTGGTGGAATACTCAGAAAGGAAGAGCTTCAGGACCATTAGGAAGACACTGAAAGCCTGGATGAGTGAGGAGTGATCAGGAAAGACGAACCCCTTGCCTATGCCAACACTGGTCTACGTGCTTTTTGCGCATCATTTCATTGAATCCTGGCAGAAACCCTGTCATTGCGATTAACCGGCTTCCTGTGTTGCCCAAGGGCACCTGACCAGGGAGTGAGGACCTGGGCCCATGGTCGCGGTAGTTGAAAGTGGGATGTGAACCTAAGAGACACCACAAAATGAGGAGCTGATGGAATTTTAGTAATTATTAAGCACTTGGCCTTGTGGCCCTAGTTACCATGAACCCCCTTTTGTGCCTCTACCTCCAGATCGAACTGCTGCTTCCTAGGTACTCTCCCCCACCCACCCGCACGCACGAACACTCGGGCCTCATTCTCACTACCTGTTAGTCTAAGGAGGGGTGAGGTCCTTAATTCTTTGGGCCCCAGCGTCAGTGATTTGGTTTCATTCAGTGAGACCACCTCACCCCACCAGCAGCCCAGCAGCGTGGTGGTTTTGTGGGCCCTGCCTGTGACTCCTGGCTGCTGCCTCCCTTAGCTCTGTGACGAGGCCTGGGCTCCTTCACGAGCAGCCCAGCAGCGTGGTGGTTTTGTGGGCCCTGCCTCCTGGCTGCTGCCTCCCTCAGCTGTGGCGAGGCCTGGGCTCCTTCACAAATCTCACATCCGGTGGGAAGATTCACCCTATACTTCTCCCACTTGCTTCTGATGTTTATGTTCCCACATCCCCTCCATTAGCCCATCTCCCCAGTCCCTCCCAGAGGTCTCTACATGTGCAACTTAGTTTTTTGTTTGTTTAATCCTCGCCCGAGGATATGTTTTTAATTATTATTTTAGAGAGGAAAGGAGAGAAAAAGAGGGAAACATCCATCCTTTGCCTTCCGTGCGCGCCCCTACCGGGATGGAATATATCAGCCCGCAGCCTTTGATACACGGGCTGACACTGCAACCAGCCGACCACCGGCCAGGACCCTTAGTTCTCACAGCTGCCATCTTCCTCCCACCCACACTACATCAGTGTGATTTTAAATTACACTGTATACTTTTAATTCAACATTTTTTTCAGTTAACAGTTTATTGTAATTTTTCCTTTCCATTAAATATCCTTCCGAGATAGGCATTATAACTTTTTTGTGGGATACTATAAACAAACCATTCTCCTGTTGAACATTTCTTCTTAATTTTTTACTATTAAACACTGGACCATGACGTTTTTTTGTACATAAATCTTCACATCTTTTATTCTCTTAGAATGAATTTCGAGACGTGGAATTACTTGAATCAAAGGGTATAAGACTCTTGATACAAATTACCAAAATGACCTCTAGAAAGATTCTAAGGTGACTTTTTCAAAAGAAAAAAATTAAGTGCTTTTTAAGACGGACAGGATACATTTTTGTTTCCCTCTACACAGGGGGCAGTCGAAACTGCACCGAGGAGAAATCAGGTTAAATTCAGAGCTAGATGTGGATGACGCCATCCTAGAGAAATTCGCCTTCTCCAATGCTCTCTGCCTTTCAGGTGAGTTAATACTACTTATCCGAGGAAGCACTGCATAGTTTTCATCTCAAGGGAAGTTGAAGTATTTAGTAAAGATTTGGACATGTTTTTATAGAATACTCAGCAAAGCTTTAGCATTCCTTTTTTTTCTGCAAGAGAAAAAAAATACAATATAAATATCTGTGCTGAAGCTCCTCATTCCTTATTAATCGTATGGATAAAGCTTACCCCCTCCAAAAACGTTTTATGTTGCTGTTATTACCTGTTTTCCTCTCCTCTCTGTGTGGCGATCATTGTTAGCTTGTCTCTAGTGCAGGCAGGAAAGCCCCGCCCTGTGTGACTGGCACAGGCCTCTGGAGAAACATACACTCGTTTTTCACAGAAAGGGAAGGGTCACATGGCTGTATGTTTTTCTGAAAGGTCCATGCACCTGATGAAACTGAGAAGTTCCTTAAGAATTTGTTTGCCCTCAGCCTGCACTGTGGCCTCTCCACACCACCTGGGGGGGCCCAGGCACTTCTGAGCTGTACTCACAGCCCCAAGAAATTGAGGGGGCAGGGAAGCCTGTCCCTGCCCCACCTATGCAGCTGCCCTTTGTCCCAGGATGTAGCTCATTCTCTCTGGTTTTCAAGCTACAATCTTAGAAAATCAGAAATTCTATTAAATGTATTTTTGGACTGCAAGCAGGGCTTGGAAATCAACTTCATTTCTTCTATCTTTTGCCACTTCAGTGCTGTCCCTTATGATGATTAACTGTTCTTAAATTTCACTTTCAAGTTGTTAGCAGATTTGCATCTTAGAGCAGCATTCGCCAACCTTTCAGACCTCAGGGACCACCAGTGGTCTGTGGACCACCGGTTGGCAATCACTGTCTTAGAGCATTGTTGACGTGGCAGGAAAGGTACTGTGCCCTTCTGCATTCTGTATAAATGTGAAGGTGATGATAAAGAAATGATCCATTGTGAAATTTTTCCCCAGTGAAACTGGCTATTTGGGAAGCATCACTGGATCAGTTTGTGGAATCTATTCAGTCAATTCCAGAGGTAATTATACCAATTTTATGCTTGCTTTCAAGGATTGATTTCTATTTGGGAAAAATGCAAATTTTCCACTATACCCATATATTTAGGAGTACAATAAAATAATAATAAACATTAGGAAAGCTATACTTTAAGAAAAAAAAGAATCCCACTTACATATAAAATGATGAATAAGAAACTTCATATTTGTTTTATTTTTAATTTCCTTTTTTTTTTCTTACTGATTTCAGAGAGAGGAAGGGAGAGGGAGACAGAGATAGAAACATCAATGAGAATCATTGATCTGCTGCCTCCTGCACGCCCCACTCTGGGATCAAGCCTGCAACCCGGGCATGTGCCCTGACCAGAAATCAAACCATGACCTCCTGGTTCATGGGTTGACATTCAACCACTGACCCATACTGGCCGGGCTGTTTTTACTTTTCAAGTGTAAAATTCAAATTACTTTCCTCTGATGTTGCAGTATTCTTAATGTAACTGCATTAAAAGAAAAAAAAGTGAAGTGTTTCCTCTCTCTAAGGAAGGAAGTTATGACCACTTTTCTTGATTAAAAAAGGTATTTTGCTAAATTGTGAAAAAAAATAGTGGCATGAAAAATGCATATAAAGTTATATCAAAACTTGAAAATACATTAAAAATCAGGCTTGCTTTAATTAATCTTTTTACCGTGAAAGAATAATTATACTTGGGATAAAAGGTCCTGAATTTTTTTTGTGTTAATCCTCACAGGATATTTTTCCATTGCTTTTCAGAGTGGAAGGAAAGGGAGGGGGGAAAGAGAAACACTGATGTGAGAGAGACGCATTGAATGGTTGCCCGCTACATGCACCCCAACTATGCCCCTGGGGCGGGGAGGGATCCCGAAACCCAGGTATGTGTCTTTTCAGAGTGGAAGGAAAGGGAGGGGGGAAAGAGAAACACTGATGTGAGAGAGACACATTGAATGGTTGCCTGCTACATGCACCCCAACTATGCCCCTGGGGCAGGGAGGGATCCCGAAACCCAGGTATGTCCCCTTGATCAGGAATTGAACCCTTGACCTTTTGGTGCTTGAGCCGATGCTCTAACCACTGAGCAGCACCAGTCAGGGCAGAGGTCTTGAATTTTTAATAAAAGATAAGAAATGTACAATATAGAAAATGCTGGTAAGAAAGGAAATGGAAAGGGGAATATAAAATTTCTACCTAATAAGATTAAGTATTTTTTATTAGAGTGACATGATTGGGAAACAGTCATCCAAGAGATGTCGTTTACATTGGATAATGCTTCAGAATTTGCTTTATGGTCTCTTACTTATGCAGATATATGTGTAAGTATGTATGTTTTCTTTTTCCCTCCCAAATAGGCTTTAAAAACTGGGAGGAAAGTGAAACTATCTCACGAAGAAGTTATGCAGAAAATGGGTGAACTCTTTGCCCTCAGGTAAAATGTTTCCAGTAAATATTTCATGTATTTAATGGTCTCAAGAAGACATTCCTGTAGTTCTACAGTAAAGAGTCAACATTTGCACCTTTATGGGACTTGGAGCTGTTTTCATTTCGTTCTTTATAAGCGTGGAGAATTCTTACCCATAAGAAGCAGTGGGCTGTATTAGGACTGAACTGAAGAAAGTCTACATGTGCAAAAGAGATCAGAGTTAATCTACATTAAACCTACATGAGAGCATAGGTGATGTTCTTTGAAGGTAGGAAGATACCTTCTAGCATTTGGATAATGGGAATTCTCAGTAAAAATATGTCACTGCATCAGAATGCTAAATAGATCTAATTGCTCCAAACAAGCTATATACCACATTTCATTGATAGACACATAAGATGCCCCAGGAGAGGGATGGTGCTGCCACTTAAAACTATGATACTGTGCTTTTTAAAAAATATATATTTTTATTGATTTCAGAGAGGAAGGGAGGAGAGAGAGAAACATCAATGTTCAGAGAGAATCATTGATTGGATGCCTTCTGCACGCCCCACACTGGGGATTGAGCCTGCAACCAGGGCATGTTGCCTGATCAGGAATCGTAAAGTGACTTCCTGGTTCATAGCTTGATGCTCAACTCCTGAGCCAGGCCGGCAGGGCTGTGATACAGTGTTTTTTTTATCACAGAGCTTCGATCTTGCACTTGCCCTAATAGCTCTTTTAGTTTTATTTGGGTGTAAATTCTATCACATTCTCTCTCGGTCATACATAAAAAGGAAAGCATAAGGGAAATAAATTGTTTAAGGCATTGACATTTAAGTCACAGCTGCCACCTGTAAGATAACATACCATTTTTAAAGATGCCTCCCATTTTCAGAGATGTCAAATTGGGAAGAACTGTCTTAAAATTGATGAGACATAGTAATGCATCATTTTAAGTAAGTGTGTGAAAAAGTTCCAATTTGTTATTGTCGTTTTATGGAAGGGAAATCTTGATTCTTGGAAGTTGTTTTCAATAGACCGCCTTGTTCAGTGTTTCATCCCCTCCAGTGTGGGATGAGACTAGAGTTCATCGTAAGCAGTTGACCTGAGATTGTTTTCCACATTCTCTTTAGATACTTGGCCTGGAGAGCGGTGGTCCCTGTTTCATCATCTACGCATTCCTCATAGCTCAGGGACCCTAACTCAGGGTGCATCCACCAGGAGCACCCACAGCAGATCTAAGCCTTGAGTTCTGTAAGAGGTGGGGTAGAGAGAGCACCTCCTCTTGTCTTGGGAATGCAAGCAGAATTTGATATAGCCAATTACCATATCAAAACTCAGAAGTTAGGAATAAATATGCTTAGGTTTGTGAATAGTTTCTGTAGAGTCCTGCTGTTCTTATCCAAAGTTTTCTTCTCTTTATAATAAAAGTGCTCATTTGTTATTAAAAGGAATGTAGTCAATCTATGATAAAAACATGCACAAATTATATACAGTATGATTGCCTTTGTGTAGACCAACAAAAATACCCATATTCATCTTGATATGTGTACATACCACACATACTAGTACATGTACACACATGCATGCGTGTATGCACAGAAAAAGGTCTGGAAGGACACAGCAACATGTTTGCAGGGCCTGAAGTATTTGAGTTGTATGTTGGGTTAAGAGGCCTTAACCACTTTTTTTCTGAATTCTTCTCTAGGTTTTTCCTTTTTTATAGTAAGCTATTAATATGTTACTTCTTCAACTTAGGTTTCATTTAAAAGTAAGCTTACTCCTCTTATGTAAAAATAGATAGAAATTACGAAAGAGATAATGTTTCTCACACACACATACACTGGCAAGCTACAGGGGAAGCTAACCGTGTTTACCTGTAGGGGGTAGGGGATAGGAGAGAGGGAAAGTTGGTAATAAGAAGAGGAGTAAGAGTGGTCGATCTTTACCTTTTTCTTTTTTACTTTTGAGCCATGTTAATTCCTATCCACACAAAAAAAATATGTTTGGGTATACTGTAAAACTTTTTAGTAAAAAAAAAGTAGAAACAAAGTTTCATTTTGTTTTCAAATTACTTCATAAATAATACTAATAGTAAAGATTGAATTAGTTTGCGATTTTTAAAATTCTTTTGAATGTATTTGTTTCTCAGAAATATTACAAAGATCAGCAATTGTCAATAAAGCACCAAGTATAAAAAATAATAGAGACCATGATTTTTAATTAAAGATAGAAAATAAAAAGTTATGATTTTCCTTTTTTTAAGGCACCGTATAAACTTGAGTTCAGACTTCTTGATCACTCCGGATTTCTACTGGGACAGAGAAAACCTGGAAGAACTTTACGATAAAACTTGTCGGTTCCTAAGCATCACTCGTAGAGTTAAGGTATGTATTTGCACTATTACGGGGGACACCCTGTTGCCTATAATTTGCATAACTATGTGAAGATAAACTTTAAGAAACTATTTAATTGCTTTTGGAGAAATATTTGACTTCTGTTCAGATCTCTGGATTTCCCCTTTCCCCTTTTCTGTCTATAATTTTCAACTCTTTGTGTAAAAGCATATTCTGATCTTTGCTCTGCAGACTAGATAAGATTGGTGAGAGTTTGGAGGCCTAGTGGCCCATAAGGAAGTTCTCATCAAGTTTCAAACTATTTTCATGGGGTCTGGAACTGTAATAGTGACGGCGAGAATAGAGATGCATTTTTAGAAAATCCTCTAAGCAAATCAAGTACTTGTTCATGGAAGGCCAGGGAGAGGAAAGAGGAAGGATGACTGATGTTTGTCTGTGAACGCTGGGTGGAAAAATGGGAAAACAGAGAGGTGGGGAGGAGGAGGTGAGAAGGTAAATTTAAGATAAGCTGTACCGGCTCACACAACAGAGCAGGGCTGAGTTTGGAATGGGGACTGTCTGCTGCACAGACCCAAACAGGTCGTCAGGACTGCTTCCCTCCTCAGCAGACTCTACCAGTTTGGCCTCATTCTTTCCTTCTCAGCGGCATTCTCTGTGAGATGGGACAATGGGGTGTGGGGAGAGGGAATATCCAAACACATTTCACTCTGCCTGGCAACTTCAAAGGATCGGGACATGTGTCTGAGCCCAGGTCTGTACCTACCCCGTCTACCCTCTGGCTCCTCGGGAGGGTTTCAGGTGGCTGATACCATGATCAGCATCATATGGTAACTCCCTGAAAGAAGGGGGGCAGGAGGGAAGGGCGCTGGGCAGACAACATAACTCTGAGGCAGAATGAAGTGCCATCGGAGCACTGAGGGGAAGAAGCAGAAGGTTGGAGAGGTGTCACAAAGGCTGTGCCTTCAAGGTTGAAGGGGAAGCCATCATCTAAAGTGTGATTGGACTAAATGATCCAGAATTGTTTGATGTTATGAAGGCAATGATAGAGGTTTGAAGTCTTGAGCAGGGGGACTGACATGATCTAACCTGTTTGGAATGAGAAGTTGAAACCACTGTAAAAGAAAGGAAACCCCCTGGAGGTCTACCAGTATTAAGACATGGTAAGCAGGACAGATTGGCGCCTCTTAGAGCCCCAGGTAACTGTAGGGAGTGGGGATTAAAGATTAAAGGTTTCTGTCCTAGGTAACTGAGAAGATAGTGACCTGATTTGAGATAGGGAACCCAAGAGGGTAGCCTTGAACAGTAGGTCAATGTGAGTTGGAGAAATGCTAAATTTTGAGGTGCTGGCAGGAAACCCAAAAGATGTTTTATAGGCAGTCAGAAATTCAGAGAAATCAGGAATAAGCATTTATATTTGAGAGTTATCAGAAAATAGTTCTGCCCTGGCCCGTTTGGCTCAGTTGATAGGGTGTCGGCCTGTGGACTGAAAGGTCCCAGGTTCGATTCCGATCAAGGGCACGGGCCCAGGTTGCAGGCTCCATCCCCAGTAGGGGGTGTGCAGGAGGCAGCCTAGCAATGATTCTCTCATCATTGATGTTTCTATCTCTTTCTCCCTCTCCTTTCCGCTCTGAAATCAATAAAAATATATTTTTTTAAAAAAGAAAATAGTTCTATCCAGTGGCACCCAAATAAATTCAATAAAAAAGAAATTTAAAAATAAAATAGTAATTTATATTAGTCTTTCCCAAAATGTGTGATACATACACTTGTACAACAAAATTAATGTAGGTGACACATGGACCCTGAGATAACACTGAAGCAAGTAACACTTCCACTTACTGTCGAGGAGAAAGGCTTTGTTTGGTGTTAGTGGGTCTTGAATGGTCCTCTATTGGATGCTCATATCCTGTCTTAACAGATGTCAGACTCAGTTTTGTGTAGACAACAAGCGCTATTTCCCGTAGTACTGGTTTTCCATTGATGGTAATGGTTTTTAAATAAACATTTCTATGTACAGTCTTCTGGAATTTAATAGTACACTCGGCACATGTATCACAGAAGTAGTGATGGTAGGACAGAAATGACTGACGTTTAGGAAGTGTCTACACAAACCAGAATAGGTCAGATCACGTAAGAGTAGAGAGCTGGAGGACAAGGACACGATCAGGCCTTTGGGAAATGTCACTCAAAGGCAAGATGAGGTAGAGAAGACTCAGAAAAAGAATGGCAGTCAGAGGTAGACCTTAGTTCTTAGGGAAGGGAAAGCAAAGGAAACATCCATTTCAAAGTGTGGTCAAATGCTTGAGTCAACTGAGGCTTAGAATCTAACCAAAAGTTGTTAGATTTCGTATTAGGGGCTTGGAAGTTTCAGGGGAGTGGTGGTAATATATACAGTTTCTAAAGCTTAAGGAATAAGTTGGAGGATGAGGAGGTAGAGGAAGAAAATGTAGGTTCCTTTGTAAAAGTTGAAAGAAAATGGAGAGTTGGGTCAGTATTTTGAAGAGAGAAGTAAGCTTGGATGAGCTGCATGATATAAACCAAGACCAAGCAGCCAACAAAACTAGGAAGAGGAAGAAAGGGAGGAAGGAAGGAAAAAAGAAAAGCATTGTCCTGTACATTTATACATAAGAGATACTACAAGGTGACCATAATGTCCAGAAACATGCTACCAGTGTGGTTCCATGTGCCCGGGCTGTTTATGTTAGTGCACCATATTATGGTTTTACTAGAGGCCCAATGTACGAAATTCATGCAAGGACCTTGGCCCCAGGCCACTGCCCGCCACTGCGGCCAGGGACCTCTGCCTAAGCCCCGCCCACTGTGGCTTTGTCCGGAAGGAAGGATGGACGGCCAGTCTAATTAGCATATCACACTGTTATTATTATACAGCACATAACACATTTCAGTCAAACCCCGAACATGCATCTGTAACTTGTCTCAAATCTCCACTGACCAAACCTGCATCTTCAGCACACCCCATAAGTAATCAAGGGGAATCAAACTATTTTTAAAAATGTTTCCAGACTTGACAATTTCCAAAAGAAAGTGAGCTACAGAGATTTAGGAGGCATAACTTGCCAGTGGTCACATTCAAATCTCAAATTCAAAGATTCTGTATTCCATGAACCCCCTCAACCAACCTGAGGAAGGCATCAACGGGCAGAACCTCTGCAGTTCAGCGCTAAAAGCAGTACCATCTAGTGGTGAGTGTGCAGCAGGTTGTGTTAGTGTTTGTGGGATTTGACAGTGAATTGTAGTATAAGGTAGGTTAATCATTGTTTCTGTTATCTTAAGGCCATGCTGAATGAACCATGTTTCACGTTTGCCTTTCATAACTGCTAAAATCCACGGGCAGCCACCAAAAAACTAGGGCTCAGAAACTAATTTATATTTAGATCTTCCATCAAAACCTGACCAGTAAGAGCTTCAGTATGCGAAGTACTTCTTGCAGTTCAATATGTACATACAAAATATCTCTAGATCAGTGGTTCTCAACCTTGGCTGCACATTAGAATCACCTGGGAATCTTTTTAAAATCCTGGTTTCTGGGCCTCATCCTCCGAAAATTCTGTTTCTTTGTTATGAGGCGGGGCCACAACATTAGTAACAAAGAAACAGAATTTCCGGAGGATGAGGCACAAAAATCAGGATTTTAAAAAGATTCCCAGGTGATTCTAATGTGCAGCCAAGATTGAGAACCACTGCTCTAGACGATGCATGAGACAGGGAATATTGGCAGGTTGCCTTCAGGGAGAGAACTGAGGAGTGAGAATTGAAAGGATGCTTTTTCACTGTACAATGGGGCCTTGACTTACGAGTTTAATTCGTTCCGTGACGGAGCTTGAAACTCAAATTACTCGTATGTCAAATCTTAAAGTGAACAAGTGAGACACGTGATGCTGGGCTGATGTTGTGGCGTTCACTGTGACGTTCGCTGCGCCAACTAGCGGTGGGGTATCTGAAGCTGGCTCGTAACCCGAATTTTAGCTCGCAACTCAAAGCAAAAAGTCGGCCGAGAGACGGCTCGTATCTCGAAAAACTCGTTAGTTGGGACACTCGTAAGTCAAGGCCCCACTGTATAGCTATTTCAAACCTGTACAATTTTGAAGCATGTGACCATGTTACTTATTTGCTGAATTAAATGTGTTGAAGTACAGGATACTTTTTATGTCCCTATATTTTATGTTTTTTACTATTTTTCTAATGCAGGTCATGAATGAAAAACTTCAGCACTGCATGGAGCTGACAGATCTAATGCGGAATCACCTGACAGAGAAGAGGGCACTCCGCCTGGAGTGGATGATCGTCATCCTCATCACCATAGAGGTAAGTCACCTTTTCATGAAAATGAAAAGTTGGCATAGAAAATGCTAGGGAGAAAGAACATGACTTTGTTCCACTTACTAAGTCTATTTGGAAGTGAGGTTAAGTTTCAGGTGGCTATGGTAATGTTTTATAAATGCAGTCTGATTTTTTAAAAAGTACTACATTTTAAATTATGGCATTTAGAGAAAGTTCTGGCTATAAATGTACAATGTAACGCCCACAGCAAGTGCCTGAGCCGCAGAGCTGATCTGCCACATGGAAAAGACACGTATTTACTCTTTCTTTAGAATTCTTCATTAATCGCCACCTTGGAAGAGTCATCTTAGCTTGTACCAGTAATTTGCCATGAAATTATTAACTCTTGCTTTTTTTTCACCCTAAGGTAATGTTTGAGTTGGGACGAGTATTTTTATAACCAAGTGATGACCAAAGGAAAAGTGTTATTGCAAGACATAATTCAAGCTCTACAATCAAAAATAAATGTTCACGGTTGGGGGGAAGTCTCATTTAATAAGTATTTAATTTTTTTAATCAAGAAGTTATAATCTTCTTCTGTTCCTAAATGTGTTGCTGCTTGAATAAAACTTATGAAGAACCTAATGTTTGGGACTGTTAACACTGATCACTTGAAAGAAAAATGTCTATTTTAATTTAAAGAACTTTGGATACGCTTAGCATCTAGGAAATCTAAGCAAAGATACTCATTAAAGCCTAAGGCTTAGATTTTGGACACTGCTACTAACCTATCCCCAGGAATCCCAATCATGGCCTTGGCTAGGAAACCATGCAGGAACTCAGGAATGTTATCTATATACTAGAGGCCCAGTGCACAAAATTTGTGCACGGATGGGGTCCTTAGGCCTGGCCGGCTATCAGAGCCTATTGGGGCCATCTCACCCAGCCCCAATGGGGCCCGGGCTGGCCAGGGCCTGCCGGACAGGGCCTCCCAGATGAGGGGAGGGGAGGGGGAAGGGATCGCAGGTTTGCCGGCTGTGGGGAGGGACTGGGGGAGGTTGGCTGCGGGAGCACACTGACCACCAGGGGGCAGCTCCTGTGTTGAGCGTCTGCCCCCTGGTGGTCAGTGTGCATCATGGCGACTGGTTGACAGGTCATTCCGGTTGTTGTGGTCGTTCGGTTGTAATGGTCGCTTAGGCTTTTATATATCCTATCTAATAAAAGAGAAACATGGTAATTAGCCGTACCTCCGCTACCCTTCCCATTGGCTAATCAGGGCGATATGCAAATTAACTGCCAGCCAAGATGGCGGCCGGCAGCCAGGCAGCTTGAAGCTAACAGGAGGCTTGCTTGCT
>NW_005371441.1:2240359-2251063 GCF_000412655.1 Myotis brandtii | reverse complement strand
GCTCCTCAACCCCCTGATGGGCCCTGCTCTGTGCGTGACAGGGGGTGGCGCCGCAACCTCCCCATCGACCCTGCCTTGAGTGTGATAGGGGGCGGTGCCCCAACCCCCCAATCGGCCCTACCCTGAGCGTGACTGAGGGTGGCATCGCAACCTCATGATCCGCCCTGCTCTGTGCATGACAGGGGGCGGCGCCCCAACTCCCCAATCAGCCCTGCTCTGAGCCCGACCAGGGGCTGCACCTAGGGATTGGGCCTGCCCTCTGCCACCCGGGAGCAGGCCTAAGCCAGCAGGTCGTTATCTCCCGAGGGGTCCCAGACTGGGAGAGGTCACAGGCCGGGCTGAGGGACCCCCCACTCCCCCCGAGTGCACAAATTTTTATGCACCAGGCCTCTAGTATGTAGATATAAAAGCCTAAGCGACCATTACAACCAGATGACTGGACAACTGGACAGTAGCTATGATGCGCACTGACCACCAGGGGACAGATGCACAATGCAGGAGCTACCCTGATGGTCAGTGCGCTCCCACAGCCAACCTCCCACAGCCAGCCAACCTCCGGTGTCCCCTCCCCACACCCCCACTCCCGGCTGGTCCCGATCGGCCATGATCGCTGGCCTGGCCGAGGGACCCCACCCGTGCACGAATTCGTGCACCAGACCTCTAGTATAAAATAAGACAAGCAGTGCAGCTGGTGTGGCTCTGTGGTTGAGCATCAACCTGTGAACAGGAAGTCACAGTTCAATTCCTGGTCAAAGCACATGCCCAGGTGGCGGGCTCAATCCCCAGTGTGGGGCATGCAGGAGGCAGCCAATCAGTGTTTCTCTCATCAATGTTTCTATCTCTGTATCCTTCTCCCCTCTAAAAATCAATAAAAACTTTTTTTAAAAAAAACAAAGTCTTTATCTTCATTTGCCTTTTTATGCATAACTGTCCCACTGCTGTCCCACCCCAGTGAATTTAAATGTCCTTTTTCTTATATTGTATACATATTGATGAAAAGGATTATTCTGTTTAAAATTGGGACACTGTCATTTTGCAACTTGTTTAACTATATAGCATTCTACCAAGAGAACAGACATCCATACACCTACCGATGACTCCATTTGCTGTGCCTGTGCGAAGGTGACCATCCTGGTGTCTTTTGCAGCACTTGGCAAGAGTTCCCAAGTAGTCTTCTGAGGTATTTATACCCCAAGGGCATCAAAGACGTTCCAAGGAGCACATGGGCATGGATAGTTCAGTAACTGCTTTCTAGATCAAGTTCCACACAAGCACCTCCATAAAACTGCTGTGCGCAGGCACACACCTGCAATCTGTCTTCCCATCAAAACTGTACAGAAGGCATCGCTCACCCAGCTTGAATCCGAGTTTGGTGTCCACTATATTTAAAAACCTTTAATTATATTTAACCTGTAAAAACCTTTGGGAAGCCAAACAGGACAATTTGAAATACTGGTCAATGAAGCCTCCTTTAACTGAGACCATGATATCCCCACCTAGTAAGAGAGGAGTTTCCACCCTAGCTGGGTTTGATTCAGTGGATAGGGCATCGGCCTGTGGATTGAAGGGTCCCGGCTTCGATTCCAGTCAAGGGGTCAAGGGCACATGCCTGGGTTGTGGGCTCAATCCCCAGTAGGGGTGTGCAGGAGGCAGCCAATCAATTATTCTCATCATTGATGTTTCTCTCCCTCTCCCTTCCTCTCTAAAATCAATGAAAAATATTATTTTTTTTAGCCCTGGCTGGTTTGGTTCAGTAGAGTGTTGGCCTGCGAACTGAAGGGTCCTTCAGTCGGGGGTGCATGCCCGGGTTGCAGGCTTGATCCCCAATGGAAGGCGTGCAGGAGGCAGCTGATTGATGATTCTCATCATTGATGTTTCTATCTCTCCCTTCCTCTCTGAAATCAATAAGAATATATTTAAATTTTTTTTTTCTTAAAAGGGGGGTTTCCAATAAAATTTTACCCCAACATCAACAAACGATTTGCTGTATGGTTCAAGAGTGCATTCATTATAAAACAATTTTAATATAAAAAAAACATGAACATGTGGTGTCTTATGGTCATGGCAAATTAAAATTTAACATTTCAACTTATACACAGTATGTTGCAAAGAAATAAAGATAAACAATAAGGCCTTCAAGCATAAAAATTTATTGTATTAGGGTGATGTTTTTGTGGTGGAAATTTAACAAATACAGGTTTCCAGGGAGAAAAAAGATCAATGTTAAATCTGAATCATTTATTTGTTTAATTGGATCATAGTAAACATCAACTCATGGTATTACATTCCACTGCATACATTAGATATAATAGCTTTTTTATTATTGATTTTGAGAGAGAGAAACATCCATCGGTTGCCTCTCACACATCCCCAACTGGGGAAGGAACCTGCAACCTACATATGTGCCCTGACCAGAAATTGAACCCACCACCTTTTGGTGTATATAGGATGACCCTCCAATCAACTGTGCCACACTGGGCCAGAATATAATAGTTTTATATTTAAGTATCAATGTTTATGATACACCAGAAATTACATATTTTTCAACTACTTAAATTTACACTCTCCAGTGGCTCTGAAAGCACTCCTCAAAGTTTATCAAATTTCTAGCACTTGCCCTAACAGGTTTGGCTCAGTGGACAGAACGTCGGCCTGCGGACTGAAAGGTCCCAGGTTCGATTTCGGTCAAGGGCATGTACCTTGGTTGTGGGCACATCCCCAGTTTGGGGTGTGCAGGAAGCAGCTGATTGATGTTTCTAACTCTCTATCCCTCCCCCTTCCTCTCTGTTAAAAATCAATAAAATATATTTTTAAAAAAAATTTCTAGCACTCATGAGAGTACAGTGGTTAAGACCAACCTTGACTTGAATTCTCGCTCCCACCACCACTTACATAGCTGCATCACCTTGGGCAAATCACTGAACCGCTCTGGGCCTGTTTCCTCATCTGTATAATGGGTTTAATTGAAGTACTACCTCAGCTCAAAATCCACATAGGATGAGATTAAACAGAGATGGAAAGCCCCCCCCCCCCGCCCCTTGAATCCATAGTTCAGAAACATTACTGAGACTTAGATAGATGTTAGTGAATCCTGCATAGAAATGTCTGGAGTGGTTCATCTATATAAATAAAAGCCTAATTGTTTGACCGGGAGTTCAACTGCTCGCTATGACGTGTGCTGACCACCAGGGGGCAGCACGAAACATGACAGGCATCGGCGACGCAGCGCTGGCAGTGAAAGGCTGCCGGCCCCGGTAAGAGCAGGACAGTGGAGCAGGAGAGCAGGCGGCGCCAGGCCAAGGTGGGTGCGAGCAGGGGCCCGACTGCCCCATCAATTACCCCACAGACTGCGACCATAGGCGGGGGGCAGGGCTGCCACCTGGCTCCCAGGTGCCGAGGGAGCCGGGTGGAGGACCTGGTCCTGATTGATCACCCCGCAGGGCGGGATGGTGGAGCAGGTGAGGATGGCGCCAGGCCAAGACGGGGTGGCAGGAAAGGCTGCAAGGCTGGGGCAAGAGCTAGGGCTGCGAGGATGGAGCCCGATTCCCGCAGGCCACCCGGAGGGACCCCACCCATGCATAAATTCATGCACCGGGCCTCTAGTGTGTGTGTGTGTGTGTGTGTGTGTGTGTGTGTGTGTGTGTATAAAAAGGCTAATATGCTAAGTGTCCTTCCCACCGTCCGACTGGTTGCTATGATGTGCACTGACCACCATGGGGCAAATGCTCAATGCACTAGCTGCCAAGCTGCAGTGACTTGGCAGCAGCGGTTCTCGGGTGACACACCCTGAAACCAGAAAGGAGGGAGCCCAATTCCTCACGGGGCCACGTGATTCCACCTTCGGCAGTGGGTTATGTTGTTGCTAGGCACTGAGGGCCCCAAATCTGGTTTACTGCACACTTGAATTTGCGCTCCACACCCTGTACGACAGCAACTTTGCAGAGTGCCCTCTCGCACTCTGGGACCCCTTGGCGGATGTCAGAGAGCCGGTTTCCGCCCGATCCCCACAGGCCAGGCCGAGGGACCCCACCTGCCGGAGGGACCCGGCTCACTCCACAGAAGCCAGGGAGGGACCATGGGAGGTTGGCTCCAGGGCGTGTCCAGCCCTTCTCGCCCAGTCCCGCCCCACCCGAAACCTTCTAATTAATTTCCTTTCAATGTGCACGAATCCATGCACCAGGCCACTAATCCTATATAATAGAAGCGTAATATGCAAATCAACCGAATGGCAGAACAACTGGTCACTATGATGCGCACTGACCATCAGGGGGCAGACACTCAACGCAGGAGCTCCACAGTGGGAGCACTGCTGAGCCAGAAGCCAGGCTCACAGCTGGCAAGTGCAGTGGCGGGAGCCTCTCCCGCCTCCGCTGCAGATGGGCAGTAAGGAGTGAGGGGGTCCCAGACTGCGAGAGGGATGTCTGACTGCCAGCTTAGGCGGACACCTGAGGGGTGGTCCTGGACTGCAAGAGTGCGCAGGCCGGGCTGGGGGGCACCCCCCCCCCCCCCCCCCCCAGTACACAAATCTTGTGCACCAGGCCTCTAGTTTAAATATAAAGCAGTTTAAATATAAATATTTCCACTGCTTAAACGGCTTTTTAAACTACACATTTTACACATACCAAGTAGCCACCAGCAGGCATTCTGGGATGCCTAGATTACTGCAGTAGTCAAAGGCAGAAATGTTTCTATATGCAAAATCAATAGTTTTTAGGATTATCATGTTTTGACAAAATAATCCCATCCTCCTATTTTTAATTACTGACCTGTCTTTCTACCCCTTAGAGCAGTTTTTCCCAAGTCTGGTGCTCAGACCACTGCTTCAGTAAATAGGTGGGTTTCCAGGGTTACTGATTCCTGTGTTCTACAATCTGAGCCTGAGGCTGCAGTTACCAACCAGTTTTTTACAACTCTCCAAGAGATTCTTAGGCTTACTAAACTCTGAGAACCACTAACTTAGAGCCTTTTAACTGGCTTAATACAGATATTAAGTAATTCGTTAGCACCTCTTGCTCCACTTAATGTACTAAGTACTAAATCTCAGGGACTCAATTCTCCTTTCCACAACCAATCTTCTCAAACTCCCATCTCCCTGCCTTTACAAATTGTGTGTCACTGTGCTGGGAGGGGATGAGAACGAGAAGAGGAATATTTTGAGTATCTTCAGTCCAAATCTATTTACTTGCAATTCTTTCTGAGAGTTCTGAATTGGCTGTTTTTAAAGAAGATTTAAAGTCTCTCTTCCAAATTCCCTTTCCTCAATGGAGATTTCCTCACAGAGCAGCGGTTCTCAACCTGTGGGTCACGACCCCTTTGGCGGTCGAACAACCCTTTCACAGGGGTCGCCTAAGCCCATCCTGCATATTGGATATTTACATGACGATTCATAACAGTAGCAACATTACGGTTATGAAGTAGCAACAAAAATAATTTTATGGTTGGGTCACAGCATGAGGAACTGTATTTAAAGGGCCAGAAGGTTGAGAACCACTGTCACAGAGGGTTAACAAAACGAAATTTTTTAAATGCTGCATTCTCACTCCTTCAGCACAATGAAACAAAACATAGATTTACTGGTACCACCAGTGCTTTAGAGCAGAATGGGAACTGTCAGGAGTCCTGGTGGTTAAGAGAAACCGGAAAGGTGTTTAACCCCTAGAGTGCCGGGGAGCGCGATCGCACTCCTCCTGCAGTGTCACTATTAGATGCTAGTAGTTCACTCTTTATTGACAGATGGCACCTAAGTGCAGATTTCCTAAACTGCTGTAAAATCAGCAAAAATGCCTTGGCAATTTCAGCATAGTTACTAGGATATTGGTTGGCTCAAAGGGTTAAGAAAAAAGCAGCCATTATCCAATCTGTTACAGTAAAAGTGTAAGATAATTTACTGCATCCCCACCTATTACTCAGAAAAGCATAATGGATTAAAAAAAAAAATCAAGGAAGGCCTTAGAAATTGATCCTAGCTTCACTCACACTACCAATGTCAGGGTCTCCTCCTGCTCCTTGTGCCATTAAGCCAAACTAGTCTTAGAACAAATCCTTCTAGCTCCAGTTTCCATGAAAATTTCACAGCAGAGAGTAGTATAGTTGTCTTTACACTTGAACCTTGATTATCTTTAAGTTATAACATCTTTTAGGTCCTGGAAATGTACTAATTGCTATAGTTATAACAGTAGTACAATCTTGTGGTCAGTATATAGACAGCATCAGAAGCTAACAAGTAGTTTCAATTCTTTTAATAAGTACAGGTGATCCTTGAACAACATAGCTTTGAACCGCACAGCCCATCTATAAGCTGATTTTTTTCAATAAATATAGTTGGCCCTTCGTATCCACAGACTTCTCATCAATCAAAGAAGCCAGCCATCTCCAGATTCAATCAACCATGGATCGAAAACAGTATTTCACATTCCCAAGAGCAGTTTCCCAACCAGGGATCTCAACCATGGATCAAAAGACTGTTTTCGATAGGTTGAATCCACAGACTCAAAGGGCCGAATGGAGAGTTAAAAGTTGAAAGTATAACTACTATTATGTAAAAGCTTGCAAAATGGAAGACTAGAGGACAACAGTTATACACTATAATTTCTTTAGAAAAGATTGGAATGGAGAGTTAAAAGTTGAAAGTATAACTACTATTAGATTTCTTAAAAATCAGCCGATTTTCTCATCTTTATCAGCATAGATCATTCATGACAAAAGTCAGAGAAAAACTGGTGTTTTTTCCCCGAGAATACATGAGCCCACTTTCTCAAATTTAAGATTGAGGAGAGAATCAGATTAGATGCCCTCAGAGAAAAAAATGAATTAAGCATGATAATTACTTAAAGACTGACATTTTAGCAAGGCTTCCGGTTCAATCCTAATTCATCCATAAAGAGGAAAAATGTAGAACTGTGTTTGTTACTAAAAATGCCAAATTCTTTGATACTTCTCCCTTGAAGACATGAAGCTTAATACCGTTCCAGTTGGCCACAGGCTGAACTTAGTGACTTGCTTTTAACTAATAGCAAGTGACAGTGATGGTGTGGCTTCGTCCTTGGCTCTTTCTTGTTTCATTATTTCTGGGGGAAGCCAAGCACCACCGCACTGAGAGGACACTCAAGGAGTCCAATGGGAAAATACTGAGACTTGCCAACTGCGAGCATTAACCTGCTGGAGTGTGGGCCTCCTTAGAAGCAGATCCTCTGGCCCAGTCAACATATTGACTCTAAGTAACCTCGTGAAAGACCCTGACCCAGAACCACCTACCTAATTAAGCTGCTCCCGGATTCCTGACCCACAGAAACTGTATGAGATAAAGAAGTGATCTTCAAACTTGAAACCCTGACCCATTTGTGATTGATGAAATCCATTTAAGGCACCACAATCAGCTTTAAAAAAAAAAAATGAACTAGTTACAAAAGATAGCAGAGTATATAACTGATAACAAGTACTAGTTCCTGAAAATTTTGTTTCAATTTTATATATTTGTGTACATTTAACAAAGCATATGTCTTAGAATCACAACTGAAAAAGTTTGAAACCCACAAGCCTACACTTAGGTTTAAGACAAAATGTTCCCTAAAGTATAGGAACTCTTGAGGGAATATGGTCTCAACAACAACCAACTATAAAATGAGCATTTTCTATAAATTTATAACCAAACCAATAAAATATAAGAGACTCTCAAAATACATATTTTCAGACTTATATGTTAAGCTTGATATAAAACACAAAAGGCATGGCAGACTTGTAAGTGTAACTTATAAAAGCATGTCACTGTCCAAACCTAAGAGGTTACCCATAAAATTATGTAGTGCAAAAGCTGCTCTGGGATACACCCACATTTATTAGTATATTACTTTAATAAACAATGTTAAAGGAAATTCCATCTTCAACCTGCGCACACACACCAATTTCTGCGAAAAACAAGTACAGTATTATTAAATTGCTTTCTGCCCACAGTCCGAGGCTCACTGGACCTATCTCTTCAGGACACGGCAAGCATATTTTTCTCATGTACCTCAGCATAACTTATCAAACCTTTCAGCACTACAAGAGTTTGCAGAATATTTATGTATAACAACTTTTGATGAATCCACTCAGATTATTTATTTGCTTGCACTATGATTTTCTTGGGAAATGTGTGAAACTATTTTTGAACGCCTAATCTGCCAAATGTATTTCCAAAATGCAAACTCAGCACATAAACACTAAACAGATAATTTAACTTATTTTTCTTATTACTTAATTCAGGTTACTTGTGGCTCTCCCACAACCAGTCTAACAGCTTTCCCTGGAGACACTAGTCCTTCTTGCAAAGACTAAGTTTTCTCCCCAAACTTTGCGTATGCATCATTTAATTATTTCTACTTCAAGGTGCAGAAAGCAGATATAATCTGTACAGCATCCCTTATAATGCTATGACTTGATGGTAACTAAAAGTCAAACTAATTAGCATACTTGTCAAAATCTAAGAATGCATGCCTATGCCTTGAGAGAACTAGCAGCAAAACAACTGACCATTTCTAAATTCAATAGCAGCTCTAGCCCAGCAGGCGTGGCTCAGTGGTTGAGCGTTGACCTATGAACTAGGAGGTCACGGTTCAATTCTCCGTCAGGACACATGCCTAGGTTTCGGGCTCAATTCCGTGTGGGGTGTGCAGGAGGCAGCCGATCAATGATTCTCTCTCATCACTGATGTTTCCCTCTCTTCCTCTCCCTTCCTTTCTCTGAAATCAATAAAAATATTTTAAAAATAAAGAATAGCAGCTCTTGAAGAAAAGTCTAGGCCAGTCCTTGACAGCACTTTTCTCTAGGAATAAGATTGAGTTTCAGGAATAACCACTGGGTCTATTTTTATACAATTACATAGAACGTAGTATTGAGAAACTATTCACTGATTTTAAGAATAAGCAGTTCTGCCCAGCTGGCGTTAGCTCAGTGGTTGAGCGTGGACCTATGAACCAGAAAGTCACTGTCTGATTCCTGATCAGGGCACATGCCCAGGTTGCAGCTTTGAGCTCCAGTGTGGGGTGTACAGCATGCAGCTGATCAGATCAATGATTCTCATCATTGATGTTTCTCTCTCTCCCTTTCTCATTTTAAAAAATCTATTTTTTTTAAAAAACATAGTTCCTTTGACTCAAAGCCAATTACTCTAAACACATAAGCAAGTTTCTACTTCAGGGCTTTCATCTAAAACTTTAGCATTAGTTTCGCCCACTTTTTCTCTTTAGTTTCTCTTAAACCAGTTCACTCTCCATGTAAGCACTCCATCATATCATAAACTTGAAAGTTCAGAGTCAAGGTCTAAAAAAACTAAGGACCCACAGATCTTTAATAGGACTTTCTACCAATCAAAACCACTTTAGTTTCCCAGTAAGATGAAACAGATCTCAACTGGAGAGCCAATCCAAGAAGCAGGCCTGTCAGCCTGAAGGCCAACTTTGATGTTTAGTGATAGCGCACTAGAAATACTTAATCCAGGGTCAGAATTTCGTTTTGTAGGCAGACATTTAACCACTCACGTCATTTATCTCGCTGATCAAAGAACAAGAGAAGTCCAAGGCAGGTATGCAGTAAATCCATTACCCACGTTTGGACCACTACTTACACAGCTGCCTACTCCGTCTCCAGAGCGAAGCAGTCATCGGTAGCACAGTGTAACTACCTGGGTCACTAGATCAAACGCAGAGCTTTAGAAGGGACACTGTATGTTGCATTAGCTGTCTTAGATAGTAAGCTTGCCTTAAATATCTGTGAACTATGTACCAGGGCACTGGGCTATGTAAACCAACATGGGTTGGACAACAAATCAAGGACCTTATGACCAAAATAACATGCTCTCAAACCAAAGTACCCTGCAAACTGCTGCCTCCATCCCCTAAACATCAAGCCGCATTCATTTTTAAGACTTCAAAATACTGTGCATGTAAGTTATTACATCCAGTCCTCAAGGGACTACATTGTGCTTCCAAAGACATAAAACTCTAGCAAAATGGCAACAACACACCAGTAAACTTTAAAAGGTTAAGAATGACTACCAGACGAAGTCCCCTCGCCTGCCCTCTGGCAGCTCGGGACCCCCCTGCGAAAAGGTCTGGGACCTCTGCATTCACAGACCGGCCGACTCCGGACACCAAACTCAACAGCAGAGGGAACTGTTCTTAAGTAGCAAACATGCCTTGCAGACGGATATTTTTGGACCAAAGCTTCAAAAGCTAAAACCCAATGACTGAAATAAACAACCAATTCAATCCCGACAGAAACTTCTTCGATCACACCCAGCTAGTCTGCTGGCACCTCTGCCTCCACACACAGCACCAACCGGCCTGGCTTTCCCATCGCCGCTGGTGACAACAGGTATTCGTGACTTATGATCTCGGTGGCTCTCAAGTCCACTCCATCTCGAGTCCTAAAGTTAGAAACGTGGGTCAGTAAGGGAGGTCAGGGGACAAAGGGACGGGCCGCGAGATGTCCAGCACCGGGAGCCTGCAGGGGGGTCCGACCAGCAGCTCCCCCGAGCATCCCTCCCCGGAGCATCCCTTCCCCGAGCATCCCTCCCGGATCGTCCTACCGAAACCCCGCACGTAAACACGGGGCTCCTGACTCAGGCCTCCGGCCCCGGTGCGCGGAGAGAAGTTCCTCGCCGCGGCTGCACATGGCCTGCAGAAGTTTGGCTGAAGCGGAGCGCGGAGCCCGGGTGGGAGCGGCAGC
>NW_005371441.1:2233625-2238467 GCF_000412655.1 Myotis brandtii | reverse complement strand
CCGGGCAGCACAGCCCTCACCCCGAAGGGGTCCCCAGAAGGGAGGAAGGTCGGGGGTGCTGAGGCCGCTCCCCAGCCCCGTGGAACCCCCAAACCATGAACGTTTAAACAGGCTGCAGAGAGACCTGGTGGTTCAGAACATGCTCAGGAAGCGAGGGTTTTGTCGCTGGGAGCTGGTGGTGAATACAGAGGGCAATAAAGAAAGCAGGGGTAGCAGAGCGAGCAAGAAAGCGGGCCGCGTGGAAATGCAGTTGTTGCCACGCCATTTGCTGCAAAAACTTGGAGCCGCCGAGCTAATGGTGCCTTAGGGAAACATCCCAGGCTCAGCCCCCCCACCCACCTGCAGTGTCCATTTGCTCATCGTGAAGTGGGCTCCCTTAGTGTGAGTCTCAGTTGTATTCATGTTCAGACGTTACTGTCTTGGTGAAAAAAAGCATTGAAAGGTCAGACTCACTGGCTCCCAGAACTGCAAGGTGCTCTGGGTTTCCTTAACTCCCCCCCCCCGTCCTTTCAGACTATGTTGACCCCGACCCAGCTCAGGAGCAGCCTGCACATAGCACTAGCGTTATAATCCGAGAGGCCTGAAATTTCAATAGGAAATTAGAATTAAGGCATTTTAAATCCTCATTTCTTTGATTTATTATAAACCAGAAATAATTATTAAATTTTGTTTTCTATTCTAAATACCCTTGGTGTCTATCCAGGGTGTTTTGAGGTCATTAAAAGGTAATTTTTAAGAAAGAAAGATAACTAATACCACATTCCTTTAAACTGGCTGTTTCTCACTTAAATGCCTGGTTTATATAAGGTTATCTTCTAGCCAAAGAATTGACCCGATGTTGAAACCATCATGAGATCTCAAAGCACAAGAAGTAATAAACCAGTGTCAGTGCCACCGATGGTCCCCAGGGAAGGAGTCCTTAGAGTGGCCGATGAACCGCCCCCAAGCTTTATTGTCCAGTCCAGCTGCTTGCTTGGAGTTTTCAAGTTTCTCCTCTCTTCAAAGAGGATGCAAATAGGCGCTCCACAAACTCCCACCAAAATACTCCAGCTGCAGAGAATAAACCCTAGGCGTGTTTTAGCTCATAGAACAAAAACTTCCACCGTGACGGTTTCTTTTTTATTTTAAAGATTAACAAAATAAAACTTTGCACTGCCCTCCAAAGTCTACACTTTTGTAAAAATTCTATAAAATAACCCTCTAAGAATATGTACCTGCATAAGGGGATATGCTTTTCCCAGCTTGAGAATTACTGAAGTAGAGTTAGGAAGTTGAAGGAGACGGCTCAGGCTGGTATGTCACATTGGCTGGGATCAGCTTCATCAGACCTGGAGCCTCCCCTGCCATCTCCTGTCTCTCATCTCTAGGCCCACTCATCTGTCCCTGAAGTAACTGGGAAACTGGGCAAGTAGTGTGGACCACGCTGTCACAGTACAGGGAGAACTGCTGGTTGGCTGGACACTGTGCCATAAATTTCAGAATGCACCTGGTGAAAGGGCACTTATCATTTTACCTACTGCCTTACGGTCTTCAGGTTGCAAAGCGTGACCCTGAAAACCTAAAAGGAAGTTGAGAATTTTTATTTCCTAAAGAAGAAACAAAAGGCAAAGTAAACATTTGAAGCACTAGATAGAGAACATTTTTTAAACCTTTTTTATGCTCGAATAGGTTATAATTCTTATTAGCAGATTAAACTTAAATAATTAAAATATTACTTTGAATCAATAGTAAATACATAAGATCCAGTGTTTCACAATGCTAATAGGTCAGTAAGGGATGGAGTCAGTAGCCTCAGGACACTTATCAGGAGGTGGCAGTCTGAGACATTTACAACCTTTTTTTTCTTTTTATGGTGCAAAGGCCAAGTTAGAGGCCAATATCTATGCTCAAGTACATAATCCCCAGTTCACATGCATGAGGTATGTATCGTGTGACTTCCTCACTTCAAGAAAGGTCTGTGCAGAGGGAGGAATTTGTAAAGCACTTTCATGTGCCTGGTTCAGTACTCATGAAACAACTGTTTTACTTTACAAGAACTTTTAGTATACAGTTCTTGTAAATAGTGTGCGCCCCTACGTTCTGCATCAGGCAAAGGTGAGCATCACATGGTCTTGAGAACCACCTCCCAGTGTGTGTGTATTTTCCTACACCATGCCTAGTCACTTAGATTCTCCAAATCCCCAAAGTGTCTAAGTGTCGTCTGCAGTCCCTTGTGAAACATAGGACCCCTTCGGGGCTCCACGAGGTCAAAACTGTTTTCATAATGATACTAATGTGTTACTGGCCTTTTTCACTGTTGAAAACGTGTCCCCATTGGGAAGATCCACATAACTCAATGAGCTGACATTTCCAAATGATCAATGGATGATGTTAAAAGTCACCTGCAGGTAAACAGTTCATTCCAAGCGCAAGATAGAGCAATGAATTTTACTGTAATAGAGTAGGAAAATAGCATTTATTGATGTATTTTGAGATCACACAACTCTTAAGAAACTAACACTTGTCAAGTTTTGATGTAGTATCAAAGAATATCCACAATTACCAAAAATGGCTATTAAAAATTCCTTTTCTTCCAGCTATACAGTTGAGTTAGGCTGGATTTTCTTCAATACTCAACCAAGCTCTAGCCAGTTTGCTCAGTGGTTATAGAGTGTTGGCCTATGGACCGAAAGGTCACAGGTTCTATTCCAGTCAAGGGCACATCCCTCCCACCAGCAAGGGCACCTACAGGAGCCAGCCGATCAATGTGTCTCTCTCACATCAATGGTTCTCTCTCTGTCTCTCTCTGTCCCTTCCACTCTCTAAAAATCAATGGGAAAGTATTAACAACAAAAAAATACTCAACCAAAACAAATTATCACAACAGTCAGTGGAGCGCAGAGTCGATGCAGAACCCAGCTCTCTTCTACTAAGGAGATTTGTAAAATTACGACAAGATGCCATTTCACTAATTTTTGTTTTGGAAAATATATTTTTAATAAAAGTGTTACGTTAGCGCACAGTGGGCTTAATAAAGGAGTTCTGATACCAAAAAGTATGAGAATTCCTGCCCTCAAATCCTATATAATAAAAGGCTAATGTGCAAATCAACTGAACAGCAGAACGACCGGTTGCTATGATGCACACTGACCACCAGGGGGCAGATGTTCAATGCAGAAGCTGCCCCTGGTGGTCAGTGCGCTCCCACAGGAGGAGCCCCGCTCAGCCAGAAGCCCTGAGCCTGGGCTCACAGCTGGCGAGCACAGCGGTGGTGGCGGGAGCCTCTCCTGCCTCCGGAGCAGCGCTAAGGATGTCCGACAGGGAGCGGGCCTTAGCCGTCAGTCAGACATCCTCCAAGGACTCCTGGACTGCAAGAGGGCGCAGGCCGGACTGAGGGGACCCCCCCCACCCCAACCAAGTAAACGAATTTTGTGCACCAGGCCTCTAGTATTACTCAAGACTTTTAATGAAAACACATTTGGTGCTCCTTTCTCTGGCATACACTGAGCTATTTCTATAGATGACTATATTTTCTTCAGATTGATTTTACTAATCATACAGCATTTTAAAAAAGGCAGTCTCTGCTTTGGTGGGTTATTATAAGCAAATTAGATTAGGTTTTAAATTTTGCTGTGTGTTCATATGTAGATTTCCTTAAAGTTGATTGTAGCATAATGCCTTTAGAGTTATAACTTTAATATCAAGTCTTTATTCGCCATAAATCTCTAACTTGCTTCTCCTTGACACCTAAACTGTCCCTGAACTGGCCTCAGCTTATACTCAGAAACTAAAAACTAATTTTAATGTTAACAAAATATAATTGAAAAGACAAATCTTTTACAAGTTCATGTTTTCCGAAGTCAAAATAAGTGCTATTGGTTCATTTATTTCCCTCCTTTTTTAATTACTAGAGAAGAGGATTGACTAAAAAAAAAGTTAAAATATACATATACCATTCTGTCACCACAACTAAATAAGATACATTTCCTAGCTTTGAAATACAGTTCTAAAATATATTAAAATTCAAATGACCAGGCTTGTTCAAGTTTACTTTATGGGCCTTTAAGTATTAATTATTAATAATACTGAAAAAAAGCAGTTTTTCCATCCTGGTAAGTGGTCTAAACCACTTGAAAGAATCAATCTTACTTGTGGGAAGTGCTTTTCTGTTACTGATGCATGCTGTGCATTACAATTTTCATATATGCTTCACTTGAATAAAATCAAGGACTTCAGAGGACCTTTGAGTGCCCTTGAAATGGGTAGTCTAAGTGGTATTTCGTATCTTCAGAGAGCTATTATCTTTAAAAAGTAAATCATCAATTCCAAGAGCTGTTTTGGCCTCCTCTTCTCATACTGAAAGTGGAGGAACTTGAGTTGTCAGAATACAGTGTGATTATGTTTGTTCCATTCAGCTGCACCTCCAAAAACTGAGTAACAAGGATCAACGCACATGTGCTATGTGATGGAAGCTGAAAGCCCTTGCCATCTGGGTAGTATCAGTTATCAGTGTGGGAAACAGTGGTGATCAAAGCCAAAGCTTTAAACAATATAAACCATCATTTACATTTGGCTTTGGAAAGTGTTTTTCACTTATTTCAACATGACATCTTATAGTCTCTGAATTTACTTAAGGGAAAAACCACTTTGTACATTTAAACATACATAAAGAAGGCATTCTATGAAAACCCACTTTTAAGAATTGCCTCCGCCCTGGTTGGTTTGGCTCAGTGGTTAGAGTGTCTGCCAAAGGACCAAAGGGTCTCTAGTTCAATTCCCAATCCCTGCGCAATCAGGACACGTGTGGGAGGCAATCAATCTATGTGTCTCTCTCACATCATTGTTTCTCTCTCTCTCTCTCTC
>NW_005371441.1:2191074-2233580 GCF_000412655.1 Myotis brandtii | reverse complement strand
AAAAAAAAAAAAAATCAATGGAAAAAATATCCTTGGGTTAGATTTGATTTTTTTTTTAAATTTCAGAGAGGAAGGGAAAGGTAGACAGAAATAGAAACATCAATGATGAGAGAGAATCCTTGATCAGCTGCCTCCTGCACACCCCATACTGGAGATCAAGCCCACAACCCAGGCATGTGCTTTTGACCGGAATCGAACCCAGGACCCTTCAGTCTACAGGCGGACGCTCTATCCACTGAGCCAAACCTGCTAGGGCTCCTTGGGTGAGAATTTTTTTAAAAAGGAAAAAAAAATTGCCTCCCTTAAAGAAAAGAATTATGCATAGTCTAAAAAAAAAGAATTGTCTCCCTTCTCTATCTCTGCTTTAGTTCTCTGCTCACTATTCTGATTTAGGTTTTTTCTAAGTTCCATTAACAGTGTTAAATGGCTGGGGGTTTTATTAGCAGTCCTCTGTGACTAGTATTAATAAGAACTTTTAGGAATGATCTATAGCAAGGTAGGGTAGTGGGAAAAGCATGAAATTTACACACAGAAGACCACGGTTCAATGAACTCCTGTTTTTTACAGTTTTTACTTCTCTGAACTATCATCTAGTGATTTAAGGGTGTGACTTCTGGAGTCAGACATACTTGGCTTCTCCCAAGACTCTCAGACACAAATCACAGTCAAGACTTCAGAGCTCCAGACCTTTACAACGAACATGTAGATGTTCTGCACAGCTCTCCTTGGGTGTCTGTGAAGCCTCTCCACCCCAACCAGCCTACACCTCACTTCATGATCTTCCCCCCAAAATGGGGGTTTTGCCCAGGTTCCCTCTCCTGGCAGAGAGCCCCACGATCTATCCAGTCACACAGGTTAGAAACCTAGGAGTCATCTTGGACACCTAGATCTTCCCCATCCTCCTCCATCTAATCCACCAGCCAGTCCTTTGATTTTTTATCTTCCAACTATCCCCGCACCCTTTGTCTTCATCATCACCACCCAGTCTGTCATCTCCTTTCTCGACCACTTCTACCATGTCTCCCCTCTCCCACTTCTGCATCACCTCCACCGCCCCGACTTAGTTAGCTTTGCAATTGCAGGCATCTGATGATGTCACCCTGCCGCTGGAAATCCCCTGCAGTGGCTTCTTACCGCCTTTAGGATGGGAACCAAAATCCTTAACCGACCTGAGTCTCCAGCCTCATCTTGCCTCATCCTTCTCTGTCTGGCTCTTGGCCCTAAAGCCACTTTGACCTCCTTTCCACTCCTCAATTGCATCTGGCTCCCTCTGATCTTAGGGCCTTTGCAAATGCTGATCCCTCTGCCTGGGATACTCTATTTTGATCAATTAACTCTTCTCATTCTTTATTCACTTAACTGGCATTTCCTTACAAAAGCCTTCCCTAGCCCT
Organism: Myotis brandtii; assembly: GCF_000412655.1. Lineage (NCBI taxonomy): Eukaryota > Metazoa > Chordata > Mammalia > Chiroptera > Vespertilionidae > Myotis > Myotis brandtii. Next base: position 2,232,187 of record NW_005371441.1, on the reverse strand, counting down.
AGCTGGTTTGGCTCAGTGGATAGAGCGTTGGCCTGCAAACCCAAGTTCTATTCCAGTCAAGGGCACATGCCCGGGTTGTGGGCTCGATCCCCAGTAGGGGGCGTGCAAGAGGCAGCCAATCAATGATTCTCTCTCATCATTGATGTTTCTGTCTCTCTCTACCTCTCCCTTCCTCTCTGAAATCAATAAAAAAAAATATTTAAAAAAACAAAAGCCTTCTCTGATCCCCAAACCCCAAATTAGACCCCAGTTTATGATCTCATATTTATTTATACTTTTCTTCGATAGCTCTTATCAGAGTTGGCTATTATAAATGTGTATGCTTATTTGATGACACCCTGGAACTCTGTATTCTGTGTATCACTGCATCCACTGTGCCTGGCACCTTAGAAAGCTCTCACTAAATACCTGACCACTTCCCAAATCTGCTTCTTACGAGTTAGCCCTACATGTGGGCAAGGTACGTCACTTCTCTACGTCTAAATTTCTTCTTCTGGAAAGAGGATAACTGATCCTTGGCACATAAGTGGTCATTTTTAAATTAATGCTGTAGTTATAATTAATAATGAATAGTAAGAAAGTGATTTACCATGGTATTGAGGATTAACTGTTATGTGTAAAGGATTATCATAACTCTAAAACACTATTCAGAACTTAATTGTTAACATGAAGTGACATTTTAAAATTGAAATATTTTTCCAAAATGTAGGGCACAGTAAATTGATGAGAATTTTTTAGGTTAATCTAAGATCAATAGAAATTGAACTTTTACCCCAAATCACCCAGCTAGTCAAGGCCAAGCCATGACTGGGACTCAACACTCTCCTCTCCAAACATATAGTTATCAATTTATTTAACAAATACTGAACACCCGACCACTTGCTGTGCACATGGGCAAAGTAATAAATGATAAATAAGGCTTAGTGCTGGCTTTCCGGAAGCATCAGGCGGACACATGCAAGCTGGCTTGTTCGAGGATGGCCCGGGGCAGGTAGAGCTTCCTTAACTGGGGATCAGGACATTTCTGCAGAGGACAAGTACAGCTGGGGGAGGGGGGGGCAGGTGGCAGTGTGCGTCCTGCACGAGGGCCTAAGGCCCCTCCCCACCCTCTGTAGAAATCAGGCTGCTGAGCTGCCCAGCACTGAGAGCGAGGCCTCAGCAGTGAGTGGTGCAGACTGTTAGGACCCAGCAATTTCCTGGGCATTCAAAGCCTCTGGGCAAAGAAAATTGCCCTTCTTCATCTTCTCATTCATCCGGAATTGCCAAAGTGAGTGAAATAACATCGTTGTGTGTCTGTTATTTACATACTTGCATGAAACTGTATTTTTTTTCCCTTTATTGATTTGAGAGAAAGAGAGAGAGAAACATGGATGTGTTGTTCCACTTATTTATGCATTCATTGGTTGCTTCTTGCATGTGCCCTGATCAGGATCGAACCCACAAGCTTGGTGCATTGGACGACACTGTAACCAACAGAGCTACCCAGCCAGTGTGAAACTAGATTTTTGGTAATACTTGGACTTCAGAACAAATTGGAACACTAAATGATCACTTCGTAAAGGTCACCAAGCGGACAATCTTGTATCAAGAAAGCAATCAGGCACAACTTGATGTCATACAGTAAAATCTTAGGTTGTGATGTCTTTGTGTGGAAAAAAAAAAATTTCCATATTTTAAATCTAGTGCCAAAAATCTTAGGTTGTGATGTCTTTGTGTGGAAAAAAAAAATTCCATTAAATCTAGTGCCAACCTTGCCCTTCCTTTAGAAAGATATTCTGACATTATGTCCTTTCTACCTATTTACATTTTTAAAAATCTCCCTGCCCAGCTAGTGTGGCTCAGTGGTTGAGCGTCGACCTATGATGAACCACGAGGTCACTGTTGGATTCCCAGGCAGGGCTCATGCCCAGGTTGTGGACTCGATGCCCCAGTGTGGGGTGTGCACGAGCAGCCAATCAATGATTCTCTCTCCTCATTGATGTTTCTATCTCCCCCTCTCCCTTCCTCTCTGAAATCAATAGAAATATATTTTTAAAAATCTCCCATCCCTACCAAGCATATATATCTTTTCTTGCAAAATAAAGAGGGAGCCACAGACTGTTGGAGCCGCTGTGTCGAGGTTGGGTGTGTGGTTTTTAGAAGGTCTGAAATCCCAGGTCTGGAAGCCATCAGATTAGATCCACACTAGAGCCTGTGGTGCAGAGTCAGCAGGGGTTGGGTCATGCGGGCTGGGTGAGCTATGCTGAGGAATTTGGGTTTCTTCCTAAAGGCAGTAGGGAGTCACAGGAGGATATTAAGCAGGATAGAAGCATCGCATTTGACCTTTGGGAAGATCATTGTGGAGGGATTAGAGGGGCGCTAGAGCTGGAAACAGGAGATGAGCGGGGAGGTAGAGCTCAGGTGTGGTAGGGTTCAGGTAGGAGGGGGGTGACTGACTGATGTGACGGGTGGAAGAAGTGGAGGCCTGAAAGCTGAACTGAGAGTCCTAGCTTGGTCAAGGGGTGGATGATGGCGCCAGGCCTAGGCTGGGGGAACAGAAGGATCAAGTTTGTGTCTATGGCTTTTACAATCCTTTTGGAGAAAAGGGGGTGGAAGAAAGCGGGGGGCGGATTTGGGTTGTTTTACCCAGATTGAATGTAGGGTTCCTGTGGGACAGCCAAGTGCAAGTGGATCAGATCACTAAAGAGCCCGCAGATGAGAAGTGGGCTGTGGACCAAAGGAGGGGAGTGTCAGCAGAAGAGGAATCGTTGATGGAGATTAAAATAGAACAGCCAGAGGGGAGACCAAAACCAGCACAGCAGCCTGGAAGCCAGGACCGAACAGTGATGGTGCAGGAGGAAGGGTATTAAGTGCCGCAGAGGTGGCGTCCGTGGGGCTGGGGCACAAGCCTGGGTGACCTTGGTGAGCCATTGCAGTGCAGGGGGCTGATGTGGTTGCTGAGCAGTTGATGGAGGTGGGAGAATAGACATCCATTTCCACAAGGTGGGGGCGCCTTGAGCAGGGCAGCCGGTTAGATGCTGCATCCTCAGCCTACGCAGCATTCTTCGCAAGTACAGCCACTTGGGAAGGGGCCACGTGAGGAAAGAAGGTTTGGGAAAGGGCAGTACTGTCAGCTGGGCTGGGCGTGTGGGGTGGGAGTTGCCCGTGATGCACTCAGCTAGAATCCAGGCCTGGTCCCCTCCCCGCTCCTGCCTCTGACCCCTCCCTCCTCCCTCTGACCCCTCCCTCCTTCCTCTGACCTCTCCCTCCTGCCTCTCATCCCTTGATCTCAGGATATTCACAAATGTAAGAGTTTAAGGTGGTTGTTTTTTTTCTTCCTGAGAAAGACTTTTTCGTGTCTCAAATGAGATTTTTAAAAATTGATCTGTGTGGGATTTTCCCCCGTGTGAATTGTGAACATATGACTGTTCTTTTCTTTTTTCCTCCTTTCATTTGTTTCATTTCTCTGCGACTCCTGTACACGTGTTCTTCCCTCTGTGTTTGAAAGGCATGTCAGTCAGTGTGTTTGCTATTCTAGAGGTTCCAAAATTGAGACACTAAAATAACTAGTAGACTCCCTTAGAAAAGAAACATTTCACAGTTTAATCATGGCTTCATTCTTACGGTCTGAATAAAATACTTATGTTAGTCAGTTCAGGGGATGAGAGGGAGCCAGTCATTTTGCTGTGTCCAAGGAGATGACATATATCTGTTAATACAAAACCTGAAAATCCTATAAAATACTGATAAGTTTGATGCCATTAAAATAAAAGTATATATGTAAAAAAATCTCTATAAAACAAAATCAGAAGAGAAAAATATTAGTAAAAGCTGTGACAAAGGGCTCACATATAATTTCCCTTATATGCAAAGAATTTTAAAGATCTACAAGAAAAAAAAAGCAACCTAATGTTTTGTTTTATTTTGTGTGTTTTTTGTTAATCCTCACTCGAGGATATTTTTCCATTGATTTTTAGGGAGAGTGGAAGAAAGAGGGAAAGACAGAGAGAAACGTCGACGTGAGAGAAACACACCAATTGGTTGCCTCCTGCATGAGCCCTGACCAGGGCCCAGGCCAGGGAGGAGAACACAAACAAGGTACGTGCCCTTGATCAGAATCGAACCCGGGGCCTTTGGCTCTATCCACTGAGCCAAACCGGCTAGGGCAACCTGATTTTTAAAAGACAAATCTATCTATCTATCTATCTATCTATCTATCTATCTATCTATCTATCTTTCTTCCTTTCTTCCTTTCTTCCTTTCTTCCTTTCTTCCTTTCTTCCTTTCTTCCTTTCTTCCTTTCTTCCTTTCTTCCTTTCTTCCTTTCTTCCTTTCTTCCTTTCTTCCTTTCTCTCTCTCTCTCTCTCTCTCTCTGTCTCTCTCTCCCTCTCTCTCTCTCAAAATCAACTTTTTTAAAAAAGTTATGCCCAGTGTTCACCAGAGTTTGGGGAAATGGTGGGGATGGAAAGACAGCTCCCACATTTTAAGTGTCCATAATATTTGAATCTCTTATAACAAATACATATACTTAAAAGCAGCAATAGCCGAAACCGGTTTGGCTCAGTGGATAGAGCGTCAGCCTGCGGACTGAAAGGTCCCAGGTTCGATTCCGGTCAAGGGCATGTACCTGGGTTGCAGGCACATCCCCAGTAGGAGATGTGCAGGAGGCAGCTGATCAATGTTTCTCTCTCATCGATGTTTCTAACTCTCTATCTCTCTCCCTTCCTCTCTGTAAAAAATCAATAAAATATATATTTAAAAAAAGGCAGCAATAACAAGACTATTTCTCAGTATTTTAAACAAACACGTTTGCATTGTATGCTCTGACACATCAAATGGACCCATTTGCACTTACGGATTCTATCATCTTGATCAAGCTACCTAACCACTCTATGGCTATTTACTCATTTATATAATGTGGGTAGCAATTCCTCAAAAAGCTCAAATAAGTTCATGTGAAATTAAATGAATAGCACAAGGAAATGAATGGTTAACAGTAAACACTCCATAAATAATAGCACTCTCGTCATAACACCGAGCGGATAACAGCACTGTGTTCGTGCACTTGAAGCTACTGTCAGTGGACGTGACGCCTGAAGCTGCCTAAACGTAGATCATCTTGATTAGAGCCAGAGCACGTGACAGAGCAGCTCATCACAGTTTGCTCTTAGAAGATACACTTTTTTTGTAGAGAAAAGTAGGTTAGTGAGATGGAAAAGGAGTTCTGGCACTTTTCAGAGCACAGCCTTGAAGACAAACTTCTAGTTATCTCCTGGTGGAGATTAGGTAGACTGATGTTCTTTATAACCCAGGTAGGTTACCTTGCAACCTGGCGCTGTCACCTGGCACCGTCTCTGCCTTCATCATGAACCCCGTGCTTTCCTGTCTCCCCTTCCTTATCTGAGCGCTTTCACCTCCTCTGACATACACAGAAAACACTGGGGAACCAAGTTCCTGACCCTCCCATCCATGTTCGCACTTCAGTGACACTACAATCTAGGTCCTTATGCTCAAATTACTGCGATGTGGATCCAGTTCTTGGTAGAAAACACGCAACTCGACATCCTGGAGTCTTGCTTTGTGACCTGATCCGTCTCTTAAAGTATTATTTCGTTTGATTCATTTATTTTAGGGCCCACTTGGTAGTTTCTGAATCTCTCAGCTCATCCCTAGCACAGGAAGGAGAGTGGGGAATTCACCTGTTGAGTCAGAATTGCTGTGGGTCAGATTTTGCTTTAGCCCAGCCCACGTTGCTCAATGGTTGAGCGTCAACCTATGAACCAGGATATCACAGTTTGATTCCCGGTCAGGGCACATGCCCAGGTTGGGGGCTCGATTCCCAGTGTGGGTGGGGCATGCAGAAGGCAGGCAGCCAATCAATGATTCTCTCTCATCATTGGTGTTACTATCTTTCTCCCTCTCCCTTTAAAAAAATTTTTTAAGTTTTTTTAAAAGTTTTTTGGTAATGCATTCTCCACAGTAGCTTCCATAATTCTGAAGTTATCTATTTTTTTAAATCTGGCTAATTAATTTTTATGTGTTGGGCTTTTTTATAAATTAAATTCTTTATTTTGAGATAACTATAGATTCATATCCAATTGCAAGAAATGAGAGTGGAACCTTATATGCCCTTTACCTTTTTTTCCACTAATGGAAACATCTTGCAAAACTGTAGTATGATATCACAGCCAGGATGTTGACATTGACACAGCTGAGCTACACGGCATTTCTATCGCCATGGGGATCCCTCCTGTTGCCCTTCTAGAGCAGAACCCATTTCCCTCCTGCTCCCCTCACCCCTCCGCTGCCACTCTGTTCTTCATTACTGTCATTTTCAAGAATGTTATTTAAGTGGAATTGTTCAGTATATAACCTATTGGGATTGGCTTTTCCACTCATCATTGCGTGTATCTGTAGTTCATTTCTCCTTATGGCTGAATAGTTTTTGTTGTATGGGCATACCACACTTTATTCACCCATCAAAGGACATCTGAACTGTTCCTGGTTTTTGACTATGAGCATAAAGCTGCTGTGTGTATCCATGTGCAGGTTTTTTTGTGAGCGCCAGGTCTTCACTTCTCTGGAATAAATGTCCATGAGCGTAACTGCTGGGTAGTATGGTGTTTACAAATTTAGTTTTTTAAGCAACTGCTAACTGCCCTCCGGAGTGGCTACAGGGCTTTACATTCCCACCAGCAGGGTTTGAGCAATCCAGTTTCTCAGCATCCTTGCCAGCACTTAGTGCTATCATTGTTTTGTGTCTTGGCCATCCTGATAGGTATGTAGTGAAGTCTCATGTGGTTTTAACTTGCTTTCCGAATTGCTAATGTGTTTAACATCTTTTCTTATGTTTATTTGCCTTCTGTACATCCTCTTTGGTGTAAGATCTCTTAAAATCTATTGCCCACTTTCTAACTCAATTGGTTTTTTACTGTTGAGTTTTAAGAATTTTTATATATTTTGAGACTAGTTCTTTATCAAAGGGCTAGTTTGCAAAGGTTTTCAAATTTTTCTTACTGGTCTTTAGCTTTGTTTTGTTTGTTTGTTTTTAATTTTCTTAACAGGGATTTTCTCAGAATGAAAGTTTTTAATTTTAATAAAGTCTAATTTATCAATTTCTCCTTTTATGGATTGTACTTTTGATGACATGTATAAAAATCCTGTATCTAACCATAGATCTCTAAGATTTTATCCCTTTTTTCTTTCCAAAAGCTATACTTTGCTGTCTTAAATTTGAGTCTGTGATCCACTTTGAGTTAAAATATTTTTAATATGTTTTTTAATTCCTTTTTAATTTTTAAATATATTTTTATTGGTTTCAGAGAGGAAGGGAGAGAGAGAGAGAAACATCAATGATGAGAGAGAATCATTCAATCATTCATGGACTGCCTCCTGCATGCCTCCCACTGGGGACCGAGCCTGCAACCCAGGTATGTGCCCTTGACCAGAATTAAACCTGGGACCCTTTGGTCCACAGGCTGACGCTCTATCTACTGAGCCAAACTGGCTAGGGCTTCTTAAATATGTTTTTATTGATTTTTTTAAAGAGAGGAAGGGAAAGGGATACAGAGAAACATAAATGAGAAATATTGATCAGCTGCCTCCTGCAGGGCCCCCCACAGGGGATCTAGCCCGAAAACTGGGTATGTGCCCTGACCAGTGACCTCTTAGTTCCTGGGTCAATGCCCAAAAGCCGATCCACACCAGTCACGCCACTTTGAGTTAATTTTTATTTAAGATTAGTCTTAGGTCAAGCTTCCTTCTCTCCCACCTCCCCCTTTTGCCTATGGAAGTCCAGCTGATTCAGAACCATTTGTTGAAAAGATTATTCTTCCATTCTTCCTCCATGGAATTTTTTGTGCCTTTATAAACAATCAATTGTGCATCTTTGTGTGGGTCTACTTCTGAGTTCTCTTTTTTGATCCACTGATTTGTGTTTATCCCTCCACCAATACCACACAGTCTTGAGTACTGTAGCTTATATAATACATCTTGAAATGAAATACACTGATTGCTCCTGTGGAATCATGAGCAGAGCAAGGATGATGGGCCAGGTACAGAAGGTCACCAGGGTGGAAAGCCCCAAGGTGCCTAGCAACGGACAATCAACTGTTGGGTGACTTTTCTCCCCTAGCATATCACTGGTCATGCAGTTTGGACCCCCTGACCTTTCCTACCTAGAGATAACATCTATGCCTCAAGTTGAATTTCAGCTGCAGGCCCATTAAGCAACAAAACCAGCCTCAGGACCAGCTGCACTGGAAAATGACCCCCTGCCCTGGTGCCGGCCAATCAGTCAGTGACCACACCCTGAAAGGACACACCTGGAAAGCTGCTGAATATTCTATTAAGATCTTCCCTTGGGACCTCCCCTAACATCTCCACCCTTAAACCTTATGAAGAGGGCCCAGTGTGCTTCCCTTCCTCTCTCTCTCCCCCCTCCCCTTCCCCTCTCTCCCTCCCTGCCACAGGCACATTACTGTTAGCTTCCTCACTCCCAAGTTCCAAGGGCCCTTCTTTTACCTCTACAACTTATTTTCTAAGCCCATATCTTCTAGGAATTACTTCTAACTCTGTAATTTACCAAATAAGTGTTCTCTTACAGTTGGGTCTTGGCTCTGAATTTTTTCCTAGCCAGAACCCAAGTCCCAAGGTTGCTGAACACAAGGGTCAGACACCTGGTGCCGTTCCTGCTGCTCACAACACTCCCACTTTATTACTCTTTTTAAGGAATTGTTGTAGCTATACTAGTTCCTTTGCCTTTACCTATGCATTTTAGATTACTGTCTATGTCTTCAAAAAATTCCTACTTGGACAGTATCTAATTGCTGGATGGAGGTGCTGCTTAATCATGAATCCCTTAATAAAACCAATCAATCTTCAAAAAAAATCTTACAAGGATTTTGATAAAATTGTATCAAGCCCTAGCTGGTTTGGCCAAGTGGATAGAGGGTTTGGCTAAGTGGATAGAGCATCGGCCTTCGGACTGAAGGGTCCCTGGTTCCATTCTGGTCAAGGGTGCATGGCGTGCAGGAGGCAGCTGATCAATGATTCTCTCTCATCGTTTATGTTTCTAGCTCTCTCTCCCTTTCCCTTCCTCTCAGAAATCAATAAAAATATATTTTTAAAATAAAATTTGTATCAAATCTATAGATCAGTTTGGGAAAAAACTGATATTTTTACTATGTTGAGTCTACCTAACTGTAACTACAGTATGTCTCTCCATTTATTTAGATCTTTTATTTCTTTCATGAGCATTGTGTAGTTTTTAACAAACAAGACTTATGTTTTAGATTTATGTGTTGTATTTCTTTCTTTTTTTTTTCAGTGATTGTAAATGGAATATTTCTAATTTCAGGGTCCACAAGTTCAAAGTTAGCATATAGAATTAGTTGATTTTCATATGTCTATTTGATGGCATCCTGTGGCATTGCCAAACTCAGTTATTAGTTCTAGGAGTTTTGGGTACATTCCTTGGGATTTTTTAAGTAACAACCATGTCACCTGCAAATAGAGACAGTTTTGTTTTTCTTTTCCTGTGTGAATGCCTTTTCGTTCCTTTCCTGCTTTATTGCACTCTCCAGAACGTCCAGGACTATGTTGAATAGTGAGAGCCGACATCCTTTCCCTGGTCCGATCAGAGAATGACTCTTGTAGCATTAGGTATTCTGTTAAACATAATGCTGATCTATGTGTCGTTATAAATGCTTTTATAAATGCTGTTTGACTGTGAGGAGGAGCCGGCCACAGCTTTGCTGAACCAGCTCCTCTAGAGTCCGTTCTGCTGTACATGGATTCCTTGCTAGGGTGCTCTGTGAGAAATGAAGATCTTAGAATCTGGAGTCAGAACACTCAGATTTAAATATCGGCTCTCCTACCTTCTAGCTCCATGGCCTGGGCGATGTTACACCTCGAAGCCCATTTCCTTCTCCACAAAAAGAAGGGTGAGCACCCACTCCGCTTCCTTACTCCCTCCCGCGGCTGGAAAACTGCCCAAACTTAGTGCGATCTTCACCCCGCCCTGCTGTGGCCCCACCCAGCACCTTAATTTATCTCTAAGGAGATTTGATCATTAACATTTGCATTTGGAATCCTAAACTAAAAGACTAAATGACCTGGGAATGCTTGCTGTCCGGAGGGCAGACTCAATTTCCTGGCTCCTCCTCTTAAACTGCCTTTGTAAATTTGGGCTGACCCCGCAATCCCTGAGTCCCCAACGGTGCCGTCCTCTGTGAATGGGAGTTATGACAGCTACTCCAAGGGCCGCCGGGAGACTCAATGAGTGGACTTAGGGAACGTTTTCAGCAGTGCCTGGCATGTTACCTGTGATCATTGCTATTGGTGACTGTAAGGACACATACTTGTTTATGAATCATCTTTCTTAAAAAAAAATTGTTTGCTTTGCAGATTTTTAAAAAAATGGATTTGGCCAACCATGGACTTATTCTCCTGCAACAGTTAAACGCTCAGCGAGAGTTTGGTTTCCTGTGTGACTGCACGGTTGCCATCGGCGATGTGTACTTCAAGGCACACAAATCAGTTCTTGCTTCATTCTCCAATTACTTTAAGATGTTGTTTGTCCATCAGACCAGGTAACTAACGTGGTTGTGATAATCGAATGACTGCAGACTGAACTTCGTGGCCCTCTGTCCCGCTGGACCTGCTCTTTGCCCTCAGCAGGAGCACGGGTCTCGCTCCCCGTCCCTGGGCTCCTGGGCTCCCAGTTCCCTCCTGACCTCACTCCCCCCCTCACCCTTCTCAGTTACCACTTACTTTCTAAGCCCGTTTCTTCTAATCCCATCCTTCCAGTAGCACTTGGGAATCATGGGCCTTTGCGCCCCAAGCAGCCCCTCCAGGGGCCCTCGCCAGTGTCACCTGCGCGGTCCAGATCCCAGCTCAGGCCCATTAGGAAGCCGGCTGCTCCTGACCTCATTAATCTCCTCCTCCCCCTAATCCGGCCTCAGCTCCGGGCTTCCAGGATTTATCCTCGACTCCTTCTCTAATGAGAAGCTTGATGGCATTCACTCCCCCAATTTTCTCCTTTTCTCTTTTAAAATGTCTCAAGCTCAGTATGTTTACTTGTGTTTGTTTTTCATCCCATCTCTTCTGTCTTGGAGAAGAGGGCCCCTCAGTGTTTAAGGAAAAGGCTCTTCCTCCCGACCTCACGCCCCCAGATCCCATCCCCTAGTTTTTATTCTGCACTTGGGATTGTATACTTTTAAGCCCCCCAGTGTATGAAGGGTCAGTGCTTCCTTACACGCTGTCTGCCTGCGTTCCGGTGCTGCTCTCCTCTGTTTGGCTACGGGAGTGCTCCAGGGTGATCTACGGCCTCTTGTACGGGCCTCAGCCCACACGCTTCCTATCCGCGGGCCCTGTGGCTTCTGAAATCATCCCTCCAAGGTCACCTCTTCCTCAGCTCCTCTGCTCTCCTGTCTCTGTGGTCCTTGTCCTGTCAGCACTTGCTGCTGTCATCTTCCTCAGTCTTCTCTGCATTAGGTCGCTCTGAGCCCATGCTCTCCTGCCCTCTGTGAGGGGGGAGGAGGGTTTGGGGCTCTTCCTTCCTTTCTGTGTGCAGTTCTCTGGGGTGCTCGCGGGTCTCCTGGATCTCACCTCTGCCCGAAACCAGTTTCCAGCTCTGACCTTGATCTTTATTTCCCAAGGCCCCAGGCTGTCTGTCAGGCAATTACAACTGTATTTCCTCCTTTTATGTCATTTAGCATATCTAAAACTCAATTAAGCCTTGCCTGAGGTCCCTCTGGGTTTCCCCATTTTTTATCTTTGAGAAACCCATAATTAAAATCTTAGTTCCCAATCAGGTTTTCTTCAAAATACCTTTCATAGTAGTCCTGCCCTTCCCCTCACTTCCATTTGCTAATCATCTCCACGTTAGTGTCCGCTTAATATTCCTGAACATTGCTTTCAGTGTAGTGTGCCTTTAATCAGAAATCCACTTGCTCTGATTGGAAACCTAGAGGGTACCCACTGCATACCAAAATAACATATTCTGCTTTCACAGTCCCACCGGCTTGAAGCCTGACCTTCCCACCTCATCTCCAACTGCACCCCAGTGGGACACCCCACCCTTCACCTGAACCACACTGTGCTGGCGGTATTCTGCCCACCCCCCACTCCCAATTCACCTCTCCAGCACCCCTCCCCTAACCGAGTGAACCAAAAGCTGTCTTTCTCTCTCACATCATAGCACTGGGTGCCCTTTTGTAAGATCTATCCATCTTCCCTTTGCTGTCCGTGTACTTGCCTCCCCTCCTCATGTGTATGATTCTCGGGGGCAGAGACTGGGTTTCACAAATCTTTTTAACTGCGGAGTGTGTAGTTCAGGTATTTGTACATAATAGCACTTGATATGTTTTACCTTGTGACTCTAAGGATGTGCTCCCTTTTACTCGACTGTCAGAGACTCGCTTCACTTACTGACCTCGCCGCCAATGTGTACTTAGAAGTCCCAACACAATGAATTACACCTATCTTGAAAGGGGGAAGGTTTTATTTGGGGCGAGTAGAAGAATACAATGTAATGAGTTTTAAATAGATGCAAGAAACTTAAGTGTTGGCAGTAAGTAAAGGACTTTCCAACAAGGGAATATGGTATCTGTGCAAATAGGAGTCCCGAGTTTAAGCGACAGTGTGTGTTACTGCACCAGAGGTGGCACGTGCCCTGTGGGCTGCCGCACGTGGCCTTGCCCACCTCATTGGGACAAGGCAAATACTGGGTGAAAATTACTCCCTTTTTCTCAAGCCACTAAGAGCTGCTGCCTGGTTGCTTAAGAGAGAGAATCTGAGAGCATAGTTTTTTCACTTGGCAGGGGTGGGGAACCTTTTTTCTGCCAAGGGTCGTTTGGATATTTATAACATCACTCTCGGGCCATACAGAATTATCAAATTAAAAATTAGCCTGCTATAGTTGGTCAAACATGTAAGTAATTCACCCCTGATGCCTTGGCAGGGCCAGACCAAATGATTTCGTGGGCCTTATCCTGGCCAGACGATCCCCACCCCTGGCTTAGAGAGTGTTTTGTCTGTCGTTACCACTAGGTGTCTCTGTCCTGTGAACGCTACTCTAAGTGGTTTTAAATCATGTAGGACTGCAGGCTTGCAGCTCTCAACTGAGACACGCCTTGCTAATAAGTACAGCTTCTGACAATGTCTACCATTTGACAGTCTTTCTTTTCAAACTCCTTTAAGCCCATCTTAAGATACTAGAATGTGAAGGAAAAAATGAAATTTTAAATGACTGTGAAAATTTTAAATGACTTTATACGGAAGGCTTGTAGCTGTGCTAAAACTATGTTTTTCCTACATAAAATGTTCTGTCAAACAGACATGTGCAAATCAGGCCACTTGATGAAATTGTATTGTAGCGAGCTGTGTTCTTCCCAGAGGACTTGGAAATGACCAGCGTGGCCATAGTGAGCCGAGTGGTAGCTGCCTGGGAGGGAAAGCAGTCAAGGATAAAGGTGGCTGGACCTTCTCAAAACAACTTCTTTATGTGTCTGTGTGTCTATATGTGCTTCTGCTTTAAGGGGAAAAAGTTATAATGAAGAAACCAAGATAAGTTTATGTCTGGAAACCGCCCTGGGCCCTGGCAGTAACCCCAGGGGCCTCCCTTCCTACTCCTGGTGGTTTCTCACCAACTCTTGGGGGCCCCAGAACTGGCTGAAGTATGGACTGGGGTCTCCTCAGCCCCCTCTCTTCTTTGCCATCAGAGACTCTCATTGTTACTACACAAAACACTCTTGAGCAAAGTGAAAAATGTGTAGTCTCTGATAGTTCTTGAAAATCTGAGATGTGTACTGTCCAGTCACCCCCATTCACAGACTGTAGACAGAGGACAACCTACACAATAACAAATGAGGGGAAATTACTGAACTTACAACAAAGCTTTTATTATTAAATGGGCCTCTGCTTGGTACCGCTCATGGATGCTGAAAATCATAGTCCCAGTTTCGGATTTCGGCCCTTGCTTTTCTTTCCTGGGGAGGCAACTAGTTAGGCTCACTAACTCTAAGCCCTCCTTCCGCCTGGAGGAATATTCTGTCTGGGCAGAACAAGAGGTGCCCACCATCTTGTGGGGATGATTTTTACCCCTAAGGGCCTATGGTTTCCCAGTTCACCGGCCCCCGCCTGGCCCTGGAAAGATCCGCCCTGGTTATGTCTTCAGGTTAGGGTTGACTGTTTACATTATTAAAGTATTTGTCACCACACTCTCTGAAGCCTTATTCTGAATGCTGAGCTTCCCGAGGGCATCTAAATATGTTACAGTATCCGCAGTGCTGTTGGCACTCACCTTGTGCTTAATGGGAAGACCACCTGTATCTTCGTTCCTATTTAAAGGACTGTAAATAATTTAAAAGGATTATAAAAAGAGGCCAAGTAAAGATATGAGAGATCTGTATATCTTCTTTTTTAATAGTCATGTAACTCTTCCCCTTTAAACTCTCAAGGGATGCTAGTTTTTACGTTTATTCTTTATTCTTTGGCTTCCACACTTTGTAGTCAGATATTTCTCATATAATTATTTGTATGCATTCATCTTGAAACATAATCAATACAGTAATACAGTAATTATTCAAATCTTCTCTGTCACAAATTCCAATTAAAGTCATTTTTCCCCTTTTTTTAATAGAATAAAAATTTAATTTAGAAGAGCTGAGTATACTGTTAATAGTTTAGCGTATTGGAAACTATTTGTTAATAAGATAAAACACCTAAAGGAGCCCAAAAGAGTTATAATAGTAAGAAGTGGTATAATAAAAAATTATTATATCTGGTCAAGATGACAGCATAGGTAAATGTGGTACTCATATCCTCCCTCAACCACATCAAAACTACGGCTAAACTACAGAACAACCATCATTTAGAACCACCTGAAATCTAGCTGAATAGAACTCCTATAACTAAGGATTCAAAGAAGCCACATTGATACGGTAGGAAGGGCAGAGACAAGGAACTGGCTGGTCCCACACTCGTGTGTGCCTGGATATCTCAGCTCAGAGGTCTCCCCTGTGGAGCAAGGGGTCCCAGCCCCACACCAGGCCTCCCAGCCCAGGGTTCCAGTGCCAGGAAGAGAAGTCCCAGAACTCCTGGCTGTAAAAACCAGCAGGAATTGAGGCTGAGGGAGACGGAGGCTGCTGGAGTCTCGGGCGTTCCTCGTAAGGGGCCCGTGCATGGACTTACTCGGACTCACTCCTTCTGGGCTCCAGGGCTGGGGCAGCAGCTTGAAAGGCTCCAGGGATACAGGGGCATCAGGGTGAGAGCCGGGGGGCCGCTTGCTCCCAGATGGAAGCGCTGGCAGAGCTGTCGTTCCTTTTCTGAGCGCCTCCCCCAGGAGCTGGCTGGTGGGCACCATATCTGAGTCTCCATGAGCCTGGCTGAGGCTCTTAGCCCTGCCCTGGTGATTCCCCGAGACCCTGCCCTACCCAACTTTTAGGTCCACTCACACTGTTTCCGGTGTTTTTCCACACAATGACTTCTCTTGCCTTATGCTTCAGATGTTCCTACAATCTCAAATAAGCTGAATTTGGCTGCAGTGTGCCCCGGACCTCCTACTGAGTGGCCCCAGGACTGGCACTAGCAGCAGCTGACTGGTTCACAGTGTGGCCTCCTGGGCACCTCCAAGCCCAGTAGCATCTGCAGATCTCTTTGTAGCTCATGCTGGGAGGCTCTGGGCAGAACACAGGCAGCAGCTGACCTTGGCCTACACCTCCTGGGAAGCCCCACAGCCAGGGCACCCAGTGGACAGCTTCAGACCACGTTGAAGCATCACCACCCAACCACTTCCACCATGACACACTCAAGGAGCAGACTCAGTGGGCACCAGAGCCCTGCTGAAGTAAGTCCTGCTCTGTGGGGTGGTCTCCTGCACAGCTGATCCTCTACAGTGGTTGGTGGTAACAGCCAGTCCTTGCAGCTGACCAGCCTGGGGAGTAAATCCTCCCATTGACATGCCAACAGCAATCAAGGCTCAACTACAACAGGAGGGTGTACACAGCCCACGAGGGGGGTGGAGAGCCCAGCTTGGGTGATCAAGGAGGTTATGCAACTGGATCTTACAGAACACCTACTACATACAGCCATTCTACCAAGCCTGGGAGACATAACAGCTCTAACTAATACATAGAAACAAACACATGGAGGCTTCCAAAATGAGGAGACAAACAGGTTCCAAGTGTGAAAAAACAAGAAAAATAATTCAATGAAATGGTGGCAATCAAACTAACAGAGTTCAAATCAATAGTTATAAGGATGCTCAAGGACTTAGTGAGAACTTCAACAGCATAAAGAAGGATATGGGAATCAAAACAGAACCAGTCAGAAATGAAGAATACACTAACTGAAATGAGTAATTTACAGGAAATCAACAGTAAAGAAGATGAAGTCAAGAATCAAATCAGCAGCCCAGCCAGTGTGACTCAGTGGTTGAGCGTCGACCCGTGCACCAAGAGGTTGCCAGTTTGATTTCCGGTCAAGGCACGTGCCTCTTTGTGGGCTCAATCTCCAACAAGGGTGTTCAGGAGGCAGCAATCAATGTTGATGTTTCTCTCTCTTTAAAAAAAAAATTTAAAAAAAGAATCAAATCAGCAATTCGGAATACAAGGAAGCAAAAAACACCCAATCAGAATAACAAAAAACAAAAAGAATCCCAAAAAATGAGAGTTGTGTAAGGAGCCTCTGGAACCTCTGGGACAACTTCAAGTGTACCAACTTTTGTATCATGGGGGTGCAGAAGCAGATGAGAAAGCAAAATATTGAAAACCTATTTGAAAAAATAATGACAGAACACTTCCCTAACCTGGTGAAGGAAAAAGACACATAAGTTCAGGGAGTTCCAAACAAAATGAACCCAAAGAGGCCCACACCAAGACACATCTTAATTAAATTGCCAAAGGTTAAAGAACGAGAGAATCTTAAAAGCAGCAAGAGACGAGAAGTTCGTTACCTACAAGCACTTCCCATAAGACTGTAGCTGATTTTTCAGCAGAAACTTTGCAGGCCAGAAGGGAATGGCAAGAAATATTCAAAGTGATGAAAAACAAGGACCTACAACCAAGATTAATCTACCCAGCAAGGCTGTTAGTTAGAATTGAAGGGCAGATAAAGAGCTTCCCAGACAAGAAAAAGCTGAAGTTCACCAACACCAAACCAATATTACATGAAATGTTTGTTAAAGGGTCTTCTTTAAGAAGAAAAAGAAAAAATATGAATAATAAGATGGCAATAAATACATATCTATCAGCAATTGAATATGAACAAGCAAAACAGAAACATTCACAGATACAGAGAACATTTGATGGTTGCCAGATAAAAGGGGGTTGGGGGAATGGGTGAAAAAGGTTGAGGGGATTAAGAAGTACAAATTGGTAGTTACAGAATAGTCATGGGAATGTAAAGTTCAGGATAGGGAATAGTATAGTCAATAATATTCTAATAGCTATGTGTGATGTCCAATGGGTGTGAGATTGGGATGATCACTTAGTAGTTATGTAATGTACACCTGAAACTATTATAATATTCTGTGTCAACTGTAATTGAAAAATATATTTAAAAGAAAATTTTTCACAAATTTTTAAAAAATGATTATAAAACCTAAAAGCATTTAAGGAAGGTGTCTTTGGAGCTGAAAATGCATTGTCTATAGAGTATATCCATTCGGTGGCTGATAGCACGTGCCCCATAATATGTAGAGCTGTATCTCCCTGACTTTTAATGATGCAGAACTTCTGTCACTGCTGATGGTCCAGGAAGAGCTCTTGGGGACCTCTTGACTATCACTGCTTGGCTCAGGATACCTTTTCAGGGGTGATGCAAACACTAAAATCTAAGAGCTGGAAAATCAACAATCCCACATCTGCCGTAGGTACCTCCCATAGATCACTTAACTTTTTGAAACCTCAGTTTCTATGTCTGTCAAATGGGAATAATCACATCTGCCTCATTTACTACACAGGATTGGTTTTTATTTGTTTGTTTGTTTGTTTTTACACAGGATTGTTTTAATGCTCCAAGGAATCTTGGTATCATGGCTTTGGTATTAGACCCAGATATAATTCACCATTTTACCACTTAATAACTCTGTGATACTGAGCAAGGCATGAATTCCTTTGAGCCTGGGTCCCTTATCTGTAATATGAGAGCTAATGGCAATTATGTGAAGTAATGCCTGGAAAGCCCAGCTGCAGTTCCGATGATGATGATGATGATGACGGTGACATTTGATTAAGGAACTGAGTTGTCCTGGAACCACCTTTTTTTTTTTAAGGGAGAGGGATAGATTGATTTGTGGTCCCACTTATTTAGGCATTCGTTAGTTGATTCTTGCATGTGCCCTGACCGGGGATCGAACCTGTAACTTTGGAGTATCAGAACGACGTTCTAACCAGCTGAGCTCCCCTGGCCAGGGCCCCACAGCCACCCATGAGTTCAGTCTCGCAGCACTGGGAAGGTGACCCTACCGTGCCAGAGGTGGGCCGAGGCTGGCCTTCGTCTCCGTCACCGCCTTGCTGGACGTAGATCAGAGAGTTGCAGACAGACAGAAATAGGCTTTGTTTTTCTCACTTTTGTTGTCTTGCTCTTGGCCACTTGTTCTGACTAGTCCAGCTCCCCATGTCATTTTACAAATGAAGAAACTTTTAAATCAGGAAGATTGTTTGATTTACTTTAAAAGGTCTCCTACTGAACTCTGGGTGACCTTGGATCCATACAGAACCCTAGACTTTGAGCAAAGGATGTGCCAGGTCATTGGTTCCCAACCATTACTGGGCCACAGGCCACTCAGACTGATAGACAGTGAAGGATCCGCTCCATAAAACACATATTTGATAGGATACACTTTACATAAACCACTAGGAGAAAAACTGCTTCAAGACTGTGAGTTAGGATATCTCATTGTTTAACTTGACCTTTTTCTTTCTCAGTCCTTTAAGATATACTTATTGTATTTCTCTCTCTTCCTAATATAATTAACGTTAAATTATATGGATTCCCATTATCTCCTTGAGTATTCCATTCATGACACTAACAGTAAGAAATGGGAAATGTTCGTGTTTCATTCACCTTTTTAAAAAGTGCTTGTTTTTTCCTTCAGGCTTGATGTTATCATTTGAGACAGTTACTGACACATTGACTGACAGACTTTTGACTTGTTTCTTTCTTTCAGTGAATGTGTCCGTCTGAAACCGACTGACATCCAGCCCGACATTTTCAGCTACCTCTTACACCTGATGTACACCGGGAAGATGGCGCCTCAGCTCATCGACCCTGTTCGCCTGGAGCAGGGGATCAAGTTCCTCCACGCCTACCCTCTGATCCAGGAGGCCAGCCTGGCCAGCCAGGGAGCCTTCTCTCACCCCGACCAGGTGTTCCCGCTGGCCTCCTCCTTGTATGGCATTCAGATCGCAGACCATCAGTTGAGACAGGCCACCAAGATTGCTCCGATGCCTGAGAAACTCGGGCGAGAACCCCGGCCCCAGACCTCCAGGGTGAGCCAGGAGCAGGTGCCCGAAGCCACGCAGCTCTCCCAGCTGACTTCCAATCTGCCCCAGGTCAACCGGACACACATGACCCCCTCGGACCCCCTGCAGACCTCCCTGTCTCCCGAACTCGTTTCCACTCCCGTTCCTCCCCCCGCCGCCGCCGGGGAGGAGGCCAACCTGGAAGCCTCTTCCTCTGACGAGCAGCCCACCTCCCTCACCATCGCCCACGTCAAGCCGAGCATCATGAAGAGGAACGGCAGCTTCCCCAAGTACTACGCCTGCCACCTGTGCGGGCGGCGCTTCACCCTGCGGAGCAGCCTGCGGGAGCACCTGCAGATCCACACCGGGGTGCCCTTCACGGCCAGCCAGCCCGGGGAGGGCCGCGGGCCCCTGTCTCTCTGCAGCAACGCAGCGGACCTGGGGAAGGACGCCATGGAGGCGCCCGAGGCCGGGATGATCAGCGACAGCGAGCTGCAGCACATCTCCGACTCCCCCATCATCGACGGCCAGCAGCACTCGGAGACGCCGCCGCCCTCGGACATCGCGGACATTGACAACTTGGAGCAGGCGGACCAAGAGCGGGAGGTCAAGCGGCGCAAGTATGAGTGCACCATCTGTGGCCGCAAGTTCATCCAGAAGAGCCACTGGCGGGAGCACATGTACATTCACACGGGGAAGCCCTTCAAGTGCAGCACCTGCGACAAGAGCTTCTGCCGGGCCAACCAGGCCGCCCGGCACGTGTGCCTCAACCAGAGCATCGACACCTACACCATGGTGGACAAGCAGACCCTGGAGCTCTGCACGTTTGAGGAGGGCAGTCAGATGGACAACATGCTGGTACAAACTAACAAACCCTACAAGTGCAACCTGTGCGACAAGACGTTCTCCACTCCCAACGAGGTTGTCAAACACTCCTGCCAAAACCAGAACTCGGACGTCTTCGCCCTGGACGAGGGGCGGTCCATCCTCCTGGGCAGCGGGGACTCTGAAGTCACGGAACCCGACCACCCCGTGTTAGCGAGCATTAAAAAGGAACAGGAAACGGTGTTGTTAGACTGAATGTTACGTATCTTTTTAAAACTGTCATTTTTTTACAAAGACTGTCTTCCTTCCCTTTCCCGATTCAGAACTATCGTTCTCCAAGGCATGATACGAGAGGTCCCAGGTCCCTTGCCCCTCTCCTTGCCCGTGTCCCCAGCCCCTCCTCCCCCTCCTCCGTAAGGCTCTGTGCATTATAAACCTGGAACATTTGCTTTCATTCAGGGGACATCGGAAAGATAATAGCCAGTAGTACTTGTAAACTCAAATGGGTTTTGAGTCTTAGATTATTTAAAAGCATACTTGCTTGGAACTAATGAAGGGTATTTAACAAAACCAAACAACCAGAATGCAATTTGGTAAGCTAAAATTACGACCTTCCCCGGGCAGTGTCTTCCTTCTCAGAAAAACAATGTCAGGAAATCCAGCATGCTGCTTGGAGACACAGCTGGGCTCTTCACTATGCAAAGTCTCGGGTGGAAAACCTTAAACCCAAGCGAACACTCTTAGTACTCATCCTCCAGGTGTCTCATTTCAGAATGCGTTCTTTGAGATTATGTCCAGTCAAGAAAAATCATTAGTTAAGAAACCTCCTTGAACAAAACACAGGAAAAAAAGTAATATGTGATGGCCAATCTTAATTTTTGGATAAAACATGACAAGCTGTGAGTTTGTGTGTTTGTAAGAGAAAACGTGTGATCCTTGCTACAAACAGGTGAATTAATGCACATGCCTTATCTAATTGCTGGCTTCTTTCAAAGTTGAACAACAGAGTACTGTATTTTCATTTTTGATAAACGTGTTGGTTTTAAAATGAGATTGAAAGTGCTATTCTGTCGATGGTCTTTCTGAATAGAGTTGACATGCCATTCTAGCAGTTGCCAGTGGTAAATTTGTATTAGCACCAACCTGCTGCTTTTAAATCAGTGTGTCTACTGCAGGAAAAGGGATCCAGGATCTCATAAGGGAAGCTGTGAGCAAAACATGGGAGCCTTAAGGGTTTTTAAAATTAATGCTAATAGTTTACTGGCAACACTCATTGAAAACATCAAAAATGGCAAAGAGAAATCAGGACCAAAAAACCTAATTACTGTTTGGGAAAAAACATGACTGATATTTAGTCTCCAGTTTTTTTAACACCTGAAGTTTCCTCTATTGGCCTGAGAACAGTAAAATTGGTCCATTAGTCTTTCCTTGGGACAAAACAGGAGCCAGAGTAAGGACCGAAGGGGAGAGGGGAGAACAATAGCAATGCTGTATACGTATAGGTTAAAACTGACCATCCCATCATCCTATTTCATGTATAGTTGAGTTCTAAGATTTGTAAGTTTTTATACATACTTTCATTAAATAAACATTTAATTAAATGGGTACATATTTTATCTGTGTATGACTT
Source organism: Myotis brandtii (assembly GCF_000412655.1). Classification (NCBI taxonomy): domain Eukaryota; kingdom Metazoa; phylum Chordata; class Mammalia; order Chiroptera; family Vespertilionidae; genus Myotis; species Myotis brandtii. Next base: position 2,210,284 of record NW_005371441.1, on the reverse strand, counting down.
TGTCAACCCAAAACGATGCAAGGAGGGGAAGTGGAGATGCTTTCTTGCTCTGTCTCCTCCTCCTCTGCCTGCGGAACTTTGGGCAGTTTCCTGACCTGAATGGCATTTTCCACATTTGTTAAATGAAGACATTAATAACGGAATTGTGTCATCATAGTGTGAGAGTTAAATGAGGAAAGTCTATATGAAGATGCTATGAACAATCAAAGTTTGACCAGGAATGGGTCTGGAGATGGTGTTACCCAACTTTCTTTTACAAGGAAGGAAAAGGCCAAGGAATGTTTGCTTAGGTTCATGCTATATAAACCTAGGTTATGAAATATTGAGTGGTTTCTGCCGATTTTTTAAAAATATATTTTCATTGATTTCAGAGAAGAAGGGAGAAGGGAGAGAGAAACAGAAATAATAATGAGGGATGTGCCGGCCGGCACAGCCAGGTTCCCTGAGCCTGAGGGGGTGAAGGATTTTTTAGAAAAGACAGACAAGAGAAGAAAGCTGGGTGCTAGGTGAGACGCTGCCCTCTCTGATGGAGAGACAGCGCCAGGGCCTGCAAACCGAGTCTTTATTTTATAGCCAGATCCCACCAGGCAAAGAAAGGGCGTGGTTACAACGTTCTCACAGTTTCGAATCTACTCAATTACATGCACCTGATCAAGCTTTGTTTACTTGCTGCACCTCCCGCAGCCCATATCACTCAGCCACGTGGGGCCACAGGTTCGGACCATAAGGTCAAGCTTACAAGAGCCTTTGGCTATAATTGTGCTGGGACTTGCATGTGGCTTTACCATGAGAGGATCATTATTAGTACCAGGCTTTGAACCTGTCCAAACGCTCTACAGAGGGAGAATCACCGATTGGCTGCCTCCTGCAAGCCCCACATGGGATCATGCCCGCAACCTAGGAATCGAACCGTGACCTCCTGGTTCATTGGTCGACACTCAACCAGAGCCACGCCGGCTGGACTATTTTATTTTTTTTTAAATATATTTTATTGATTTTTTTTTTTACAGACAGGAAGGGAGAGGGATAGAGAGTTAGAAACATCGACGAGAGAGAAACATGGATTCAGCTGCCTCCTGCACACTCCCTACTGGGGATGTGCCCACAACCAAGGTGCATACCCTTGACTGGAATCGAACCTGGGACCCTTCAGTCTGCAGGCTGACGCTCTACCCACTGAGCCAAACAGGCTAGGGCTGGACAATTTCCTTTTTAAAAAATACTATATTCACATCTCCTAACTTAAATGAGTCTTGTGTCCAGTTAATTCTCTGAATATCTATGAAAGGGGAAATTGGGGCATCCTCCACCACCCTCCACACCACCCCCAGGCTGCCTTAAAGGGACGAAGGATCAGCCTAAAGACAGGGTCTTGGAGACTTGAAAGGGAGTGGAGTCATTCCTAGCATGCTTCCCGATTTGAAGCAAGGGGCTCCTTAACGAGATGTGTACAATGTACAGATTGGTGCATGAGCTCTTAGAAGAAGTGCGTGTCTGAGACCCTGGGATTTATTCTACATCTCCCTGTTCTCGTTCTAAATGCCCTTGTTAACTGGGAGCACAGAAAAATCATAAAACACCCTACATAGTTTCCACCTAGATGGGCCTCCTTGCTATAAGAGAGGTAAGGTCTGGATGAGGAGATAAAATGGTGCTAGGTCATGGGCCAAGGTCATACAACTACTTAGGGTAATTACAGAGCCCAGGCCTCCCAATCCAGGGCTCTTTCTGCTACCAGCACACTGCCTCAGAAACCCTCCTTAGCAGTTGTTTAAATTTATCTCTAGGTAGCCCTAGCTGTCTTGGCTCAGTGGATAGAGCATAGGCCTTCAGACTGAAAGGTCTCAGGTTCAGTTCTGGTCAAGGGCACATGCCCAGGTTGTGGGCTCGATCCCCAGGCAGGAGGCAGCCAATTAATGATTCTCATCATTGATATTTCCCTCTCCCCCTCTGCCTTCCTCTCTGAGATCAATAAAAAACATATTAAAAAAAATAAAAACAAATGTACCTTTATGTATATTTTTGTTAGCAAAAAAAGATGGACTAAAGAATTATTTCACCTGTTTAGTTAGAGATGCCCCTAAGCAGACAACGGATAGAAGGCAGCATCCAGAGATGATGCCCAGTTTGGGGAGCCTCTGGAGTGACCAGGGAGAGACTGCAGATTGGCTTCCTCCAACCCAAGCCCCCACCCCATATGGCCCCCCTGCAAGTGTTTCTGGGGGATGTGCTAGCAGCCACAAAACCTGAGAAGGCACCAGGGACAGGAGGAGAGAAAGGAAATGCAGATGGCATGAGATGGATGTTTCCTCTCTAAAAAAGAACATGGCCCGGCCGGCATGGCTCAGTGCTTGAGCATCGACCTATGAACCAGGAATTCACGGTTCGATTCCCAGTCAGGGCATACGAGTATGCCTGGGTTTGGGGCTCGATTCCCAGTATGAGGCATGCAGGAGGTAGCTGATCAATGATACTCTCATCATCTATGTTTCTCTCTCTCCCTCTCCTTTCCTCTCTGAAATCAATAAAAATACATTTTTTTAAAGAAGATGGAAAATCCTTAAGAAGGGCTATCCTGTCTTGGCAGGTGTGGCTCAGTTGATTGAGTTGTGAGGTGGTGGGAACAGCACCAGGTGTCTGACAGGAAGAGCGGGTGGTGGGAGGGGGGGCAGTCAGACCAAACCTGGGTTAGAAAAGAATTCAGAGCCAAGACCCAAATTGTAAGAGAACATGTACTGGGTAAATCACAGAGGTAGAAAAAGTAATTTCTAGAAGAAATGAGTTTAGGGCAAAGGAAGGGCCCTTGGAGCTTGGGAGTGAGGAAGCTGACAGTAAAGTGCCTGGGGCAGGGAAGGAGAGGGGCGGGTTGGAGAGGGAAGGGGGAGGGAAAGGGAAAGGTACCAGCCTGCTCCCAGGAGGAAGAGCGCCCTGGGTCCTCCATCCTAAGGATTTTATTTTTAATTTTTTTGTTAATCCTCACCCAAGGATATTTTTCCATGGATTTTTAGAGAGAGTGGAATGGACAGGAAGAGAGAGAGAGAGAGACATCTAACCCAGGCAAGGGCAGAGGATTGAGCCTGCAACCCAAGAGGTACGTGCCCTTGACTGGAATGGAACCCAAAACCCTTCAGTCCTCGGGCTCACGCTCTAACCACTGAGAAAAACCAGATAGGGCATGTCCTAAGGGTTTTGTCTTTTGTGTTGTTGTTTTTTTAATTGATTTCAGAGAGGAAAGGAGAGATAGTAACATCAATGATGAGAGAGAATCATTGATCGGCTGCCTTCTGCAAGCCCCACACTGGGAATCGAGTCAGCAACCGAGACATGTGTCCTGAGTAGGAATTGAACCGTGATCTTCTGGTTCATAGGTCAACACTCAACGACTGAGCCACGCAGGCCAGGGACAGGGGACGATCTTAATAGAATATTCAGCAGCTTTCTAGGCGTATCCTTTCAGGGTGTGGTCCCCACTGATTGATTGGCAGGCACCAGGGTCATTATCCAATGCAGCTGGTACTGAGGTCAGCTGTGCCTGGCTTTGTTGCTTATCTGAGCCTGGAGCTGAAATCCAACTGAGGCATAGATGTTATCTCTGGGGCTGAAAGGTAGGGGATCCAAGACCAGGGCTATGCTAGGGGAGAAGAGTCACCCAGGGCGAGATCCCACCCTACAGTTGATTGTCCTATGCTAGGCCCCTGGGGCTTTCCACCTGGTGACCTACCTAGCCCCTCATCCTTGCTCTGCTCATGTCAGTCTATCAGTGGTTCTCAACCTTCTGGCCCTTTAAATACAGTTCCTCATATTGTGACCCAACCATAAAATTATTTTCGTTGCTACTTCATAACTGTAATGTTGCTACTGTTATGAATCGTCATGTAAATATCTGATATGCAGGATGGTCTTAGGCGACCCCTGTGAAAGGGTGGTTCGACCGCCAATGGGGTCGCGACCCACAGGTTGAGAACCACTACTGCCTACACCAGTCCCTTAAGCCAAATGGTTGCTGGTTTGATTTCCGTTGAGGGCATATGCCGGGGTTTCGGGCTCGATCCCCAGTATGGGGCGTGCAGGAGGCAGCCAATTGATGTCTTGCTCTCATATCAATGTTTCTCGTGCTTTCTTCGCCCTTCTCTCTAAAAATCAAATACAAAAAATCTTTTTTAAAAAAAGAGGGGAGGGGGCTATCCTTTGGCCTTGCAGGATCACAAACATCTGTGGCCTACACTCATCAAATTCTAGCCCAGCTGGCGTGGCTCAGTGGTTGAGCATTGATCTTTGGACCAGGAGGTCAGGGTTCAATTCCCAGTCATGGCACATGCATAGGCCCCCAGCAGGGGGCGTGTAGGAAGCAGCAGATCAATGATTCTCATCATTGATGTTTTTCTCTCTCCTCGCTTCCTCTCTAAAATAAATAAAATATATTTTAAATGATAGACACATACTTCTTTATTCATTTTCTTTTCAATCCTTGCCTGAGGATATTTTTCCATTGATTTTTAGAGAGAGTGGAAGAGAGAGGGAAAGACAGAGAGAAATATCGATGTGAGAGAAACACATTGATTGGTTGCCTCCTGCACATGCCTTGACCAGGGCCAGGGAGGAGCCTGCAACCAAGTTACGTGCCCTTGACCAGAATTGAACCTGGGACCCTTTGATCCACAGGCCAAGGTTCTATGCACTGAGCCAAACCAGCTAGGGCAATAAAATATATGCATTTTTAAAAATTCTAGTAACACCCTGGCCACTGTGATAACCGAAAACTCACAGCCCCCAGCACTGCCTTGGAGGCGCTAGCATAGCATAGATAGTAGCATAGCAGAGACAGCCTCACTTCCCTGCTGAACTATTTGAATACTTGTTAGGGTTAATCTCATTCCTTGATACAGCCCACCTGACCACCCTATAGTATCATTTCTGTCAAGTCTTTTAAAAGAACCCTAATTGTGGTGAGGTTTCAAGTTCAACAGGCAACCCCACCTGCTTTTCCAGGTACGAGGTGAGCTCCTAAGACTAACAGGGATAAACAGGATCAAGCACAGTGTGGCTTTAAAATTTAAATTCGCCTAACTTAAGTATTGCCCGTGTGCTCACTAATTACGCTGTTATTAGAACTGCAGGAAAAGCACAGGGTGGTTACGAGGCTCTAGTATCCAGTATCCTGTTGTAGGGAAATAACACTAATGTCATCCGTTAGGAACTGTTACTCCACCCCGTCCCCAAATCCGACTGTTATAGTGAAGCTTCTCTTAAGAGGTCAGATGTAACACTGGTGTTACAGATTTCAGTGTTCACAAGCAATGGGAAAATACACAGTTATGAGATTACAGAGTAGAACGCTGTAAGGACGCCAGTTATATTTCTATCTCAAGAAATGGGTTTCCCCCTGGCCAGGTGGCTCCGTGAGAGCATCGTCCCGAGGACCAAAAGGTTCCGGGTTCGATACCCGGTTGGGGCCTATGTGGGAGGCAACCGATAGCTGTTTCTCTCTCACGTTGATGTCGCTCTTTCCCAACCCCTTCTCTAAAATCGATGAAAAAATATCCTCAGTGAAAGAAATGTTTGATTTGTGAGCTGTGACATTAAAAAAAAAGATTTTCTTCATTATCTTCACACCATGCCATCCCCAAGTCCTGGCCACCTTAGCCTAAACCTGTTATCACTTAAGAGCAGGTGATAATCTCAACTCTCATATATATAGACCCCGATCAGTTTCTTTTCTTTTTTCCTAATCCTACCCAAGGACATGTTTAGAGAGAGAGACAGAGAGAAACATTGATCCATTACCTCCTGTTTGGGCCCCAATCGGGGACTGAACCCACAACCCAGGCATGTGCTCTGGCCGGAAATCAAACCGGCAACACTTCAGTGCACAGGACAAAGCTCAACCAACTGAGCCACTCCCGCTAGGCCCAGGTCATTTTCCTAATTCCAGTGACCTAGGCTGGAGATGGTAAGGAATTTGGAGAGGAGTGTGCCGAGCCGGCACCGCCATGGCGAACCTGAGAGGGGGCGGTGACGGATTTAGAAAAGACAGACAAGAGAAGAAAGCTGGGCGCTAGGTGAGACGCTGCCCTCTCTGATAGAGACAGCGCCAGGGCCTGCACACCGAGTCTTTATTTTATAGCCAGATCCCACGAGGCAAAGAAAGGGCGGGGTTACAACATGCACCTGATCAAGCTTTGTTTACTTGCTGCACCTCCCGCAGCCCATATCACTCAGCCACGTGGGGCCACAGGTTTGGACCATAAGGTCAGGCTTACAACTTTGGCTATAATTGTGCTGGGAGGGCTTTGACCTCCAAGCTGGGACTCGCACGTGGCTTTGCCAGGAGAGGACCATGCCCTCTCATTAGTCCCAGGCTTGAACCTGTCCAAACGCTGTAGCCGCTCTCCACAGAGGAGAAACGTGGAGTTACACAAAAATGCAAGGTTGCCCAGCAGACCCATTTCTGGAATCACTGAAAATGAATAGTCATGTAGGCTTGAGGTTACTGGACACATCGGTTGTGTCCAGGTTTTATCCGCTTGCTACCTGGAGTCCTTGAACTGTGTCCATTTCCTTTCTTGTGGAGACTTAACTCTAGTTCTGATTGTTGGTTGGGATTTCAGAGTAAGTCTGTGTGACTATCCAAAAACTGTACATGATGACACTGCTCATTTTGGGGTTTTTGGAGGTCAGTCAGAGGTTTAATAAGATTCCAATTAAATGGCTCCCCTGACCCCAAAAGGTTAAGAATCACCGACAGAGATTTTTGCACATTCACACGTATCCCAGAGACATTCCAAACTCCCATGATGCTCTGCGCAGTGTCACAAAGGGATGGCTTGGTAGTTAAAAAGTTAAATGTGTGAGGAATATCACGAAATGACAGGGAAAAGCAAGCAAAACTGAATTAAGGTGAAAATTATAGAGAGAAAATCCATGGCATTTCATTAGGTTGCATTTTATTTAGATAAATGAAAATTTGCCCCCAAACAGAACTAGGAATCAAATATTGTCTTAGGTTAAAGAAAACTGCTAGGCTTGAAGCTTACACTGAAAGCTAAAATTTTCAGCCCTTGACTATCTGTAGCTCCAAACAGCAAAGGAAACTTCTGGAACAAAGTAGACATGTACAGAGAGAGACAACGTGTGTGAACCATTAAGAAAATAACCTTTAGGGGCACATTTTATAGTCTTCAATTACAAGAAGTGGCGAGAGTTTACAAGTCTTGCATTGCTTTCTGTTGTACATGGTTCCATAGTAATGCCAAAAATAGCAAAATTTAGGCACTTGCTCCAATTTCTGCAGTTTACACGGTTGCTATGAACTTCATAAAGTAACGGCAGCTTTAGAATTATAACACAGAACTGTATTTCACGCTACAGTTGTTAATAGCATTCCTCGTTAGTAAAGCAATGTTGCTTAACAGACAGAGGTACAGAGCTTGTACAGAAGTAATCCAGGGCCCGTCCAGATGTAGTCGGAGCAGAGTCATGAAGACCAGTTGTGATGACCTGCTTGGCCACATGTCAGTACAAATGTGATGAAGTGGCGGGATGGAATTTAAACCAAAAAAAAAAAAAAAGGAAATCTGTTTACCACAAACGACACAAATCTTTAATCTGCTCAAAATAGCACAGTTTCTTCCTGCCAGAGAGAGGAAGTTGAGTCAATATTGGAGCTATCATTGAACTCCTTCCAAATTGCTGTCATCTCCAATACTTTTTGGTTGATCTTCAAAAACTGACACCAGCGCCTGGCCGGTGTGGCTCAGTGGTTGAGCGTCAACCTATGAACCGGGAGGTCATGGTTCTATTCGTCAGGGCACATGCCCAGGTTGTGGGCTCGATCCCCAGTAGGGGGCGTGCAGGAGGCAGCCAATCAATGATTCTCTCTAATCATTGATGTTTCTAAATTTGACACTAGCACTTTTTTACAAAAGTCCCAAGTTGGCCAGAGAAGCTATTTAGATCAGCGGTCGCCAACCTTTCTGACCACCATGGGTCTGTGGACCACCGGTTGGTGACCACTGCTCCAAAGGCTTCCTTAAACCAGTGGTCGCCAACCTTTCGGACCTCATGGACCATCGGTTGGCAACCGCTGATTTAGATCACAGGTTTCTTTTTTTTAATTTGGAGATTTTAAAGTTTAACAATTAAGCACAGGTGGCTATTATACATGAGAGTAATTCCTAAAAGCTAGTCAGTACTTTCCAGCTACAAGGCCGTACACTAGAACCGATGTTTTATTGTAGTCAGGTGTGTGGTATCAGAGCAACTACTTCAGCTGATGTTTTATTATAGTCAGGTGTGTTGGTATCAGAGCAACTACTCTTCACTTCTAACAGCAAATGTTCTTTCTGTTAAAAGGCTATTCTAGTCTTTCTAGAATGTTATCCTTTAAAATCAATTGGCCATTGAAATTAAGTTCTCAAACTGGGAGTACCGAGCTGGAGTAAAATTTTAAAAGTGTATTTGCCAGGCCAGTTTACCTGCAGAAAAGTGGAATTTTAGGGTAGATAACGGACTATTCTTTGTGTGGCAACTGTTCAACAGAATCCTTTATGTATTAGCAAGAATCAGACATCATTTTTAACATTTAGAAAAATCCCAAGATCACCTGTTGCAAGGCAATTTTACTACAAAGCCTTCTTAAAATTTCTTTCTAGAAACACTCATCATGAACAAACATTAATGCAGAAAATTGACCTTTTCAGGAAGATACCACCAGATGGTAGCATTGTATCAGTACCGTCCATCTGAAAAGCCCCTGGTTTATTTTGGCAGACACCTATCTGCTATGACTTCCTCTGAACATGAAGTCAAACCGGTATGAAGTGGTCATGCCATACAGCAACTACATTAGAAAGCTCTAGCTTATTCTGCTTGCAGAAGGCAGGAAACATGGATCTCAGCCTTCCTAGTATCTAATAAAACCAGCAAATCTAAGTGAAGCAAATATTTACTAGTAAATCAGTTGTCAAATCACAGTTTATCCAAATGAACATAATGCAACATTGTTCTAAAAGAGTGGGCACAAATATGGCACAGACACAATCCAGCATCTATCAAAACGCCATTGTAAAGAGCCTGACTTGCTTCATGCTGTGTGGGAATGTGGTCCCGCATGTAAGGGTGGAACCCAAAACTTACAGTCAATCCTTTTCTTGAGAGTATGAAAAACATTTCACTACTTTGCCTCAGGATTAAGCCCACATCTGTCCAAACCACCATAACAATTAGGAGAAAAGACTGGAAGTTAATCTACTACTGAAAAAAAAAAAAAAAACTTCCATCCTCCACTGGGCTTGAAAGAAAAATTTCACAGTAACCACAGAACATTCTGTATGTTTCCGCCCTAAAGATGCTTTTCATTTTTAGCACACTGTGCATCAGAGGAAAGTGACCGACTTCAGAGTAATACTAAACACGGGCCTCGTCCTTAGGGAATTTTAAAGTGAGAATGTAGCTTCTGCTCAGGAATGTTATTCTAGGAAGCTGTTTTCACAGGTCCTACTGGAGGCTCAGAGCTGCCGAGGCGACACTATGGCCCATGCCCCATCACAGACTGGGGTACATCGGAAGTGTACTCTACCGCACATCTCCTTAAACAGTAGGAAAAAATATACAATAGATACAGGAGGAGGATTACTTAAGACATACATATAAATACATAAAGAATGATACTCCAGTTTGAGAAGTGGAACTAGGTATTGCCAACTCCAGTTCCAGGTGAAGAATTCAGGACCTCGGATGAGAAACACGATATGGCATCAAGGGGACGCGGCAGGCGGTCTTGAGGAGGAACTGGTTCTAGCTCCCGAAGCAGCCTCAGGATTGTCGGGGTTCTCTGGGAATGAGATCGGTTGGCGGGCCTGTTCTTGGGATCTCAAAGTTCTGAAATCTTGGTCTTGAGTGTCATCAGCAGCATTCATTTTCTTCTACCACTTGTCTTCACATTCTGGTCTTGCAAAGACACTCGTGTAACTAGAGGAGAAAGAAAGATTCCAAAGTAAAAATAGTCTCCTTTTCCTCTCTCCTCATTTATATAGCCACAGAAGAACTGTGACGGTGAGCTGCAGTCACTGGCCACTTCCAATACCATCGTTTAATTCTATAAGAAAGTAGAAGGTGCTCTTCGACTTCAAAGCCAATGTCTGTGGTTCCCTAACATGTCACATGCCTGGAATCTTTTAAAAAGTGTTTGTTAGCCCGGCCGGTGTGGCTCAGTGGTTGAGCATTGACCTATGAACCAGGAGGCTGAGGTTTGGTTCCCAGTCAGGCCTGAATCCCCATTGGGGGACTTGCAAGAAGCAGCCAATCAATGATTATCTCTCATCATTGACGTTTCTCTCCCTTTCCCTTCCTCTCTGAAATCAATAAAAATATATATTTAAAAAAGTGTGACTAATGCGGGGAAAAAATTAATTTTTCCTCTAAAGAGCTATAAAATAAATTTCAGGCAGTATAATATAAACCTACTTTGAGTTTCTAGTTACAAAAAAAATTCAACAGACTAGTTGGTATGGGGCTGAGTGAGCACAACATATTTCTTAGATCTTTGGCCAAACACGCACATGTGGGCCTTCATATTCTTTGAAAGCAGTCACATTGGGGATAAAATGACATCATTATTTTCATGACACCAAGATGACTGAATGGCATTTCAATGAGAGAGAAAAAAATAAACTAATTAACCCAGATCTCCTAATCTGGTGGACGGGCACTCCCCAATGGCAGGTTCTGCCTAAAATCATCATGGTTTGAACTCCTGCTTCCCCTATAACAAATTTGCCATCAAATGGCATGAAAGAGGAAACAATTATTTCAGAAGAAAAAGAAGCTTGCTTACATGACGTCTTAGGGTTCCGCAAGTTCTGGCGTTGCTGGCTGCCTCTCTTGTTCCTGCGCCTCCTCCTGTGTTTGTGTTTTGATCTCTTTTTCTGGCTCGCTCGGCCCTTTTCCTTCCTGAAATCCCACTTCTTTCTCTTTTAGTTTTGGTCCATTTGCATCCGGGGACTCTTTGGTTAAGTCTCCCGAGGCCTCGGGGTCTACCAGGGCTGAGATTTGGTTCTCAGGGTAATGGACAGCGTCACGTTTTTCATCTTCTTGGGGTTCATTCTCTGTTCTTTCTCCTAAGCCGGCACGATCACCCAATTCTGGCACACACTTGGTTCCGGTTGCTTCTCTCTTTTCCTGGGTTGGGAGAACGAGCTCTTCAGGCAGCTGGTCATTTACTGGGGAGCCTTTGACCTCAACGGCCGTGACCTCCTCTGCAGCTGCATTCGCGTCTTTGGAAATATCTGAGGGGGTTTGTCCCACGGTGGTCAGTGTGGACTCCTCTTGGGCTGCCCCAGCCTCTGCGGAGCCCTGAAGTTCCCTTTCTTCTTTTTCAATTTTCTGTTCAGCCTCCTGATGGTCAGCCTTTGCCAGCTGGGCCGGTGTCTGGCAGTCGGTGGGTGTTCCTTCGGTGCTTACCAACTGGTCAACGGCTGTCTGAATGACGTTTTGCACAAGTTTATGGCTCTCAGTCTTAAGCTGCAAAATCTCCTTTTCGGCCTTTAAACCTTCCTCTCTCGTTTCACTCACTCTGTCTCCCTGCCCGCTAACCTGCTCGAAGTCTTCTTCGGACTTCCCTTCCTGGGAGGTGGTTTTATCTCCTTCCAGGTCAGCACAGACGCCTTTTGCAGGGGCGGCGGGTATGACGACCGGGGCCGATTCTGCCGGAGACGCAGGGCCTGTGGGCGCTGCATCTTCCCCGGGCTGATCCATAACGTCTTCTTGGTCAGAGGGCCTCGCTTCCGGTTCCAAACGTGCATCTGCAGACTCCAAAGGTCCAGCTGCTTCTAAAAGCTTGACGGTTTCTCCTAAGACCTTCTTCTCCACAACGACAGCTGTTAGAGGTAATGATGCCTCCGAGCTTTGAACTTGACTGTCTGTGCAGACTTGAACTAGCCAAGGAGAACTTTCTTCAAAATGGAGAACTTCCTTCTCCCCGTCGATGACGGTCACATGAACCGTGTGGACCAGCTGCTCGCTGAGCACTTCGGCTGGTTTTGCCTCAAGCTTCTCTTCACTCACTCGGGCTGCCTCGGCTTCCGCTTCCTCCCTTTCCACTTGCACTACCATCTCTCTCTCCCCTGGGGCTGGAAGAGACTGAGCAGGACTCTGGAATTCAGTATTTTCATTCTTTTGACAATCAGCTTCTTCAGTAACTTCATCTTTAAGGGCGACTTCAATGGCCTTTTTCTGTCCAGCTGTCATTTCTGTGTCTGCAGACACTTCAAGTCCTTGAACGAAGGGTACGTCTCTGGTTTCCTCATCAGCAAACTGGCCAGCCTCCTGAGTCGCCTCAGCCTTTGAAAGAATGGGTACAGTCTCCACTGATACCTCTTTATCCGTATGCTCTGGACCCCCTTCTATTTCTGAGTGTTCTTTCTTTTCTTCCTGGAATTGAAGCCCAGAGGGTGCTGGGGGCATCTCTTTCGGTGCAGGAGCTGCCTGGGCCTCCGTGACCTGCGATTTCGTACCGGATGCACCTTCACCCTCTGCGTGGACTTCCATGACCTTGACTTGCTGCGTGGCACGGGGAGCCTCACAGTCGGCCACGGGGGTGCTTCCACTGGTCTCGCTGTCTGTGAGAGTTTCGGCTGAGTCGGGGCCAACAGCCTGTTCCAGGACGATCTCTGATTTTACCCCAACCACGGTTTCGGTTTGGCAGGGGGTTCTGAGCTCGCTGGACTCGACGCTCTCGGGGACTTGAGGGACTTCTCTAGTGTGTTCTGGGGCGGCCTGTCCAAAGACCTCCCCTGGTGTCAGAGTCTCAGCTTTTGTTTCTCCTGCGTGTCCCTGCAACACCACGTCCACCTCTTCCTTCAGCTCCGACACGGGAGGGTCCTCTTCGGTCTCCCCCACCACTGGCAGCTGGGATCCCTCTTTCCGCGTTGTGTGAATCTCGGCTCCCGGGCCCCTGACATCGAGCTGTGACGCTTCTCTAACCCTTTCCGCCACCGCCTGCAGGACCTCCTGGGTCCGCCTCTCCTGGCCCTCCACGTCGGGCTCGCCGCCCTCCACCTCCTGCACTGGCGTGGCCTCCTCGGTGGTGTCTGGAGACTCACTTAACTGGGAGACGGCCGAGACCATGTCGGTGGTCTCCTCGGCACCAGATGCTTCGGTCGCCTCCTCGGCACCAAATGCCTCCGTGGGTTCCACAGCTGTCACGGCCTCGGGAGTGGGTTCCACCTCACTGGTGAGGGCGTCCTCACCGGCATCTCGGCTCTCAGGCAGGGCTTGGGTGACGACGGGGCTGTCCTCTGCCCTGACCTCTCTTTCCAACACCCCTGCAGGGGGTGGCCCAGCTTCCTCTTCGGCTTGTTCGAGGGGCCCTGTCGCCGAAGCAGAGATCCAAGAAGGCGACCTTTCTTCCATATGGGTCACGGCCCTCGCCCCATCGACGACCGCCACAGTCACGGTATGAACCAGACTCTTGCTGAGCTCCTCCGACACAGAAACCGCCCCCTTCTGCTCGGCCTTCTCCTCCCTCTTTTGGGCTTCCTGCGCTTCCATTTTCTCCCTCTCCATGGCATCGTACTCGGACAGAGGGACCACGGCCGGGACGTCGGAATCATCTTCGTTGACTTCTGTCGGCCCCGCATCCTCGGCAGTGGCGTGATCTTGTTTCCCATCCGACCTTTTCTTCCTCCGGCCAGGAATAAATTTCTTAATTGAAACCCAAGATTCTTCCTTCCCGGGTTCCACCTCTGCCGCTGAGTGTTCTGCACCGGCCCCCGTTCCAGGGTCTTCGGTTTTCTCTTCCAGTTTGGACTTGGATTTTTTCCTCGGGGTGACCAATCTTTTAAAGGACTCCCAGGTGGAAACGCCCTCCCCTTCCGAGGGGCTTCCCGCTTGCTCAGGGGAGGAGCTTCCCTGCCCTGGGTCGTGCTCCTGGGAACCTGCGGGGACAGCCTCCGGTCCTGCCTCTCTGTCTTTTCCTGCTTCATCTGGCTTGGGGCCTTCTCCTGCCATCGGTTTCGGTCCCTCTTCCTCATCGGAAGAGGATGCCTTTCTTGCTCTTTTCTTGGACGATCCCACACAAATCAAAGCTTCCCAAGACACCGAAGTGTCAACCTTGCGCTTCGGCTCTTCGGGCTTCGGCTCCTCCCCGTGTCCTTTTCCCTCCTCTTGCATCTCCGAGGCCGCGCTCTCCGTGGAAGACAGCGTGGCGCTCTTCACCTTCTCCAGCTCCTCTTCCTTGTCGCTTTCCGAAAGCCTTCTAACACGTTTCTTGGGCGTCACCATCTTTTTGAAAGATGCCCAGGGAGTCACACCTTCTCTCTTTTTTTCTCCATCGGAAGTGGCTCCCTCTTCGCCTTCCCCCTCCGGGTGTGCCTCCGCGATCCCTTTCTCCAAGCACGTAATCTCCTCGGGCTCCTCCGGGGAGGAAGCAGAGCTCTCGCCCTTTGGCTCATCAGGGCTATCCGGAGAGTCCGCCTGGGCCGCGTGCTGCTCCCCCGACTCTTCATCTCCTCCTCGCTTCGCTTTCTGCTTCTTCCCGGAGAGCTTTTTCAAGCCAGTGCTTGTAAAAAGTTTCTTCAGCGGGCTTCCCTGCACCTTCACTCTCTCCTGGGATGCCAGCATCTCCACCTCGCTCACGATGCCTTCCGGCTGGGCAGACAGCGCTTGCTCCTCAGGACCTGGTTCGGGGGGCTGGGTGTGGTCCCCTCCAGGCGCACACACTGGAGGTTCGGCTTCCTGCGGCCCAGCGTTGGTTTCAGCCAATTTCTCAGCCGGTTGGGGCTCTTCTGTTCCCTCCACCTCAGCTTTCTGCTCCTCTGCATTCTCCGCCGTGCTCACGTGGACTTCTGCAACAATCTCTACCTTTTCATCAAATATTTCTGTTGCCAAAGGGGCAGATCTCTCTTCAGGAGATGCCTGCCCTTGACCTTCAGAGGGCAGCTCCACCTTTTCATACTCAGCTGATAATCTGGCATCGTGGACACTCTCTGTGGCCTCCTGTGGCTGTGGTTGTTCCGAAGCAGCCAGTTTCTCAGAGGTATCTTCTGTCTTTTCCTTTTCTTCTGTGTCGACTCTTTCTGTCTCTTGTTCCTTTTTCTTCTCCGAAGCTTCCAGCTCATCCTCCTTGGGCTTCCTGAAACTGGTCTTTTTGCGCCAGCCAGCCCAGCCTTGAGTGAAGAATTTTTTGAAGGGTGACGCCGTTTCGCTGGCCACTGGACTGGTTGGAGAGTCTGGAGATTTGGTGGGTTCTTTTTCTTGTTTTTCTTCTCCATCTTTGCCTTCCTCGGCTGCTTGACCAGACTCAGCTTGAAGAGAAATCTCCGTGCTGCTCTGCTCGGGTTGCAGAGGCTTCTCGGGGTTCTCTGTGGATTGTTTCAGTTCACTTTCTTTGTGTGTTGCTTCTCCCGCCTCCCGGCTGGGCTCTTGGTGGTCACCAGCCCCCTCTGCTTCTCCTGCTCCTTCACCTTCCTCTTTTCTGACAGTGAGTAGCTGGACCGTGTCAGACTTCTCGCTCTTATCCTTTTTCACAGTGAATTTAAAGCCAACAAACTTAAACACCTTCTTAAATCCAACGTCATTAGTCTGGGACTCAGCAGGCTGCGTTAGTTCTTCTAAATTGTTTTCCGAAGAAGGAATCTGCTCAATTATTTCAGGCATTTCCTCCTGCCCATCCTTTGTGATGTCCTGAACAACCGATGAGTTGGCAGCCATCTCTTTATCTGAACCTCTTTCATTCACATCTTCGGATTCTCTCTGGCCAACTGTTAACAGAAAAAAAAAAAGGGGGTGGGGGGAAGAAGGGATAAAATATTACAATTCACGAAAACGAAAACATTTTGAAAACACAACTAGCTAACACTTTCTTTAATGTCAGGCAACTCCAGGATAGGCAAGGGTCTTATCTAGTATTTGTGAATCTCAATAGATTAAGACAGTGTCTACTTCTTTCAAATGACCTTAAAAAATTCAGGTTTAAAGGTACTACTCTGCGCTTTCTGTAAAGAGAAAGTTAACAATCTCAACTACCAAAAAATGAGTAGCCACAGCATCACAAAGGGCGGGTCAACCAGACAGTGTACATTCTGTTGCAATGAAAAATGGAATCACATATCACACCCACGACCTAGAACCCATCAAGTTTTAGACATAACTTCTTCCACTTTATAGGAAACACAGGGTTAAGACACTAGAGGTCCTTGGGAAATTCTGGTTGGGTCAGGGAAAGTATGAAGAATATTTTTCAGGAGAGCAGAAAAGAGGAACTCAAAAGCTGAGGGAGGCATAGCAAAAGGACAAGAGCCAGCTTGAAGGCGCTCCTTCTGGCCAAACTTTGAAGCATAAAAAAGAATAGTAACAGGGATGGGTTACCATGCATTTAATAAAATAAAAAATCCATGAATGGAGAGTGATACGAAAGCCCTGGCTGGTTTTGCTCAGTGATTAGAGCGTCGGCCCTAGACCTAAGGATTTCAGGATTGCAGGTTTGATCCCTGGCCCCAATCAGGACTCATGCGAGAGGCAACCAACCGATGTATGTCTCTCTCACATCGATGTTTCTCTCTCTCCCTCCCTTCCACTCTCTAAAAATCAATGGAAAAAAATATTCTCAAGTGTGGATTAAAAAAATAAATAAAAAGAGTGATACTAAAAGCATAAACGAGAGCAGGGAGTACTTCCTTACGGAAAAAAAATGCTAATCAATCAATTCAGACATAACGTCCATTTTGATCCTTATAGTCATTCTTCTGCATCAAGAATTAAAGATCTTTTAAGTGTATTTCCATGCTATGCACTACTTCTTACAAATGTCCCCAATTATAAAAACATACTCACAAAATTCTCAAGTGTGGATTAAAAAAATAAATAAAATAAAAAAGAGTGATACTAAAAGCATAAATGGGAGCAGGGAGTACTTCCTTACGAAAAAAAAAATGCTAATCAATCAATTCAGATATAACGTCCATTTTGATCCTTATAGTCATTCTTCTGCATCAAGAATTAAAGATCTTTTAAGTGTATTTCCATGCTATGCACTGCTTCTTACAAATGTCCCCAATTATAAAAAACATACTCACAAACACTTCTTATGCAACACAAGAGGTGTGACCTTTTTTGAAAAGGTGGATGATATCATTGGAAATTCACCAGAGGAAAAATGTCAAGACCCCCCCCCCCCCACACACACACACAATAAACTCTATTCTAGTACAATTTTACTAATAAACACAAACATAAATTTCCTGCCACTAAGCATGAGGTAAAAACAAACCCATTCACTAACCTTTCTAGAATTCAACAGAACATGCAGGGATACTTTGCTCACATAGTGGGAAAGCAGGTGTTAACCACACCATCCCCCCCGCCCCCCTTTCCTTCCATGCTCCTACATCTGCATTTCAATCTGCAACCCTTTTTCTTAAATTCTGGGAGGATGGGGAGATGTTTACAGTCAAAACCAGGGAAACAAAGATGAGCAGCTGCCAAGTGGCGAACAGAACAGTTACTGGTAGTGCTTACAGCTTAGCAAGATTCAGATGTTTTCTTTACAGAGGGGATATATGGGCTGAGCACATTAAAAAATGTATACGTATAGGATTACAAAAAATGTTAAATCCTGTCAACTAGTCTGTAGTCTCTTTTTGACCTAAGTAATCCTAGGAGCTACTCTTGTGAGAACCTCTTCCAGACGGGCCCCTGCGGGCGCAGATGGCGCCTTCGTGCTTTGTGCAAAGGCTGGGCAAACGCAACTCGGCCCTGATTTCAGCTCCATTAGCCTCCTGCACCCCGCGGACCTGTTCGGAGACGCCCTGCTTCCTAAAGCACCGCTTTGATCACATCAGGAAGCTGTCACACACCTTTAATAGCTGCAGGACCAGAGGGCGGCCTTCCAAACTACCAAGCCCTGCGGCCAAGGTTTAAACTGGGTTCCAACATAAAACCCAACTAGGATCGCACACGTGCGCATCACCGGTAGGTATCCTGCCCCGAACCACGTGCGACTGCGGCTCCGCACGGAGCTAGAACCCGCCTTGAAACCCGGACCCCGCTTTCTGTCTCATTGTCTATGAGTCGGCCGCACTCAGCTCACGCTGCTCGCCAAACAGCCATGCCGGCGCCCTCCGGCCCCGCACCCCAACTTGGTCACCTCCAGGCTCCCCAGGGAGAGCATCTTTCGGCCCTCGTTTAGCTGCTGATGTTTTTGCGATGTAGCATTTTCCACCTCTGCTCCCGCCACTAACGGAGAGCCAGTGGGCCTCAAAGCCGTCCCGCCCGCCAGGTCCCCGGGGTGAACCTCCGATGGGGGGCGCACTACTCACGGCAGAGGTGACTCCACCAGGGCATGGTGTCTGCTGCCGCCTGGCAGGGGCTGTTGTACAGGGGCCCAGGAGGACCAACCTTCCCCTCCCGGTTGCCCCATCGCGGGGTGGAGACTGTTGGCCGCCAGGGGCCAAGCTGCTGACGACAGCGCCCCCTGGGGGCCACTGAGCGCGTCACAGAGGGGAACCCCCAGGTGGCCCTGCGCATCACCCCAGTGGGGTCCCTTCTGCTGTGAGCCTCGCCGCTGCGGGGTCCCCGAGCGGCCTCTCTCTTATCCGCACCCCATTAGGCAGAGCGCTAGCGGAGCACGTGCCCCTAACCCTCTGCTCTCAGAACGGTGAGTCCACATCCAGCAGTAGACTCCAAAGCCCCGGCATGGCCTGAACCTAAGCACGCCTTTGCTAGGTCGTAAGAGCTTTAATTTCTTGAGTATTATTAGCACAGGGGCTAGGACCTCATGCACGTTCCCATTACAAAGTTATCATTTATAGTCATACATGAAGTCTGTGTTTGTAAGTGGTCATGTGACTTGGCCACTGTCAAATAGGAGGTGTGTGGCATCCCTGGTGGGCCAAAGGCTGGCAGGGGAGCAAAACACAAATTTTATCATTTTAAAAGAAAAACTAATTCCATATTTTTCAGTGTCAAAATTCTTATTTTTCATAAATCATAACTTTTTATAATTTGTAAATGCCACTTATGACAAGAAAAAGTACTTACACATGTCAACTCCCACACTTAGATGGGAAAATTGCTACATGTCTAATGTGGCTAGCAATTTAAATTTCATTTCAGTGTAAAAAGCTGGGGTTTTTTTTTTCATGGTTACTCTCATGCTAAGAAAGAAAGAAAGAAAGAAAGAAAGAAAGAAAGAAAGAAAGAAAGAGAGAGAGAG
>NW_005371441.1:2184193-2191027 GCF_000412655.1 Myotis brandtii | reverse complement strand
GGAGGGAGGGAGGGAGGGAAGGAAGGAAGGAAGGAAGGAAGGAAGGAAGGAAGGAAGGAAGGAAGGAAGGAAGGAAGGACACATATCCTACCCACCCACTCACAGATTCAAAAGAGTACCTGACGTCATTGTGTGCAGCCATCACAAAAAAAACTGGATAAGCAAGTACAATGGGTACTAAATGGGGGTCAGAGGGAAGGCAGGGACTGGATATTTGCATGCTTATTAGTAGGAAGGGTAGGTAAAACCTGGTTATACAGGGGAGAAAAAGGGCAAAATCTGTGAGGGACAGATAGACATGGGGTGCCATACCCTGAGAAGGACAGACCCATGGCGAAGAATGCAGAACCCGAACTGAATCAGGAGAACACAAACACAAAATAAGGAATCGTGGTGGAAATGGGGAGAGAACTATATGCTCTGAACATGTCGGTGTTTTAAAAGGCAATGGTTATGGAAATGTTCCAGAAGAAAAGATGCTGAAGAATATAATACCCAACCCAAACATGGATGTGGGTCAAGGGAGAGTGTTAAAAATGAGGTCATTAGAATAATGGGTAAGACTGGAATAAGGATGCTAGGTTATTTACAAGCACTGTAATACTGTAAGTATATGACATTGATCACTGCACTGTGATTATGAAAGGGAATACTTCTATTCCTAGGAAACACACATGAAGAATTTGGGAGTGAAGGACCATGATGGATATAACTCACCTCCAAAGGTACAGAAAATTGTATCTCATGCTGGTTTTTGTTTTTGTTTTGTTTTCCAACATAGGGACTCAATAATGAAGCACATGAGATAATGTTAGCAATAGCTGCATCTGGATGTTCCCTGGACTGTTTTTATTTTTTCAACTTCATGTAAGTTTGAAGTTATTTGTGTGTGTGTGTGTGTGTGTGTGTGTGTGTATGTTTTAATTTTATTGATTTCAGAGAAGAAAGGAGAGGGAGAGAGAAACATCAATGATGAGAATCATCGATCAGCGGCCTCCTACACACCCTTGAGCCCGCAACCCGGGCATGTGCCTTGACTGGGAATCAAACTGTGACCTCATGCGTCAACACTCAACCACTGAGCCACACCCGCCAGGCTGAAGTTATTGTTTTTTAAAAATCACTCCGAAGAGTAAACAAGTGCAGATAATAAAAAGTTAGAAAACAAAAATTGAGAGCGTGATGATTCACCCTACCTGATTTCAGAGGACACTGGATCTTTGCCCCAGATTATCTATACTAATAAAAGCATAATATGCTAATTATACCGATGTCCTTCCGTACCACCTTCCAGATGAAGCCAGGGCTGCGAGGGAAGCTCGGGTCCCAGGTGCCAGAGGAAAGCTGGTGCCGGCAGCCGGAGAAAGGAAGGCCTACTCTTGCACGAATTTCAGGCCTCTAGTCTAATATAAATGCTATCAATGTAGTGAATAATAGAAAAACTACTCTCCCTTACACTCCCACCCCCTACAAGAAGAGACAGAATTCAGGTAGAGAAGAAGGTTAAAGCGCATGCGTTCTGGAGACAGACTGATGCTTCCATTTCGGCGGCACCACCGGTGAGCACGTCAATGTAGTGAATAATAGAAAAACTACTCTCCCTTACGCTCCCACCCCCCACAAGAGGAGACAGAATTCAGGTAGAGAAGGTTAAAGCGCATGTGTTCTGGAGACAGACTGGTGCTTCCATTTCGGCGGCACCACCGGTGAGCACGGGCCCTTGGCCAAATGCCCTGACGTTTCTGTTCTTGTCCTCAGCTGCAAGGTCACCTCCAGGACTCCCTGCAAAGGCTACTGAGGAGGATGAGCTACCAGTGGGTCATCTATGCTAATAATGAAACAAACGCTAGAATGTTTTTTTTCTTACTGTTTCCTTCATAACAGAACTATTTGTTTTTAATTATTTTTACCAATTCCCAAAAGAATTAATATAAATTATAGGGCATTTTAACATAGAGAAAGTGGGGATTTCATCTACAGAGACACTGTTCAGAGGTAATCACTATGAATATTTGAATTTTCTTCTGATGAGTCACCCGAAGTCTTAGAAGCTGATATACAGGCTGCACGTTTATTTTTACGTCCCCCTATTGTTAAACAATGTACATTGGTCCCGTTTTTCACTACCACACGCAAAGCCCTACATGTTTTCGGACAGAAGAGGGCATCAGCGAGCAGCTTTCGGCTCTCCCAACAGGAAAGCCACCTTTCCCAGGACCTCAGCACCAGAAGGCCTGCGGAACCCCCAGACATACCCTTCAGGGATCCTCTCAAACTCTGAAAGCCGAATGCCATGTTGCACCTATACAGGCTGCACGTTTATTTTTACGTCCCCCTATTGTATGTAACAATGTACGTACAATATTGTACCTATTGTACCAACAATGTACGTTGGTCCAGGTTTTCACTACCACACGCAAAGCCCTGGTCCAAAGCCCTACATGTTTTCGAACAGAAGAGGGCAGCAGCGAGCAGCTTTCGGCTCTCCCAACAGGAAGCCACCTTTCCCAGGACCTCAGCACTAGAAGGCCTGCGGAACCCCCAGACATACCCTTCAGAGATCCTTTCAAACTCTGAAAGCCGAATGCCATATTGCACCTATTTTTACCTCTGTGACACCCAACACACATTTCAAGGGGAAAAAAGCGGGGCACAGGCATCCCTCTCGCCTCTTTGCATTAAGTAAAGATCTAGATTCTGTACCCCATTTCAGACTGAGTGCAGATCAGATGTGGCTGAAGCCCTCTTTTCTGTGTTAAACTCCTTCCTCACTTTCCCACCCCAAATGTACAGCCAGGTCAGCCCACATTACCCAGGTCTGGCTGAAGGCAGAGATCTCCAAGCAACCATCTCTCTCCCACCCATGACCCAGTTTGTGCGTTAGCAGAAACCTTTTGTAAGGTATTTTCATGTGCTGTCTGCACACGGGTTCCGGATGAGTTAGAGATTACAGCTCGGTGAGCAAATGGAGTCAAACGAACAGCCTAAAAGATGCGGGGCACATCCCTGGCCGGGTGGCTCAGTGGGTTGGAGCGTCGTCCTGCACGTTACGTGAAAGCAAGAAGTGATTTCATTTTCTTTTTACCTCGTTTGAATTTTATTTCAAAACACTTCAACACGAACAGTGTGATATAACAAGAAGTGATTTTTAAAATAGCGTACATACAAGGTGCTTTCACCCATTTAATTGTTTTCTTTTTATTTTTTTTATTCTCTCACTCACGTAATGGTGAAGTTTAGTGTAACCAGCGCTCTCCTTCCCCAGGCACATCGGGGACTGCTGGCGGTGACATCTGGAACTGGTTAACTTTCCCCTACGAGTTGCAGCATTGTCCTGGAACGCTTCCAGGAATTCTCTGCATTCTAAATCCATCCCTTAGATCCCACACACCCAACGCCCCTTGTTTTAGGGCTCACTAACCACAAAGCCTCCAAGGGGAGGTGTTTAACTGGGATTAGAACTCAGATAAGCCAAACCCACCACAGGAGCCCACAGGTCGCCACCCCCTGGCCTCACATGATGCTCCATGGACGCATCCTACACAAGAAGAAAGGGGCCCCGGACGAGGCACTCGGCATTGCCGCTTCTGTGGGACAAGAGGAACTTCGTTTTCGGGATAAAAGGGGAGTTAAACCCCCGCTTTTTGCAGGGTTATTGTGAGGAATAATGGTCAGGGCCACACAGTGGGCACTTGTATGTGGCCGTTATTATTATTACTCTCACAGTTGTGCGGGTATCGATTCTATGTCCCCCAAGTTGCTTGACAACTATACTCTGCCTCCACGGCAGATAAAAGCAGCCACGGGAAGGGGGATTAGAACTCAGATAAGCCAAACCCACCACAGGAGCACACAGGTCGCCACCCCCTGGCCTCACATGGTGTTCCATGGGCGCATCCTACACAAGAAGAAAGGGGCCCCGGACGAGGCACTCGGCATTGCCGCTTCTGTGGGACAAGAGGAACTTCGTTTTCGGGATAAAAGGGGAGTTAAACCCCCGCTTTTTGCAGGGTTATTGTGAGGAATAATGGTCAGGGCCACACAGTGGGCACTTGTATGTGGCCGTTATTATTATTACTCTCACAGTTGTGCGGGTATCGATTCTATGTCCCCCAAGTTGCTTGACAACTATACTCTGCCTCCACGGCAGATAAAAGCAGCCACGGGAAGGGTTTTTATTTCATCTTGGAAAATGACTTGCACAGAGAAATGCGTGATACATCATCGAGACCTTGCCTGAATGCAGGAGGAGTCTTTCTTCAACAGTTTACTTTAGATTTAAAGAACGTTGCCCTAATTCCTCATGGTGCTTTAGTTAGTCTTGCTGTGTGTGAGTTCCCTAATTCAAGAAGTGTTTTTTTTTTTTCCTGGCACACCATTGATAAGTGGGGGGAGGAGACAACATCTCTTTGATCATCATATCAAATCATTTATTTCCTAGATTTTAAGCTAAGTTATTGCTAAGGTGATATGAGGGAAAGACCTCAAGAAAGGCCATAGCATGTAATGTGAAGGCTCAATCGTTTCATCATTCAAATCCTGCTGCCCCCGTTTCAATGGTGGGCGTGGGGTCGGGGAGGGGGGTCAGCTCCTTCAGCTTTTCCCTGCTTTTCAGAAATGAAAGCTCATTCCTAAGTAATTCTACCAACATGTCATCATCCTGTTCCCTTCCTAGTAATTGTGAAACTTAAAGGCTCCTTGCGTAACACAGTGCTAAAGAGGACTGGAATAACTCACATTTAGGTGAGTAATCTGATATTTAATTAATCCTGAGTGCCAACTATAAAACTCTTCATTGCTTTTCAAGATTCTGACCAGCTATATAAAGACAACTGGCTATAAACCTTCCTCATCAGGAAAAGTTACAGAAGGAAAAAAAAAAAAAAAGACGGTTGAAATTCCCCCTTTCACTGTGAAATGTTTATTTGCCGTTATACTTTTTAGAGTTAGGATTTTCTATGCACTTTCTTTTTTCTTTTTAATAAATGAAGCCTATTTTATTATTTCAAGTGTTAATGATAAAAAAAATTTCAGCACAGCTGTTGCATTTAAAAAAGTGAAACTACATACTATGTT
Source organism: Myotis brandtii (assembly GCF_000412655.1). NCBI lineage: Eukaryota > Metazoa > Chordata > Mammalia > Chiroptera > Vespertilionidae > Myotis > Myotis brandtii. Next base: position 2,185,951 of record NW_005371441.1, on the reverse strand, counting down.
TCTAGCTCAATAAACAGATGAACCTGATGTCTTTGAATGACATAACAATTGAGCATTGTACAGTACATCCTATGCACTTATTACCAGAAAAAAGGTACTAAATTTTGTCACATTCTCCATTGTAATAGAAGTAAAACTCGGAAAGCAATGGAGCCAGTTACTTTAAAAATTAGGTTGCCTTAAAAATTAGAGAGTCCTTCACCAACCACTTCAGATCACACATTATTCCACTGGGATGATCTGAACCAATTTTTAAAAGCCCCCTCAAGTTCCCTAAGTTTAACTTCTGGCTCGTGCTAAATAGGATGACCTTCCTTTCCCATAAGAAACAGCCCATGATAATCAAGTAGTGACTATAGTAAAGGCCAGGCTGTATATACAAAAAGCACCCAGAAAAAAAAAAGTTAATGGGAGGAGCCCCACCCCCAGCTGTGACCCACAGACCACACTCCCAGGCAGCCTCTCTCAGGGTGGGGCGTTTGTATATTTCATTCACAGGAAAAGTAGTGATCTGGAAAAAATGGGGAGTCTTGTGTTTCTAAGTCTTAAATTTGTATAGTCTATGTCATGATCACTTCTAAGCACCATGCAAATTTGCATGCCAGATAAAGGATAGAAAGTCTAGTCCAGTTAACTTTGGGAAGGAATTTTAAGGAAATCTCAAAAGTAAACAAGCTAATCTATAGGAAGTGAGACATGTTTTGTGTTTGGCTAAACTTCCACATGTACTTAAAATTCTTTAAGAGGACAAGGCTTTGCAGAAGCAATTATACTGAGGGGGGAAAAGGTAAGTCCTAAAAATTCTTCTATAGAAAGAACACATGGAGCTTTGGCGAGCGATGACCTCCAATATACAGAGAAGAGCTGGTCTTGTAAACCCAAGTGAGCAAAAGGAGTTTCATGCTCTTGGTGGCGGGGAGATGGGAGAGAGGAGGAAACAGGCAAGTTCCTAAGCGGTCACCACGTGATAAAAACCAAGTCAGAGGAGCTACAAGTACAAGCTGCAAGTCTGATATATGTCACTCATTGCCTGGAGGTAGGTACCAAATAATATCAGTCCTACTCAGCCAGCCTTCTAGAAAGCAAGCTTAAGAAGCATTCATTTGTATTATCCATTGCCTACATGCTGCTACCTGCTGGCCCCCAATTTTCCAGTGTCTGTTTCTTTACTGAAACCGCCACTCAGACCAGTGCTAACACATTTCCGTCCCCCAAATCGACGCGGACCCTTCCCGGGGAGTTCCAAATAAGCAGGTCCACATACAGATATTACAATTTCTCAAAAACAGGGATTTAATATTTCATGACGACGGCAACTGATTAGGCTGTCGCAACCTATTTTGAACTTCACCCCCATGAAGGGGACAGTCCCCGACAAAATACCTTCCAGGTCTTCCCTAGGCACAGCGGGAAGATTCCTGCATCGGCAACAAGAACACATTAGGCTTGTTAGGTTCTTACTGAACCACGGAGAACCGCTTCCTATCAAACAAGTCAGAGCCCCGAGAGAATCACACGCCCACCAGTACGTCCTCCAGGTCCCCCCCAAATGCAGGCCAGAGGGGAGGCGGCCTTCACTCCACCTGCCCGGGCCCTGCCCGCCTCACCTGTGATTGTGATGATGCCCAGCATGGTGACCAGCTCCTCCCGCTGCTGCAGCAGCCGGGGCGGCGCCCACACCGTGGAGTCCGGCTCTGATCAGAGAGAACTCGGCGCCCAGCCACCCTCCCCAGGTGCCGGGAGCTGCTGCACAAAGCG
>NW_005371441.1:2171835-2184070 GCF_000412655.1 Myotis brandtii | reverse complement strand
TTTCATTTCCCAGGAGAGCAGCCCTCCCCGGAGCGGGGCCGCTCGTGGTCAGTGAGGCTCTGCACGGACCCAGGGAGGGTTTAAAAGTTGCCGGGGCCAACAGCACCCCGAGTCAGCAGCGTTTTTATCTAAACCATGACTTCATTCCTGGCACCCCGTTAGTTCTGTATCTCAGCTTTTAACATGATCACTTTAAGGGAATAGCCGCACAGATAGGACGCTCTACTGGCGTTTTTAATGGTGTTCTGCGCCCTTCTGTTTGTTTAAAAGCTGGTGAGGTGCAAAACGCGGCTCCTCTGTAGCACCTGAGGTGCGTGCTGTTTCGCCATCTGTTACACACACCCACACCCACACACACACACACACACACACACACACACACACACACACGTTGCACGGGTCTGAGGGCTGGTGTCCTGTTTCCCGGACTCTGAGAAGGGCTGTGACAAGTCAAACTTTGTGTCTTCAACCCTTGATCAAGGCAACTTTTAAAAAAGCCCAAATACGCGAGCATTCAGTCTGTTTGGTTTTAAGCTAGACTTTTAGATCCAACATACAGACACTATCACTCCTCTGATAGCCAGGCGCACAGCAGGAGAATCAGCCAGAGCCTATCTTAGAAATTCAGAACATTTTAGGCAGCCCCTATTTTTTGAAAAATCTTCAATCAAGGGTATGTTTTTATTGATTTTAGAGAGAAAAGGAACATTGATGTGAGAGAGAAACACTGGTCAATCACCTCCTTTATACACCCCGACCAGGGATTGAACCCTCACAATCTAGGGATGGGCCGTGACCAGAAATCGAACCAGAAACCTTTTGGTGTAAGGGAGGACACTCCAGCCAACTAAGCCACCAGGCCAAGGCAGGCAGCCCTAAATTCTTAAATTCTTTTTCACCGAAACGTCAGCTTTGTGCTATATAAAGACACAAGGTAACTGATAAAAGAGTCGGTGTGCTCTCATAATTTTGACACACTTTTTTGTATGCCAATCTCCGGTTAGGGTAGGCCCATTTAGGCCTCCTGGGTCAATTTCCTTCTTTTCATCCTTTTCCTATTCATCTCCTCATGCCCTGCCTGTCTGACCTCATTAATACAGGCTCTTCCTCTAAGCAAACAAAACAATAGTTTTACTATTTCTCTTTTCTTTAGACCGCGAAGATCTTGTTCATTACTTCTAGGGGCAGGGAGGAAGGTGGGGGGCATGGGGTGTAACAGGGCGGTGTGGGTTTATCAAGAAAAAACAAACTAGTACAGAAGTCTCAGCTCCTTCTGGCCACAAGGGGGCGCTATGCACCACATTCAGGCCTAAACTGAACAGTTAGGAAAGCTTCGTTGCTGGCTATCTGACCTTGTTACAAAAATCAGCTTCATCCTCTCCATAGACCTGATTTCCCTCTTCTATCCCGGCAGATGCCCAGCCTGGCCCGAAATCCACGTGGCAACGGGGAGCTGTTGCTCAGAGTGAGCCACCTCCCAGCTTCCTAACCTGTTATCCTCCATGAAGGAGCCTTCACTTTGGTTCACAAATTCCTTCCATTACAATAGGAGTCTGGTGAGTGAGAGCTGCTGCTGGTGCTAATGGTCCCTCTGCAGCCCACACAGTGCTCCGCATTCCTTCTCCCCCCACCCCGCACCATGCCCCCAGCCCCAGCCCCAGCCCCAGCCCTGTGGCTGTGCTGATCACGGATAAAGCCGGCTCTGGAGGCTACATTTGTGACCATTAACTGAGTGGCCTGTAGCCTTCCCAAGTATGGGGATCAGCCCACACACTGACTCCCCAGGTGGAGCCACAGTCTGTGTCCCCTCCCAGACTTGTCCCAGGAGGCCCGGCTACCTCCAGGATCTGAGGCCCCAGTTCTCAACTCCAGCTGCTGGGGACAGCACAGGGCTTCCGTTCACTTGGTGTCACCTGTGAAGTACACATGTTCCACTTACGGTTGCACACACCGATTGTGACCTTGCTTCACTGCTGCGCCATCCGCTCCTTCCATCCCCAAAGTGTAACTTCTAACAACAGGATGAGCAACAGCTGTTTCCCTGAGCTGGGTAGGAAGATGCTTCACTAGTTACCAAGTTTAGGCCCAAAGCAACATTTGAAAAGGCAGATGTATTGCTGCTCAGTTTCGTCACTTAAACTTTTAATTTATTTTGATGACACTGGTAAAGACACTAGCACAATTGATTTGATATTCTGAAAGAGGCCGTGTAAAAGCCGTTACCTTCCTTAGCAGACAGTTCTCCGCTGTTCCCCACCTCTAAGGGTGATCAACCACAGGTGTGTGGCCTAGCTGCTCCCTAAGCCTCTATGTGTCTGGATTTAAAAAGAAAAGTCATCGATCAGGACAAATGCAGGAATAAAGATAGCACCTAAGGTGAGTGCATAGTGCAGGCAACCTACTTTTATAACCACTTCCATTCCGTTTTCTTGCTTTTGTTAAATCAGAACTTTTAGAGAATGACATTATCACCCGAAGCAAAAGTTATGGGAGAATGTTTACCAACAAAATAGATGACAAAAAAAAGTGTTTTCCCCTAAGGTGTCAGGTTCAATTCTCAGTCGGGCACATACCCAGGTTTCAGGTTCTATCCTTGGTCAGGTGTATGCTGGAGGCAACCAATCAATATTTCTCTCTCTCATTTTCTCTCTCTAAAAAATAAAGAAAAAAATTAAAAGAAAGATTCTGCAAACTGGAAAACTGTGAACAAGGAGATGAATATATACATTGAATCTAAATGACACCTAAATGGCACAGGCTGGCCCTACTGGTTTGGCTCAGTGGATAGAGCGTTGGCCTGCGGACTGAAGGATCCCAGGTTCGATTCCAGCCAAGGGCACATGCCCGGGTTGTGGGGGGTTGCAGGCTCAATCCCCAGTAGGAGGCGTGCAGGAGGTAGCTGATCAATGATTCCCTCTCATCATTGATGTTTCTATCTCTCTCCTCCCTCTCCCTTCCGCTCTGAAATCAATAAAAATATATTAAAAAAATAAATGGCACAGGCCGGGCAGGCTCTCCTGGGCTCAGTGTATTTTCAGGTCTCTCTCCCTGTGCTACGAACACAGACAAATACCAACTAATTGAATTTTATGGTCCAGTTGAATTGGACATGTTTATACAGACATGGATATTGTGACTCAAAATCCTCAAGACAAATAATCAGAAGACTAGTTCCTCAAAGGGACAGTTGTGATACAACAAAAGAGCTAAAGGGACTTAAAAGCACCGACCAAGGCAATTTAAAGAAAGCAAAGGGAAAACAAATATTTAAAAACACAATCCAAATAACAGAAGTGACATAAAGTAAGTATTATGTCTCCCTTTTATCAAGTCCACTTATTTTGCACTCTTTGATCTGGCAATTCTATGTCTATGAAATATGCCAAATGAGAGGTAGAGATTTATGCATGAGAATGTCTACTGCTCGGGACGCATAATATGTAAGAACCTAAGTGTCCCAATGGTAGGAAAGTGTATATCGAACTCCTCAGTGGAATATTTGTGATTTATAAATCTACACCTCTTCAGGGCAGATGCAGGATAAAATTATATATTCCATATAGTCCTAATTTTGCTTTAAAAATATATATATATATATGAAGCTGAGATAAAGATACCTGGGGAAAAAAGCCAACCATAATGAAATCATGGGCAATTTGTCTCAGAATTTCCCTACATTTTACTAATCTCCTAAATGACCTGCTGTCACTCTTACGGTGAGACCGAAGCACATTGGACACCTGGCCCTGGTGGTCCGGAGGGCCCAGCACCGCAGGGCCCTGAACCCTCGATGTTTATCAAAAGTGCAAGGCGGCCTAAACCAGGATCTTAAACTCCCCAGTCATGGACGCCAATGTCAGCAGGCTGCAATCAGATGAGAGTCAGAGTGCGATCTTTTTAAAGTTAGGCAATCAGGAAAAACCTGCTTCCCTACCAGGTTGGGTCAGATCCGTGGTCAGGAAGGAGTGCTACCCCAGTGGCCTGTGTTGGAGTGGCCTGCTCATCTGAAGGCTGAACACCTGTCTCTGGGTGGTCCAGAGGTCCCAGGGTCTGAAAAGCTGGCCTCCCGGCCTGGTTCTCCTGAGAGCTGTGTGGCCGGGGGCAAATGTCCCTGGGCTTCAGCTGGTGGGAGAGTAAACATACCACCCAAGCTAATGTTATTCTGAGGTGCAAATAAAGGTTAACGCCAGCACTTCTGAGTATGTTCTAGAAGCAGAGTACATGTTAGCTATTCGGCTTATTTTAAATCATGCATCCCTTTTTTTTTTTTTTAGTTTTTAATGACTCATCCTTTTATTTAACCATTTCCCTGTTGTTTGGCTATTACAAGTAATACGGCAAAAATCTTTGCATTTAAGACTGTCAGAAGTGGGAATACAATGTAAAAAAAAAAGTCTTAAGGTTCTATACATATCAAAAATTTGCTTTCCTGGAAAAACTGTATCATTTACTCTCTTGGTGGAGGAAAATGCCAGTTTTAACACATCCTGGTCAGCATTGTAAATCATGCATTCTTAATGTCGACAACGGCTGCCTCCAATGGGTGAAAATGGGTTCCTAGGGAGGAGGCTAAAAAAAAAAAGTTAACTATTTATTATTTTTTTAAATTTATTTTTTAATATATACTTTCATTGATTTCAGAGAGGAAGGGAGAGGGAGAAATAGAAACATCAATGATGAGAAAAACCTCATTGATCAGCTGCCTCCTGCATGCCTCACACTGGGATCAAGCCTGCAACCCTGGCATGTGACCCCCTGGTTCATAGGTTGACACTCAACCACTGAGCCACGCTGGCCAGGCTATCTTTATTGATGAAAGTAATACAGATGTCCCTTTTCCCCCCATTAATCCCTTCCAGCCCTCCCCCACCTCCCAAAGTTTACTCTTTATGTGTGAAGCACAGATACAGATATATAACATAAACGGATACATAGTGTATCTATGCTATTAAAATTTTAAGGAGGAACAATTAGGAAAAAAATGTCTCAGGAGACTCCTTAGGGGAGTGATCGTGAAAAGAAGGTTGAGAAATACTGCTTTGAATATAGGTAAGCCTCATTTTAAAGAAGCCTTTGAAAAAACTATATATATAAAAGCCTAGGCGACCGAACGACCGGTTGCTATGATGCACGCTGACCACCAGGGGGCATACACTTAATGTAGGAGCTGCCCCCTGGTGGTCAGTGTGCTCCCACAGCCAACCTCCCATGGTTCCTCCCCCCAGCCGGCAGGCCCTGATCGGCCCAATCTGTGGTCAGGCCAAGGGACCCCACCCATGCATGAATTCGTGCACTGGGCCTCTAGTGTTCTCTATAAAAAGCAAGCAACTGCCTTTATCATCAATTTTTCAGAAATGCATCCTAATAAGAGAAGCATCATCTTGTGCTAGAAGCAATCAACCTGAGAGTCAGCTCACTTCTCCAAGAGAAACAATCTTTCATGTGCCTGAAGCCATAACCAAAAGGAGTGGGAGGGAGGGGCAAGCTGCAGTCAGGCCGGGAAGAAATGGTGACCAGCGACCCAACCCCGCGGTCCCACAGCTCTCCACTTGACTTACAATGTGAGCCCCAAGCAAGCCACAGGTGACTTCAAATTTTCTAGTCATCTCATTGAAAATAAAAAAAAAACACTCGTGGTTAATTTTAATATATTTGATTTTCTCCCAATGTATCCATAATGTTCTGTCAACATGTACGCAATGTGGAAAATGATTAATTTTACATCCTTTTTTGTACTAAGTCTTCAAATCTCCAGGTGAGCACACCTCTAATATGATTAGCCACATCTACAGTGTTCAACAGCCACATATGGCCAGAGCACACACTGGACCTGCAAACAAAACTGAGCATCCCTCCTCTTTCTGCTAACTTCTTTCCCAACGACAGTTTAATCTCCCTGACTCTTGGAAAGAAATGACCCAATTACAGAATTACCCAAACGTCTGCAGTGTCCAATCCAGAGCTGGTCCCTTTGTTTTCTCAGGAGCATAAACCCAAATCCTACAATAAACACTCCCACTCACTGAGATGCCCAGGCAGGCGTCCTCCCTTGGTGCAGCCACTACATAAAGGTCACAGGGCTGGACTACAGATGAGTTCTTAAGTAGCAAGGAATTCAATTCCTATTCATAGATTTAATGGTTACAGCTGTCTTTTGCATTGTCTCTTAATTTGAGTTAGCATGTTCAAATCTATTATTTTTTCCCACCAACTTTTAAAGAGACTTTGCAGAGAAATAAACTTTTAAACGAAATCCTCAGAGACATAAAAGATCCTGGAGCCAAGAAAAAAAAATAGGATACTTCAAAAAAGAAATTAAAAATATAGTAACAAAAACAAACCATATAGATAAGCAAAATGAACTCTAGTCTTGAGGACATGCTCCCAAAACACAGAGCCAAATACGAAGAGATAAAAAGTAGAAAAAAGGCTTTACTTAGGCCCGGTCTAGAAAGTCTAAAATCTGAACAATGGTATTTCCACAAGGAGAACAGAGAAAGGAAAAGAAGAAAACCACTTCCCTGGAGTGAAGTGCATGCGTTTGTGGACTGAACGTGGTCAAGAGAACCCGGCAGACTGACCAATGGATTCACACGGCACCCGTCGTTATAGGATCTTCAGGAGGCTGAGGACGAAGGATGGACGGGACCCTCCGCACTGTCCCAGGGATTAAGACGCAGAACAGCATCAGACTGACTGACTCCTGTGTTCGAACAATGAATGCAAACGAACACAACTGGGAATGTTCGGGGCCAAGACCGGACAAGCATGAGGCAAGCGTTGCATTTTCATAAAAAGTTCACTCACTGGGTTTGGACAGTGAGCCACAGAGCCTGCGGTTAATCTCGGGGACTCCGTGGGAGGCCGGCTGAGGAGCCAGCCCTGCCTCTGTGACTCTGCCACTCCATTGACGAGGAACAATTACTTGGAAAGTGGAACTTCTCCTGCTCTCACTTCTAGCTGCTGTATCAGGTAAGGCGCTGAGCTTATGATCATGGTGAGTGAAGTACCGAAAAGGGTGAGCGATATTTCCAGCAGTAGAAATGCATACCGACGTGTACTAATACTTCCTTCATTCTTTTTGGCTTCAGCTCATGTACCAACATCCTTGGTAAGAGGTCTCTTTCCTGTCCCAGGGATTAAGACGCAGAACAGCATCAGACTGACTGACTCCTGTGTTCGAACAATGAATGCAAACGAACACAACTGGGAATGTTCGGGGCCAAGACCGGACAAGCATGAGGCAAGCGTTGCATTTTCATAAAAAGTTCACTCACTGGGTTTGGACAGTGAGCCACAGAGCCTGCGGTTAATCTCGGGGACTCCGTGGGAGGCCGGCTGAGGAGCCAGCCCTGCCTCTGTGACTCTGCCACTCCATTGACAGGAACAATTACTTGGAAAGTGGGACTTCTCCTACTCTCACTTCTAGCTGCTGTATCAGGTAAGGCGTTGAGCTTATGATCACGGTGAGTGAAGTACCAAAAAGGGTGAGCGATATTTCCAGCAGTAGAAATACATACCGACGTGTACTAATACTTCCTTCATTCTTTTTGGCTTCGGCTCATGTACCAACATCCTTGGTAAGAGGTCTCTTTCATATATTCTCCATCAATGTACTTAGCTCCTCTGACCAATTCTTTTGGTACGTAATCACTCTTGGTGTGAAGCAAACTAAGTTGTTCTCACTGTTTATAGAGTTTGAGAGAGAGACTATTCTTAAAGAGCAGGAATGTTGACACTGAAACCCAGCTATGCTTGGCAAGCTTCCATCACACACATTCATATTTGAAATATATATATAAGCCCTGGCACCGTTCTTTTAATGTGGGACTTATTTTCTCTGGAGATGTTTTGCCTAGGGAAGAAAAGATGAAAGAGGAGACATGATGAATGTGTTCTAATATTTAGAGGGCTGCCGTGCGGAGAAGGGAGGGGATCTGTTCCAGAAGGCAGTGCTGGGAGCAGAGGAGGGCAGTGGGGCGCTGGCTTCCTTTTATAGAGAACCCCCCACCCCCCGACCTTCCAGTGTTTAAGCAGGACAGCCTCCGACCTGGGGGCAGGAGCCTGGATAGACAGCCGCACGTCCCCTTCCACCTGACTTTTCGTTGGTCCCTCATGAAGGCAGGTGCTCTGGGCTGAACTGTGTCCCCTCCCAAAAGAGAGACCTCAGAGAAACTAAAAGTGATGACACCTTGATCTTGGACTTCCCGGCCTCCAGAATGAGAGAAAATAAATTTCTGGCCCTGGTCGGTGTGGCTCAGTTGGTTGGGTGTCAGCCTGTGCACAGAAAGGTTGCTGGTTCAATTCCCGGTCAGGGCACTTGCCAGGTTTCGGGCTAGATCCCCGGTAGAGGGTATGCAGGAGGCAGCCAATCCATGTTTCCCTCTCATATTTCCCTCTCACATCACTGTTTCTCTCTCTCCTCCTCCTTCCCCCTCCCTCTCTCTAAAAATCAATAAAAATATTTTTTTTAAATTTTAAATAAATAATAGGTACACAAATAAATTTCTGTTGTTTACACTCCGTGCGGAGAAGGGAGGGGATCTGTTCCAGAAGGCAGCGCTGGGAGCAGAGGAGGGCAGTGGTGCACTGGCTTCCTTTTATAGAGAACCCTCCCACCCCCGGACCTTCCAGTGTTTAAGCAGAACAGCCTCCGACCTGGGGGCAGGAGCCTGGATAGACAGCCGCACGTCCCCTTCCACCTGACTTTCCGTTGTTCCCTCATGAAGGCAGGTGCTCTGGGCTGAACTGTGTCCCCTCCCAAAAGAAAGACCTCAGAGAAACTAAACGTGATGACACCTTGATCTTGGACTTCCCGGCCTCCAGATTGAGAGAAAATAAATTTCTGGCCCTGGTCGGTGTGGCTCAGTTGGTTGGGTGTCAGCCTGTGCACAGAAAGGTCGCTGGTTCAATTCCCGGTCAGGGCACTTGCCAGGTTTCGGGCTAGATCCCCGGTAGAGGGTGTGCAGGAGGCAGCCAATCCATGTTTCCCTCTCATATTTCCCTCTCACATCACTGTTTCTCTCTCTCCTCCTCCTTCCCCCTCCCTTTCTCTAAAAATCAATAAAAATATTTTTTAAAATGTTAAATAAATAATAGATACATAAATAAATTTCTGTTGTTTATACACCACCCATTCTGTGGCCTTTTATCATGGCAGCCCTAGCAAGGGAACACAGCAGGATAGCTGCCTTGTGTTTGGTGTCAGCCTAAATACTGCAAGGCCACACAAAGACACATTCAGGCAACCCGTTCGTCCATTAATTAAATCTAGCACATATCGCTTTTCACCAAAGTACGTAACACAGGCACTGTTAACACTGGAGGTAAGAGGTGGACATCGGCAGGGTACTGACACTTTCGCTACACCAGTAGTTGGGAAAGATTCAAAGTATGCTACTCAGGAATAAGACTCCATTGATACGCTAAAAAGTTGTAAAGTTTAAGCCCAGAGAATATGTCTTCTGGAAGTTATCAAGCCATCCTTTCATATAGTATGGGGACATTGAGCTCTAGAGCATCTCAGGGTAGAACCATCTAGGAGTGGCTAGAGTAGGTGAAACTGGGGAGGAGTCGATCTCTGAGAAAACACCTACAGAATGTTCATTAAATAAGTTAATTGGCTAAAATAACTTACTGTTTTCATTAGTGGCTTAGTCACAGTTAGAGAGCCATTCATCGTGGGCCACCTCATTCTCTCAGGCGAAAGGGTCTGAATCTTGGTTGATTATCTGGACAAGCCCATAGGCTGTCTCATCAATGCTCTTCCTCAAATGGACCAGAGCATCAATGCTACTCAGGAAGGACTGAAGTAACCTCTAAACGTTAGCCACATATAAGTCTCTGCAGTAATTAAAGATTGGCAGTCTTTAGGGCAAATAGGTATGGCATTTATCAACATCTTTCACCCATCCTGGGCCATAACCAACCCCTATTACATAATTCCCATCTGTTAACACTGGAGGTAAGAGGTGGACATCGGCAGGGTACTGACACTTTCGCTACACCAGTAGTTGGGAAAGATTCAAAGTATGCTACTCAGGAATAAGACTCCATTGATACGCTAAAAAGTTGTAAAGTTTAAGCCCAGAGAATATGTCTTCTGGAAGTTATCAAGCCATCCTTTCATATAATATGGGGACATTGAGCTCTAGAGCATCTCAGGGTAGAACCATCTAGGAGTGGCTAGAGTAGGTGAAACTGGGGAGGAGTCGATCTCTGAGAAAACACCTACAGAATGTTCATTAAATAAGTTAATTGGCTAAAATAACTTACTGTTTTCATTAGTGGCTTAGTCACAGTTAGAGAGCCATTCATCGTGGGCCACCTCATTCTCTCAGGCGAAAGGGTCTGAATCTTGGTTGATTATCTGGACAAGCCCATAGGCTGTCTCATCAATGCTCTTCCTCAAATGGACCAGAACATCAACGCTACTCATGAAGGACTGAAGTAACCTCTAAACGTTAGCCACGTATAAGTCTCTGCAGTAATTAAAGATTGACTGGCAGTCTTTAGGGCAAGTAGGTATGGCATTTATCAACATCTTTCGCCCATCCTGGGCCATAACCAACCCCTATTACATAATTCCCATCTTCTCCCATATGGGAGGGGGTGGGGGGAGACATGTTACCTGTAGACACATTTATGAAACTACTTCTCTTTCTTTCATACCTAAATGATTACACAAGGGGACATTCTCCAATAAATTTTCCCCTCTTGAGCTTTTTGTTCATCAAATGAAAACTTCAAATCTAGGAGATGGCTTTTAAGATCAGAGTAACGAGAAAAAGCATAAAAGTGTTCTTATAAAAAGGCACAATGAAATTATCAAGTAGATTCCCACCTGCTCAAGGTCGCTTCATTGTCGTCAGCGGCCAACCCATCATTGGTTTCTAATGCCTGTATTACTACCAATTCTGAGGTTACTCGATCATAGAATTTCAGATGGATGAAAACGCTCATGTCACACATGCAAACTGACGCTCAGAGAGATAAAGGGATGTGTTTAAATCAAGGTTACACAGTGGCATGAAGTGATTTATAAAAGGGAGGGAGAATGAATAAAGATCTTATTCCTTCTACCTTCCCCACCCCCATTTTTTTAAGCTAGAAGGAAAAATTAAGGTTCATTGTACTGTCAGACTTGGATGCAGTTCAGAGGGAAAAAGTCTTCTCCATACAGCTTGACTGTTAATTACTACAACAACAAAAAAAATCTGTGTTTCTTTAAAGATGAAAGCACTAGAGTATTATACCCAAAATTTGTCAATGACATAAGTAATTTCAGAGAGGCATGCTAAGAACATCGCTACAGAGCGGGGAATGGATTAAAACCGTTCCCAGAAACTGCACACTGTCGTACTTTTGTCAAGTTCAAGGCCTATTTTGTGAATGTTCTCCCTCGTTTTCAAAACATTACAAAACAGGATACAGCTTGAGAAACCGTCATGCAATAATATTGTACTCGAAATACCAGAGTAGGGAAAACAAAAACCCCTCTCTTTGTGTATTGAGCACTTACATTAGATAGCATTTGAGGACTAGGAGTCCTCATTTAATCACGAGCAGGTCAGGGTCTGATTTCACGTTTCCAGGCAACACCTGGGCAACCACTAGCACGCACCTGCGAGAGCCCAGCTCGAGGACTGAAAAGCATCCAGCTGTGTCGGAGCTGATGCCACAAAGAAGCCACGGATGACTGTATAAAGCTTTGTGCTAAACTACGCAGGAAATACATGGATATAAATCGAAAAACAGATCCTCCTCTCCCATAGAAGTAAACTCTAACTTAAAATGGTGTCTTCATTTACTCAAATATTTGTTGAGCACTTACTATGTGTCAGACACTGTTCTAGGCCCAGGGGATTCCGGATTGAACCATCTAGACCTCTCCTCGGTCCCTAGCAGAGGTGGGGGTAAGACACAGACATGTGGAATGCCAGATGTTGACAAGCGATGTGGAGAGAAATAACAAGGAATGTGGGCAATAGGCATGTCTTCATGAAAATACCAACAAGGTGCCAATTATGTCACAAATTGAAATAGAAAAGGGTTTGAATCATAAAAACATTTCTTCCCAGTAGAGAAACAGCCTCTCAGAGAAAAACAAGTATTTGGGGGGAGGGGGTCATCTTTGAACAGAGACCTGGAGCAGCCCTCAGGGTACTCACTATCCAGAAAGTTCTTAAATGATCAAAAGCAAAGAAAAACTACTTGTGATTCCAGAATGGATTTT
>NW_005371441.1:2135491-2171648 GCF_000412655.1 Myotis brandtii | reverse complement strand
TTTTTATTGATTTCAGAGAGGAAGGGAGAGGGAGAGAGAGATAGAAACATCAATGATGAGAGAATCACTGATCAGCTGCCTCCTGCACACCTCCTACTAGGGATCAAGCCCACAACCGGGCATGTGCCCTGACCAGGAATGGAACCGTGACCTCCTGGTTCATAAGTCGACACTCAACCACTGAGCCACACCGGCCAGGCTGGTCTTTATGTTTTCTTGGGATGAGTGTTGCCCCTGGGGTCAAAGCAGATATACAACCATGGTCCCCATGCTCATTACCTGAGCAACCTGGTCACCATTCTCTGAGGAGGGCAGCACAGCCTGTTCTCTGGTTAGTGGGGAGATACTCTGAAAGCAGCGGCCCCCAGTGGCCAATGCTAGCGCACAGCATCCAACTGCTGGTGCAAATGTCCTCACTCTGGGTGTGCAAATAGTACAAAGCGTGTGTGAGCAAACATGTCAAAACCAAAAGAAGACCACCACTGTTTATTTGCTCACACAAACACATGTGACCTGTGAAAGATGGAGAGGAAACATGGCTTGCACATGCTTTACGATATTGGCTGTCCTGGGCAACCACTAGCACGCACCTGCGAGAGCCCAGCTCGAGGACTGAAAAGCATCCAGCTGTGTCGGAGCTGATGCCACAAAGAAGCCACGGATGACTGTATAAAGCTTTGTGCTAAACTACGCAGGAAATACATGGATATAAATCGAAAAAAAAAAAAAAAAAAAAGATGCCTTGTCAACGATAAATTCAAACGTATTAAAACCTGAGACGATCCCTTGCTTGCTGGTATACAGCAATGAGTTCTCTAGGTCCTTTAACAACCAAATATGTTACTGCCAGAACAAGGAAGGGTCTTTACATTTTTTAATGTCACAGTGTTGAATTTTCCCATTTGTTTGGGGGAAAAATAACCTGCCCAACAGATACTAAGATTGAGTTTTGCCTTTTTTTTTTCATCTAAAAGTTCTAATTTGCAAAAGTTTTAAACCTAAAATTGGACCCAGACCAAGATATAATGTTTTAAAAATCTTTTTTTGTTCCGGCATTTAATTCATGGAAAACCATATAAGCCACAGATACAGAACAAATGACAATTTGGGTTGAGACGTGTCTTTTTTCCTTTTTTTAATTTTTCAGCAGAAGCAGATTGTCCACAAAACTAATGGCACTTATGCAGCCCCTGAGAATGCTGGGAGGGGCACGCTGTAATAGAACTTTCCATTGGGAAAGGGCTGCAATTCTACATCAGCAGTTTGACAAATTGTAAGTCACCTAAAAAGAATTCAGAAGGATTAAACCTCCAAGGCTAAAGTAATTTGTTGTGAATTCTTTCTCTTTCTTTTTTATTGACTTGAGAGAGGAATTCAGAAGGATTAAACCTCCAAGGCTAAAGTAATTCGTTGTGAATTCTTTCTCTTTCTTTTTTATTGAAAAAAGAGAGAGAAACACTGATTGTGTTTGTAGGAAACACGATGAATTGTTTCCTACAAAACACTGATTTGTTGTTCCACTTATTGAGGTATTAATTGGTTGATTCCTGTATGTCCCAATCGGGGATTCAATCTGCAACCCTGGCGTATCGGGATGACACTCCAACCAACTGAGCTACCCGGCCAGGGCTTCCTTGTTTTTTTCATTTTAATAAATATTTCTAATTGTGTGTACTCTCTAAAAGGTGACCCCCGAAATTAAATAATCTTGAAGCTCCCTCCAAAACATGTATATCTGACTCTGCTGCACAGTTTAGAAAACATTTAGTAGGCAGTTCCCTTTCTCTATCATTTAAAGAACATTTACAAGAAAGTAGGATCCCATTTTCTTTACAGGAAGAGGACTGGTTCTGAATTACCAGTATTTCTGGTCTCAGATAGAGAGCAAGCAAGTCAAAGTGCAAAAATACATTCCCTTCTGGCTTTGCTAAACATGGTCACTGTAGATGAAAACCCTCCAGCAGGAATGCCCTAGTTTCTAGTTTTCTCCCAACAGGTGATCACCCAGGGCAGGCCCAAATCACACCGTGGGCCAGGCCTCCAGGGACCAGGATGGGTCAGATCTGTTCTGCCTGAGGTTGACTGCTCGAAACCAAAGTCCCAGAATCTTCAAGTAAGTGTTCCAAACCAAATGATGCCTTTGTGTACATGTAGAGTGGGTTTCTGGAAATAACTATGAAATCTAACCATAGGCCATCACTGATGTCAAGAGAAAAAGCAAAAAAATATTGTTTAACAATTTAACATCAGGACTCCATATTTACCTTACCAGGTAGACAAAGTGGGAACAGAAAAAACAAACAAACAAGTGTACGAAGCTGCCTCAGAGACCCAGTAACTCATAGGAGAAACAGTTCAGCCTAAAACAGCGAAAGCTCATCCCAAAGGCAGGGCCTCTGGGGGCCTGGGCAGCCCTTGGCCGTGTGTGTGTGTGTGTGTGTGTGTGTGTGTGTGTGTGTGTGTGTTCTTTCCAAGATGACAAGCCTTTTCAGGATCTTTTGAAGGACGAGGTATATGAATGTCCACTCTTCCTGCACGAGGCATTTACTATTTGCTCAGCAGCCCCAAGGCCAGGGTCAGACGCCTGAGTGGGCTTAGGGAGACAATGGAGTAAGCCTAGGGTGGGGACAGGTCGCTTTCTAGAACAATCAGTGTTGACCCACATGGCTGAAAAGTGAATGAAATCATATCTGGACTAAAGGAAGACAGCCAGCAGACCTCCAGCAAACATGCCACAGATAGAAAGGATTATATGGGAATGCGGGCACCTGCCCGGTCCCCATTCTCTTAGCAATCCCACACAACACGTCCGGTAACAGCCCGACCCCGGCACGACCTCGGTGGCACATTTCAGTGACACTGTCTACTAAATGCCTTCTACTCTCCACCCTTCTTTCAGGGCCCAGCACCGGCTGTTTTCCTGCCTGGGTTTCCATCCGACCCTTTGCTCCGAGTACACAGTTCCAATAGGCAAGCCTGTGGACACGCCCCGCACGGCAACAGCACAGCAGCTGAGAGCTGGAGCTTGGCAATCTGCCGACCTGGGCTTGAATCCTGGGAATGGCATCAGCCCGCCTCACAGGGGTGCTGTCACTTTTTAAGGCCATAATGCACAAAAGGCACAGTTCCAGGACCCATAATAAAAACTGGTGACGTGTTGGCTGTTATCTTCTCACTTTGGCGGCATCCCGTCTCCATACATCTAAACGCAACCTCGCCTCAGCCCCCAGATCTTACCCCACCCACTGGCCTCAAACGATTGCTCCACCTGAACTCGGAGCAGCTCTCATCTCCTGCAGAATTCATGAGACCACCACCCCGTCTTAACCTTATTTTTATCTGCGGCATCTATCCTTCCACAGGCTAGTTTCCTGTCTCCCCGGAAGGTGAGCACCATAGGTGATGGGCCATTTCTTAGCTGTTTTCATCTTCCCTGAAGCCCCCAGCACGCTGGCTCGGCCATGGAAGACTCCAAATCTGCTGCTGGCAAATTTGGACAAAGTGTGATTTGGACAAAGTGTGAGACTTTGGAGTCTGGGTTGGGCCCTTCCGATTATTTTGGAGGAAATGATTTGAAACTCTCTACTAGGTTATGCAAGCCCTCCTGCTGGGAGACTTGTCTATATCCTAACTTTCTATTGTGCCTATCGTGCCATAGGAAGATCAGCACTTCTGAAGGGCTTGAAGCAGTGGTTCTCAACCGTCTGGCCCTTCAAACACAGTTCCTCATGTTGTGACCCAACCATAAAATTATTTTCGTTGCTACTTCATAACTGTAATGTTGCTACTGTTATGAATCGTCATGTAAATATCTGATATGCAGGATGGTCTTAGGCGACCCCTGTGAAAGGGTCGTTCGACCGCCAAAGGGGTCGCGACCCACAGGTTGAGAACCACTGGCTTAAAGCAAGTCTCTCAATATGCCACTTTGGTTGGAGGGTTATTTTGAGCTAAAGGCAATCAAAACCCAGCAGATTCAGGAAAAACTCTTCACCTCCATGCTCAATTGCCTAAATGTACATGGGAAAGGCATGGACAGTAAGAGAGCTAGTACCAGAAACCCCGTTTCACCTAAGCAACCTCTGTTTCCCAAGCATCCCCTCGGCCTTCCTCCCCTTTGTATCTCCAGACCCCACCCCTTTCCTAGCTCAAGAGGTTATAGAAGATTCACTCACCTGGCTGCCTTTTGTGTCTCCTATCTTTATACACCCCCGAGCCCCACACCCCCTGTATGTCCCTAATTAAATTTGTTTTTCTCCTGTTAATTTGTCACGTCATATTGTCTCACCAGCCAAATAATCTGGAAGGGAAAACAGGACAAATTTCCCACCCTACAGCTCGAAGCAGTTTTCTGGGGCCATCAAACAAAAACGGGTCCCACGCGTTGGAAGAATCTCATGTAACCCAGGCAATGGCCGGTCTCCTCTCACAGGACTTTCCCATTCACTTGTCTCGTTCACATTACACACAGAGTCGGTTTACTGTGTGCCAAATCATCCATGTATATCCTCGGATAGTGGCTGTTGTTATTCCTCCACTGATGACGAAATAGAATGACGAAAAGAGAACAAGGACAGAGCCAGGTTCTTCAACACGTGGCCCTTCACATGTGGGCCTTCATGGGGGCTTGATTCTGACACGAAGGTGTGGTTCTCGCCACTCCTCATGGGCTGAAATCAAACCCCTGGTTCTGTGGTGGGAGGCTCGCTTTCCAGTAACCACCCCTCTAGGCTCTCAAGGCTCAAGGGTGACGCACCTACAACATCTCACAGTTTAGGCAAAGAGAGGCGCCCAGGGGGAACGCACACTACTGACACATCTGTGCACGTGTAGATACTGACTCGTAAAGCAACAGGACTCCAGCGTTTCCGAGGGTTCACATTAGACACCAGACAAGTAATTGGGACAAGGCAACAGTGGAAACACAAAACAAAAAACATGACGCTCCAGGTAAGGACGTCTAAGAAAGAGGAAATATGACTTCACTTCCTGTACCCAAGAATTGGTATGTAACTTCCTAACCTCAGTGTAGGGCCTACCCAAATGGCCAGATAAACATTTCCTATTGTAACCAATTCACTGCTTGTCTGGTCAACACCACCCACCCCCAGGGAGGATAACGGTATATACACATCCTGCCCAGACCTGTGTTTACTCCTCTCCTGGGTTCATTGCAGGTGTCGTTTGCCCTCCAGCCCCTGTGGCTCTGCTCAGAGCCGGGAAGGGTGACTTACCCTCTGGGACAATGACTTCCTCCTCCTGGCCATTCAGGACTCCCTCCTGCGGGGTGAGCTCTTCTTGCTCAGCTAAGCCGTTGAGGGTGGACAGCTGGCCATTCTTCTGTAGGAGCTATGGGAAGACAAAACAATTTCAGTCTTCACGGCCAAGTTAGAAATCCTGTAACTTCAAGAAAAAGAAATCATTTCGAGGAGAAATACAGAGAAAGGAGGGTCGATGACAATGAAGATTTAAGCCTTTTTTATTCATCTGAATGATCCAACTACTTTACAAAAGGTACAAGGAGCTATTGTTAAGCAGGTAAGTATGCACACAATTCATTCATTCATTCATTCACCTGAATACCATGCATGATTAACACACCCACCATTCCAGGCTTATTTGAGATATAACAAACAATAAATATGTCAGGTGTGGTCCCCACCATTTTGAGCTTTCTAAACTACCATGGAAGGCAGATTTTTAAAAAAAATCTTTTACTTTAATGTTTCCTTGTGGTTAGAAGTTATGCATATTTGACCAGAATATGCATGAGTGACAATGTGTCCTTCTCAAGATAGAGGGCAGACAGTTAAAAAAAATAATTACTAACTCGCAGCTATGGAAACTGTCATGAAGGAGGAACACATAGGACAAAGGACAGTAACTGAGGGCCCTAACCGAGGCTGGGGTGTCAGGAGGGCTTCTCAGAGGAAGTAAAGGTAACACTGAGGTCTAAGTTCCCAGGCAAGGGGAGTTTGAGAAGGGGGTAGTGGATGCAGAGAAGGGGGGCAAGTTGAAAGACCCCGTGGTTCAAAGGCCAGTCTATCCAAAGTGAACAAAAAAGAGGTATGTAACACGTTTTTATGAGTTATTGTTTTTCCATAAAAATATTACTAAAATGGTCATTTGCAATCTTCCCTATTGGATAGCTTGTGCAATTGAGGTCAGCAGTTGCAAAAACAATAGACATACAGACATGCCCTCAGGCCGTTTTTTAAATCCTGAGACTACAGGTAAAAAAATTTTAAGCCAAATAAAAATAACACAATAAACCATAGCTGGTTTGGCTCAGTGGATAAACGGCCTGGCAGACTCAAGGGTTCCAGGTTTGATTCCGGTCAAGGGCACATTGCCAGGGTTGCGGCTCGATCCCCAGTAGGGGACATGCAGGAGGCAGCAGACTAATGATTCTCTCTCATCATTGAAGTTTCTATCTCTCTCTCTCCCTCTCCCTTCCTCTCTGAAATCAATAAAAATATATTTTAAAAATAAATAAATAACAAAAATAGCACAATAACCCATAGGAACCTAAAGATTTCAACAATGCTTTATAGCTCATGTACTTTTCTCATTTGTCTTAAAGCCAATGTAGCAGGTGCCATGGTTTCCATTTCACAGGTGAGGACAAGAGACTGCAGGTTGGCTGGACAAGCTCAGGAATGGAGGCGGCTATGGCCTGGAGGCCAGGACTCACCACTGACCACTTCCAGGGTTTTTCTACAACACGATGAATTGTTGCAGGACCTGTTACTACACACAGTGATATAAGGCCTCAAAGGAGTATTCCACAGTATCCAGCCCTGGATCCCAAAGAAACCTCAAAGCTTAACACTCCATTTGGCATCACTCCACGCTGCCAACAGGCCCAGGGAGCAGGCTGGCCAAATCAGTGACTCCCACCAGAGCCTTAAAAGGACAGCGGGTTCAAGACGGTCCATCCAGAAGGCTTGAACTGTGCTACATTCATTTCACCTGGCTGTTCTCTGCTCCCGGCAAAGCTGCCCTTCAATTGCATGAGCCGCCTCCTGACCTAGTACCACTGAACTTTAATGCGTGCACTGCCCATGGAATGGTTGGATTCCACAGGCCCATGCTGAGTCCACTTATTAGTCAGAATACTCAGATTACATTTCCACTTAAATTCTTCTCTTACCAAAATATGAAAGATGGGACTTTTAAATGAAACCCAATGACAAGAGCAAAGGTAGGGGAGGGAGGACTCCACAAGGCCCATCAGCAAAAATGTCAGTGATTACGAGTATTTTCACTTAATCCCACTAGTTCTGTGCATAGGTTAGACTTACATTTGATTAATAACATGAAGAAGAGCCAAGGGAGGAAAGCAAGAAACATATTATCTTAAGCTACACGGTAACCCCATGAATCCCAGACCTAAAAAATGCTGACATATACAACACAATAGGGCAAACTCAACAGGGAACATGAGAAAGCTGTTCTTTTTTTTTTTTTTAATATATTTTATTGATTTTTTGCAGAGAGGAAGGGAGAGAGAGAGAGAGAGTTAGAAACATCGATGAGAGAGAAACATCGATCAGCTGCCTCCTGCACACCCCCCATTGGGGATGTGCCCGCAACCAAGGTACATGCCCTTGACCGGAATCGAACCTAGGACCTTTCAGTCCGCAGGCCAACGCTCTATCCATGGAGCCAAACCAGTTTCGGCGAGAAAGCTGTTCTAACACATTAATTTCAATGCAGGAAATGTTGGTCAACTGTACGCCTGGTTTAGGAACCAGAACGCTGAAGTTTTATAGTGTTTAGAGTTCTACATAGTTTCTATAATTCTTGAAAGATTTCTCAAAATGCTTTGTGAATTATCAAATCCAAACTATCTTTAGCAGGAGTCAAATTGAATATCTTAACGTGAAGGATCTTATACAACACAGGCACAAACTTTCATCCACATTTAGAAATGTTATATGTATATTTGGGTGAATGGGTGAAACGGGTGAAGGGATTAAGAAGTACAAATTGGTTGTAACAGAACGGTCATGGGGATGAAGTACAGCATAGGGAATATAGTCAGTAATCCTATATAATAAAAGGCTAATATGCAAACTGACCGAACAGCGGAACAACCGGTCACTATGATGCGCACTGACCATCAGGGGGCCGACGCTCAACACAGGAGCTGCCCCCTGGTGGTCAGTGCACTCCCACAGGGGGAGCGCCACTCAGCCAGAAGCCAGACTCATGGCTGGCAAGCACAGATGCAGTGGCAGAACCTCTCCCGCCTGAGGCAGGGCTAAGGAGCAGCGACCCCAGTGGTAAGGAGCAGTGAGCAGGTGGGCGGTAAGGAGTGAGGGGTCCCAGACTGCGAGAGGGCGCAGGCCAGGCTGAGGGACACCCCCCCCCACCGAGTGCACGAATTTTGTGCACCAGGCCTCTAGTATTCTAATAACTAATTATGGTGCCAGGTAGGTGCGAGATTTATCAGGATGATCACTTAGTAAGTTACATAATGTCTAATTATGTGGGGAGGGGTACACCTGAAACCAAAATAATAATGTATATCAATTGTAATTGAAAATAAAAAATGATTAAAAAATGTTATATGTATATGATGTATATTAGACGATGTAAATAAAGTGAGTCTTAAAAACTGAGATCACCTGCCAGCCGACTTTGTATGTGAAATGTGGTAGATAAACGTTAGATTAGTCATTCCCAGCGGCTGCAGGCAACTGTCTCTACTTCAGGAAGGCACCTGATGAAGTGACTTTGGTGACAGGCAATTTATGACAGTGACATTGTTAAAATTGAGTTTTAGCATATTCATAGCTTGGGTCCAGCAAGCACACCCAAACTGTGACCCCTGGGTAATGTCTCAAGTGAGCAGTCAGAGTCCATGACACACTGACGCCCCACACAAAAATGGGACTTCGTTCCTCGCCACACCCAGGCATTTTCACCGCTCTGTGCTCCACTTGGAGATGCTTTTTACAAAACCTCCTGTGTTCTTGAGGATGGGTAATTAACTTTTCCACGCCAGAAAAAAAAGGGGGGGGCTTGTTTTCCTTTCCTCCCATCCTAAACCATCTAAATAACTCATACTGTTGCTAAGGGTTCAGGTGCCTCTAAGAGTTACCAGTACATTAAGGTCACCCCAAATCATAAGAAACCTAACCTACACTCCTTAACATTTAAGTCCTTTCTGTCTATATATGCCTATGGGCATTCATTTTTTTAAAAAGGGAGAATACATGCTTTTTATAACCTGATTGTTTCAGATATTATGGATGTATTTCTTTATCAATAATCAATAAACACGTAACCGCTCGTCCTCAGTCATTCTCTCAAAAGTTATGTCTTTTGAGATGGGAACCAGACTTGAAAGACAGGCTCCTTGCATTTAAACATAGCCAGCACCAGAGAACCTATTTTCCCACTGGCTTTGCGCTTCAAAAAGGGTAAACGCCTCCTTTGAGCAAATCAAAACCCTCAATGTTTTCAAGCTTATATCCTCTGAGAAGGTCAGCCAGAGTTCACTCCCGTAAAGTACTACCACATTACAACTAAACAAAACGGTGAAAAAAAGATCTCCAGTGCTTCCAGCAACAGTGTTTTCCTCTCGTTCCTGTAAGAACAACGGACAATCTCCAAAATGGTAGCCAAGGCATTGCAGAAAATGACCAGATTTTGCTCCCCTTCCTTCTCCACTGGAGTAAGCCATGGGAGTCTCAAGCTCTTTAATGAATGGACAAAACAGATGCGCTCTTGACAGCTGTCAGGATGTTGGGGAAGAGGAGGTGGGCCTGCTAAGGTCACTATGTTCACCACCGAAGCGATGCTCCTGGCGGTTCATTCTCACTGGATGGCGCACCCGGTGGGAGGGGCCCCGGGTCCCACATTCCAGGTGGGAGATGGGGCTGCGAGCCTGCAGTTCACCCCGACTCCAGCGGCAAACCCCACAAAACAGAACTGTTAAGTGGGTGTAGGCAGGAAGGAACCAGAACCTCATGAATATAACAAGGAAACACACATAATTAGAATAAAAAAGATTACTTGGAAGGAATTTTAAATCCATGACAAAATTTGTAAAGAAAACTCTTCAATGTGTTTCCTTCGTTCTAATAGAAAAGTGTTTTGAAAGTAAAACTTTTAAAAAAGTCAAAGAGAAGAAAATCTAAATCAGAGTATAGGTCAGTAAATGGCTTTGGAGATTAAGTTTAAGTGTGCACGCTCATTGGCTCTACCCAGTCTAACAGATATGGATCTGTATACACATGCAAGATGTGCAACACACAATAATTGATCATAGCAACAACCTTAAGCATCTATCAGTACAGGGAAGAATGAAATTATGAGATATCCATATCATAGAAAGCAATGAAAGGAATGACGTAAATCTAGACACAATGATGTGGGTAGATGTCCCCAATGAAAGTGGAAAAAAGCAAGTTGCTGAGACTGTTTGTTGCTTTATAATTTCTTTAAGTTAAAACAAAAATAACTAACAGGAAGGGAGGTGGGGGAAAGTGCTTGCTCCTATGTTTGTAGAAGCATTTAAAAAAAAGTCAGAAATGAGCCCTGGCCAGTTTGGCTCAGTGGATAGAGCGTCGGCCTGAGGACCAAAGGGTCCTGGGTTTGATTCAAGTCAAGGAAGGGCACATACCTTGGTTGCAGGCTCCTCCCCGGCCAGGTCCCTAGTCGGGCACATGCAGGAGGCAACCAATAGATGTGTTTCTCTCACATCAATATTTCTCTCGGTCTTTCCCTCTCCCTAAAAATCAATGGAAAAATAGCCTCAGATGAGGATTAACAATAAATAAATAAATAAATATTTAAAAATTTAAAAAAAAGTCAGGAATCATGCCTCAAATCTTTAACAATGGCTACCTCTGTGGAATTGTTTGGTTTTATCCTTTGGAGAGGGACTGAGGAAGAATCATGGTGTATGTTTTATTCACTTTATCGTTATAAAAGCGAAACATACATTGGGCCCTAAAGTCCATTGACTGTTACGCTATAAGCATGTCCAATGTATATTTAAATTCCTAGAAACAGGCAGGAACCAAAGTGGAGGCTAAATGTGGGAACCGATTACTCCATCAGCAATCCATAGAATACGAATTTTAGCCCTAATTTTTGTGAGCAATCTGGGCTGAACTCTTTAATCCCTCTCGGCCTCTCCCCACAGCGGTGCTTTCCAACAAGCCAGCTCGCAGAAGCCGTGTCTCAAGATGAAAGCATCTACACGGGCGAACCCCCTCCGAGATGCAGAAAGAAAACCGTATAGCAACATCCGTGTTCAAATACTTTCAAAGGTTTTCTTTAAGATGCTGTAACATTATTGGAAATCCTGTAATGTGTGATATAATAATGTGGGTATATTGTTTTATAACATCCTCAGTGCCTTAGAGGTATATAATGCTGGATCTACAGATGACATATCCTGTATGCTTTAAAATGCTCAAATAAAATATAAAAATTAACATGAGACAAAATAAGCTTGGTACAATGTTGAAGACAGCGGAAGCTGAGGGACGGGTACATGGGTGTTTGTTATAGCATCCTCTGCTCTTGAGGATGGTTTGAAATTTTCCAGAATTAAAAGAAAAACAATACGTTTTCTTTAGAGGAGCTTCTTGCAGTTTAACCTTGGGGTGCAGTCAATAAAATATGTAAAGTCCAGAAAGCGTCAGAACAGTCAACAGGATTTTTAATTGTTTTGTGTTTTAAATAGTAAAATGTTTCATCCCTTCATCGTGATCTAATTTCTGATTAACTCAAGATCTATAGAAAGTGGTGCTACGGCAATCCTTATATAGAAGGAAGACATAATTTACATTCCACGAATTTAAATAAGATTTAAGGCAACCCATAAAAGAAAAAGATGAGATCTTTTAACTTGCAAGGCTTTTCAGAGATGGAATATGAACTGTGTATCCAGTTTCCGAGGAACTGTCAGCACGTTGAGCCGAGAGCTCTCTCGGACCACGTGAAGCCGAGAGGACAGTGTCCCCCGGTCGGGAGTGATGCCAGTGACCTGTAAACAGAAGCAGCCCTGGTCTCTGGGAAGCTGACCTTTCTGCCCCCAATTTTCCCCTGGAAGGGATGACAGGCCCTCCTCCTGTAAGTGTGACAGCTTCCCCCCCTCAACTCTTCACACCCCGAAGCCTCTGATCTTTAAATAAAACCTCCGCCTGCTACTTCCTTCCACTCAGATATTCCACAAATCAAAACCCAAGAACAAACATAATCTGACCGGTGACACTGCTTCTAACAGGATGGCGATAGTTTCAAGGACCCAGAAAGGGCGGGGAGGGGCATCTCATCACCATCATCCAGAGTCAGGATGGCTGCCAGCCCTGTACAATGAGAACATAGGGTCCAGCCAGGCCAGTGTGGCTCAATGGTTGAGCACCGAACTATGAACCAGGAGGTTGAGGTTCGATTCCTGGTCAGGGAACATGCCTGCGGTTGCCAGCTCGATCCCCCGTAGGGGGGTTGCAGGAGGCAGCTGATCAATGATTCTCTCTCATCATTGATGCTTCTATCTCTCCCTCCCTTTCCCTTCCTCTCTGAAATCAATAAAGATATATTTTTTAAAAAGAAGAAAGCAAGCGCAGGGTCCAGCTGTCTGGACTCTTCATACACCAGCATTTTATCTTACAGGTAGGTCTTCATTTCTTAGATCTGACTTGGAGTCCACAGTGTTGTTCAACTGGACAACATCCCCCTACCAACTGCCAGAGGTAAAAAATACTCACCAAGGAGCAACAGTTAACCAAGTTCCTACTTGATTGGCTTAGACTGTTTTCATTGTGCACCATGGATTTAATTAAATCCTAGTGGAAAATATTCTAATGTGCAGGATGCGAAGATTAATCTTATATTGCCTTTGAAATTGCAATGCACTATATAAGGGAAGTTTCTGGAATAGTATCTGAACAGCACATGAGCCTATGGGCGCATAAATGCCACTTGGTGAAGGGTATAAAAACCACATAGACAGTCTCTGGTCACTGCCTACAAATCCCTGATTGCTCTTAGTTTTCAGTAGAATTTGTGAAAATAACTTACGGTAGTTAAGTAACTGCCTTACTTAATTCAGACTCATTCTTCCAGACAGACATGAGAGAAAGAATGAATGCTAAGAGAGCCACTGAAAATCACTATTTGCTTTTAGGGTGCAAAATTAATTTTCATTTTAATTGAACAGTATTCAAATTGTTGAGTGTTTTAGAGAATAATATCTCATTTTGATTACTTAAATCCCAAAGGACACTGCCCACTTCAGGTGAACTCATTTTATTAAGAATGTTGGGGTGGGGGGTGGGGGGCCTAGACGGTTTGGCTCAGCGAATAGAGTGTCGGCCTATGGACCAAAGGGTCCCAGGTTCGATTCCAGTCAAGGGCACATACCTTGGTTGCAGGCTGCTCCCCAGCCTGGGCCTTGGTCAGGGCTCGTGCAGGAGGCAACCAGTTAATGTCTTTCTCTCATATCAATGTTTCCCTCTCTCTTCCACTCTCCCTAAAAATCAATGGAAAAATATCCTTGGATGAGGATTAACAACAACAACAACAAAAGAATGTTGGGGGGGCAGGGCAGGTAGAGGGTGGAGGTGGCAGAGGGTATATGGGGAGAAAAGGGGCAAGAATTTAAAAAAAAGAAATAAAACAATTCATTGGCCTGTAAAAACAACAACAAGGAAGACATAAGGAAATGCATAATGCTAAGAATTATCAATGTCAGGATTCAGGTTTAAAACTTAGAAAATTCTTCAGCAGAGATTAAATCAACATGGATAAAAGAAAAATGCTGTAGGATGAGGTAAAAAGAAAGATGGACAGAGATAGATGGATAAGAAACAAAAAAGAATGTTATCTACAAATTAGGTCTCTAAATTTCAAAGATCAGCTTTTTCCCAAACTAGTAGCCAAGCATAATGGTAATATACCAGGTATACCAATGCCATTATACCAGGAATTATCTCAGAAGTGTTCTGTGCTCAAACTGGCTTGGGAACTCTGATCTAGAAAAGATAAGCAGATTTATTTGACTTTGGAAACTCTTTATTATGCATTTTTTTCTAAAATGACTTGCAGAACCCTTTGTGAGCCACAGCTATTAACATCCCTCCTAACTAAAGACAGCAGGGTAAATACAGTATGTTTTAACACACAACATTTCAGTCAAATACTGCCCTACTCTGAAAAGTTATAGTTGTTTTAAAAAGTATTAAAACTCCTGGATTCTCTGGGAAAGTATGCAAAAGAAAACAAAGAGCTCTAAATCTGGGGAGGTGAGAGAGCAACCGTGCTGATTTCAGGCAAAGGGAATTTATAAGATCTCTGCTTGAGATTAAGGAAATAAAAAGCACCACCTACCACCGACAGCAATTCACTGTGTGAAGATGGTCTACCAGAAGTCCGGTATGTGAAATGCCTACCTGGGAATGTTTGGAGCCCCCACATTGACGTCTGTATTGTGCTTAGGACAGAGAGATGCTCCATGAATACAACTGAAGACACCTGCGCATCCTATGCCAAGCCTCTGACACTACCACCATCTTCTTCTCGGTGGACACTGCACATAGGGATTGTAGGACTTGAGGCATCCTTGTTCCCCACCCGAAATGTGCCACCTAACACTCCTGGTTAAGAATCAATACTCACCTTCAGAGAACCAAAAAGGAGCTCGAAAGGTTGAACTGAACTTGAAGAATTATATTCTTTTTCTTCCCCAACTTGCTTTAAACCAAGTAAATGCATTCCTAGCCCTAGCTGGTTTGGTTCAGTGGATAGAGCATCGGCCCACGGACTGAAGGGTCCCAGGTTCGATTTCCGTCAAGGGCACGTACGTTGGTTGCAGATTCCCTGGCCCTGGTCAGGTTGTGTGCAGGAGGAAACCAATCGATGTGTCTCTCTCACATCGATGTTTCTCTCTGTCTCTCCCTCTTCCTTCCACTCTCTCTAAAAATCAATGGAAAAATATCCCGGGTGAGGATTAACACAGAAGGGAGGGAGAGAGGGAGGGAAGGAGGAAGGAAATGCATTCCTAGTTATAGTACCGTTGTGTTGGATCAATGACATAAACCATCTAACAGATCCAGTGAACCATGGTTCAGATGGCTTTTGTGTTACTCCAGGGAACAAGTCCCACTCTCACTTTACTTCCACTCTTCTTAAACTTCAAAACAATGCTAACGTTCCATGTTTAACAGAAAACTAAGCACCTAATACCTATTGGTTACTTATTTGACACTGGGCCCCAGTGGGTGGGGCCTACACCCTATCAAGATCGTGTCCACCCGTCTTGTCAAGTTAGCTTATATTCTAAAGCTTATATTCTAGTGTTATGATATATAGCGTGAATGTCTAAGACAAGCTATTTCTCCCCCCTTCTGAGTCGTACCTACAAGATGTACAAGGCAAAGCAACCGCCTCCACAGACCCCAAATGCAAAATATTCCTGGGAAGACAACCATGAAAACGAGTTGCCTAAAAGCACAAGATTGTGTCCTGAGACATTTCTGACAACTCGCACACCTCGTTCCTTCGGAGCCCCTGTACCAGCAAGTTCACAGTCCCATTTGTGGTAGATGTAGAGGTCAAGATCCCAATTCCCACTCAACCCCTACACACCACGTCCCCTTCGAGTCGTTACTCTCTCGTTGAGTGGCTGCTTCTCTCAAAGGGATCTGCATTTGGTGTGAAATACATCACGTCCTGGCTGAGGAATTTAATAATATAAGATGGTATGAAACCAATGCATGCCACAGAAAGCCTGAATAGTTTCTTAGCCTGGCAGATAAATAATTTTGACAAAATTGGGAAACCAGCGTCATCTCAAGTAAACTTTAGATTTTAAGGCGCAAAAATTTTTAGATGCTATAGTATTATTTCTTCTAATCAAAGGCGTGTCCCCAAGACACAATATGAGAAACCTCACCATGGAGGGAGTCAGAAATGAGATATGTCCAGCGCCCAAACTCGGCACAATGGACTCCAATATCCCAAACAAGGCGCACGTCTGGGTTTGAGTGAGGACCTGGGGGCAAAGGCCCATCCCTTACTTATAGGACAGAAGGGAGACCCAGGAAGGAGGGAGGGTCTTTTAATAAGAAGCTCTTCTCCCATCCCGACAAGTTTGTTTATTTGCTCATTTGTTAGTTGGGTTGTTGGTCAAAATTGGGAAACCAGCGTCATCTCAAGTAAACTTTACATTTTAAGGCGCAAAATATTTTAGATGCTATAGTATTATTTCTTCTAATCAAAGACGTGTCCCCAAGACACGATATGAGAAACCTCACCATGGAGGGAGTCAGAAATGAGATATGTACAGCGCCCAAACTTGGCACAACGAACTCCAATATCCCAAACAAGGCGCACGTCTGGATTTGAGTGAGGACCTGGGGGCAGAGGCCCATCCCTTACTTATAGGACAGAAGGGAGACCCAGGAAGGAGGGAGGGTCTTTTAATAAGAAGCTCTTCTCCCATCCCGACAAGTTTGTTTATTTGCTCATTTGTTAGTTGGGTTGTTGGTTGGTTGGTTAGCATTTGTTGTTAGTTGTCTGGTTGGTTGGTTGGTTGGTTGGTTGAGCATCCCAAGGCAGCACGCATCACACCACCTGCTGTGGGTTCTACACCCTGGAGACGCCTGCAATATGGGGCGATGGGAACAGAACTTTACTCCAAATATCACCCAGCACAGGTATTATTTAGGAGGATCATTGAGATCACTGTCAACATTAAATAACATCCACTATCCGTGTGCACATTTAGTGGCTGTATTGCCTTTGACCCACACTGCTTAAAATGACTGCTGATTGAAAAAAAAAATCCAGTTAGAATTTATCCATCCCCCCGCTGCTCCTTGCACTTGAAGTCTGTGCTCCATTCGATGGGAAAGAAAATGAACAAGCACCATCCATCGATCGTCTTCTTTGCAATAGAATGAACTTAATTTGCAAAGATGGCCCATCTAAGATAATGTGATTTACCCAAGAATAACGATTGTGATCCTATAACGTGCTACTCCAAATATGTCTAGCACCATCTCTGAAACACTTAAGAAACAGAAGAGAAAAGCAGCAAATTGCTGGTCCACAAGAGCCGTGCTCTGTTTGCTAAACAGCATCGACGGCTTCCTAGGCTGAATTCGAAGCTGCTTCTCAATTGATTAAGTGTCGGCCTCACATCTGCTGCGTCCTGAGGTCGCTAAGGCAGGGGTTCCTTCCGCTGCCAGAACCTCTCCCACCCGCCCACCGGGGCTGCTGGGCTGGAAGGCCCCAGCCAGGAAGGGGAGGGGCGGTGAGAGCTATACTGAGCCATCCCCAGGGACTTCCAGACATGCCTCCTTCTCTGTGGAAAAGCAAAACCAAACAAACAAAAACTAAAGGAACTTTCCTCCACACCAGGGCAGGGATTGCTTAAGGGAGTCACGAAGCATCCAGCTCTGATAATGGACTTGCAGGTGCCATTTTGGAGAGTCCATGTAGGGTCTGTAGACGGTTAATAGCAGAATTCAAATGATAAACTGAAATGGGTTTCTCTGACGTGTGCGCTTAGCTCAGCACTGCTTGGAATGCAAACGGCCTGCCATGTGCCAAATCTAAGTGACGCGAACGCCGTCCCGCCGCTCCCTGGGCACAGCCAGGGTTGACCTCGGGTCCGAGTAAACAAGGATTCTGTCCAGGCCCACGGACTCACAAGGGGCAGGTCGCGGCAGGACCCTCCCCTGCCTGGTAAAAGGCTACGGTGCTTCTGTGGGCCCAGCAGAGCAACGTGAGACAAATGGAAAGTGTGCTTTACAACTACACAGACGGGAGGGAACCCCAGCTCGGCCCCGAGACAGGTGAGCTCATGTCTCAGGCTCGGAGCCTCGGTTTGCTCCCCTATGAAATGGGGATAATACTGTGCAGAGTTGGCGTTGTGGCCACACCCCAACCCAGTTCAATCAGAACCTCTGGGGAGGGGACCCAGGTCTTACTCATGTCTAACGCTCCCCGGAGATTCCAGGGCAGCCACTGTCCCACCCGCAGGAGATGGACCAAAGGAACCTGATGATTGGTGAGTGGGGACACTGGGTTTGGTGATTTGTGAAAACTGGAAATCAACCCTCAAAAGGCAAACACGTGGGAATGTGGGTGAGGTACCAGGAGGTACGCTTACATGCGCTCCATGCGCGGGGAGGCAGTTACTATGCAGGTAGGTTTCCAGGCGGGGCCTCGCAGGAAGACCTTCTAAGGAAGGAGGGGAAGTGACTTGCTGGGGAGGGAGAGGTAAAAAAACAGGCGAAAGTGATGGAGGTTGGGAGTCCCCGCTGTGGGGCAGAGGAGAGGACGGCAGCATTTGATAAAATGACAGTGGAGTCCCAGCTGAACTTGGAGGTCTCAGTGCTGGGATCAACCCGCTTGGCCTGCATTTTCCTCTGGGGGCACTCAGCAGGGTGGACGTAGCCATGGAGACGGGATGCAAGGCGTGGGGGAGGTCAGCAGTGAGCACTGCTTCTCCATTCCAACCCACCCGTCCACACTGGGACTCCGCTCCTCCGGCACCGGCTGATGCCACCTGGCGGGGGATCTCCTACCCGGCCCGCCTGAAGGTGCCCCGAAAAGATGGCACTTTGCCTTCTGAGACCCTGCCCAGGGCTCCTGTCACCCAAATGGCCCCATCAGGCTACCTGAGCTCAGTGGAGAAGGAACGTCATAATACTAGTTCCTATAAGCATTAATAGCTGCTAAAATAAGTTTTTCGTTAAAAAATAGTGACTATTGTAAGATATTTGAGATTATTTCTGGACAATGAATGTATATTAAAACAAAACAGCCCAGCCGGCGTGGCTCAGTGGTCGACCTATGAACCAGGAGGTCACAGTTCGATTCCTGGTCAAGGCACATGCCCAGGTTGCAGGCTCCATCCCCAGTGTGGGGCATGCAGGAGGCAGCCAATCAATGATTCCTTCTCATCATGGATGTTTCTACCTCTCTCTCCCTCTCCCTTCTCTCTGAAGTCAATAAAAATATAAAAAGAAAATAAATATTTTTAAATATTTAAAACAACAACAAAACTGACCCAAACCCTAACCATGCCAGTCATCCTATTACCTAAGGAGCAAAGAATCACCATCTAGGTCACACAGTAGAAATCTTTGCAAGGTCAGCATCTCTCAGCCTTGGCTTTGAATGAGCAGGGAGTTGAGCCAATTACATCCTCAGGAGGGAAATGACATCTGGGCAGCCCCACACCTTCTCCTTACAAAATTAGCTGGGCCATAGAAAAAAGAAAAAATGGCCCAGGACATCTAGTTAAAAAAAGATCCTCCAGAAAAACACAAGCCAAAGAGGAAAGCACTTTCTGTAGGGACTTGATTATTACATGAACAGAAGTGATCTTATACAAGTGCATTTCCCATTAAAAAGGAAATCCATTAACCTAATTTATAAATCATACGTTATCCCTGTCAAAATAGCTTTTAGAGCTCCCAGCTACGGCAGAGAGCATCTAGTAATGCCATTAGTGCCTTACCGTTTAGCTTCGTCAGTGATACCGTGGAACAGAGGCGGCCTCCTTCCCCGCATCAACACCCCCAAAGCCCTGTCCTGAATCAGGAGGTAGAGGCATTAGTTGGGGAGAAACTCGCTCTGTCCTCCAAATGCAGACGTTTTTACTTCTGAGAGGGAGCGGCTTGGGGGTGAGAGGAGGGAGGGACAACCAGATGTATCCCAACTCTCCCCCCCGCCCCAAATATGAATTAAATATTTTAAGAGATCTCTGTAACCCTGAGTTTTAACTACCCACTTTCAAATAGCACTTAATTTTAGCACCTATTCAAGTCAGTTTGAATGGTGTGCCCCTGTGTCTTTAACCAAATAAAATATATTTACCACCATCTCAGCTGGCTTCGCCACCTGAACAACTGAGGGGTCTTGATCAAATCAGCAACGGCAGCTCTGGTTCTCTTTTGATTGTTTGTTCTATACAGTTTAAGCCCTGAGCTCTAAGCTTCTTTGAATTCGATCACATTCAAGACTCTCAGGGAAGAACAGCAAGTGACCTGGCCCGTGTGGCTCAGTTGGTTGGAGCGTCATCCTGTACACCAAAAGGCTGCAGGTTTGATTCCAGGTCAGGGTACATGCCAGGGTTACAGGTTCTCTCTCTGGTGGGGCACCTAGGAGAAGTAAATGATTGATGTTTCTCTCTCTCTCTGTCTCTCTGTCTCTCTGTCACACACACACACACACACACACACACACACACACATCAATGAGCATGCCCTCAGGTGAGGATTTAAAAAGAAGACGAAGAAGAACCGCAAGTTACTCTGCTTTGACACCTGGATACATAAAGAGTAGAAAGTGGCTTGTTTCGTCCACAAGTGCTTCAATAAACAATGGGCACCCACATGCAGATGGCTGATTCCTTAACCACTTGGCAAGCAAATAAAATGAAATGACTTCCAGAAGTAAATACTTCAACGGCTAGCAAAATAGTCTCCAATACTCCCATTGAGTGACTAGAAAAGGAAGTTTCTTTGCTTGTTTTTTTTAATTTTTGTTTTTATTGATTTTTAGAGAGGGAGAGGGAAGGAGAGGGAGAGAGAGAAACACTGATTCGCTGGCTCCTGCATGCCTGCTACTGGGGGTCAAGCCCACCACCTGGGCATATGCCCTGACCGGAATCGAACCAGCAACCCTTCGGTGCACGGGATGCCGTCCAACCATCTGAGCCACACCGACCAGGGTGTTTTTGTTTCTTAAGAATGCAAGCCAACACCTGCTCTAACTCAGGGTGGTGGAGCAGTGTGGGCTGCTGTAGATCTTGAACTCTGTTTGAGAGCAAGCCAGGGAGAAACTATTTGGATGCAGAACATAGAGCTGGGAAGACAGGTGCCAGACTTCCCTGCTGACTTGATTTGAAATACGCACAAAATCCTTTCAACTTAATGCTATTCCCACAGCAAGCTCACTTCTTCAGGAGTAAGGGATATACCTAAACAAGCGTCCTATCAATGACCCATTCTCAAAATCATTATCTTCATCTTTTTTTTTTAATTATCACCTCCAGCAGATGACCAGATTATAGGTGTGAATGATCACAAGGCCTCTGCTCTTTGGCGACCAAACACTTACAGGAGATGATTTGCTTTAAATTCATAGAAACTGAAAAATACACCGGCTTCTTCATCACAGACTGCACAAATGACTTCCCCTTCCCCCCAACTTCACCCAAATGGTAAACTGTAATACATTGAATATTTTTTGTTTTCTTTACACAATCTACACCAGCCCCCTTTTTTGCATGAAACTGGTTTTGTTGTTGTTTTCTGAAACAAGCATGGATTATGACTGGAGAAGTTACTGCAAAAAAGAGCTTTGTTTGAATACACATCTGTCTCAAACTTCTAAAAAACATTCTCTTTTCATCTTTTCCATAAACTCTCCACTGAGGATTGCAAGCTCTCTGGTAATCAGTAGTTTGAAAAGGACACACAGAGAAAAGAAATACAGTTCTCTGATGTCTAAGATCACCTCCTGGCAAGGAAAAAATAGCTCAATGGCAAATGCAAAACTGTGAGTCACTGCCAAGACAGAAAAATATGATTGGGTACCCATTTCATATAATAACGGGGAAATAGTTTTAAGATTGAAAAGTTTTTATACCAATTAGATTAGCAAACGTCCTATAAAACTGTTTCCATTTATTGCCTCTGGGGAGTAGGGGAAGCATTTTGCTTTCATATGTAGGTTTTTATGATGGAATTAGTCTTACTTGATCCCATTCATCCCCATTCTTTTGCTTCATAAATTATGGTCTTTACACACTCTGATCTTGAAGTCGCAGAATCTTGCAAGCTAGACCACTACACACTCAAGTGTCTGTATTGGCCTGCTCCAGCTGCTATAACAAACACCACAGACTGGGTGGTTTCAACAACAGACATGTATTTCTCAGTTCTGGAGGATGGGAAGTTCAAGATCAAGGTGCCAGCCAATTTGATTTCCGGTAGAGGGAACGAGCTATAGGATGGTTCAATCATCTCTCACCCCTGGACCCAGGTCTGACCACCAATTCACAGTCAGGACCGCTATGGGCCTCCACCAGGGTTTCCTCTGGCTTTGCCCTGCCCAGGCATAGTTCACCATCTCTCTGGTCCTAACAAGTGGGCTCCAAAAAGGAGGCATCAGGGGGAAAGCAGCTTCAAAGAACCACCATGAGTGGTAACACCATTAGACCCCAGGCCACAGAACCCCTCATTTTAGAGAACCCCATTCTGGCCCTCCTCTACTAACCTTTCCCTACCCTTCAGGAACCAAGAGGGCAAACCTACCTGATATTAACATCTCACCTGCCCTGTGACCCAAGATTCGAGTTCCCAGGGGCATCTCTAGGCCAGGGGGCCAGCCAATGGGCATTTGCTATGGTGGAGGATGGGGGGAGGGACAGAGCATGGGCAGTGGGCTGGACAATCGCATGCATGTGCGGGCAGCCCCTTAAGGTGGAGGGGCAGCCAGGAGTGGAAAGAGGACAGGCTGGAGGCTGGCACTGCCTGCATCACCACATTCTAACACAGAGGATCTAGTGTCTACGGATTCTAACCTCAGACCTGGACTGCCAGGTCATTTCAAAGGTTTAGTTGCCAAGATAGGAGGATATGACACTTCATTTAATAGTACCTAAACCTCATGGGTCATTGAGAGGATTACAGGAGTTAACATTTGTAAAGGGCCTTCGACAACCCCTGGACCACAGTCAGCACTAGGTAATAAGATAACACCAGGGAATACAATCTCAATACAATCACCACTTTTGTTTTCCCAAGAGTTAGAAAAGGTTCTGGGTGTGGGCATTCTCGGCCACTGAGGTAAGACCGGTACAAATGGCGCTCAGGGTTTGTTGTTCTCAACTTGAAATCCATTATAACTGTTGGCTTAAAAATTTATGCAAGGAATTTAGAAACAATGACATGAGTTTTGATGAAGAACGCTTTAAAACTCACTGTCCAAAAGCTAAGACATGAACGAGACACGATCTTTTAATAACTAACACCAAAAACACCACTGCATAGAGAGCGATCTCTAACCAAACGGTGTTCAAAGAGAGGGCCTTTCCAAAACCCCAAGTCCGACCAGATTTATGAGTCTTCTTTGATAACAATGAACTACACTTGGCTTCTCCTTCCTTGTGAGTCTATCCACATTCATACAGTATGGACCCCAAAATTATTTTCAACACAGAAGTTAACATGAAATTAATTCATGAGCTCTTCCTATATTATTTTAAGTGATGAAAATCTACATCTCATCACGGTAGACTTTAAATAAAATGCAAAAGATGGATAAATCCTACAATCCCTCTTCCATAGTAGTAACAGAAATGTTTCATCCTTGCTAAGAAACACACACACACACACACACACACCCATTAGCTATTCCCTAAGGATAAGACTTAACATGTTTCATATATTTCGAAGACTAATGCTTTATTTAATATTGGGAAAAACACCCCGTGCCAAGTGAACCAACACAGTTGAAAAATAAATTCTTACAAAATCCACACATTACTCTAAAATTTGTTCCTATGTATATTCTTATTCGCATTTAAAATGCCTTTTTATGATTGTTCAATAATAACAAAGCTCAAAAAAACCACTGGATTTCTAGCCCTGTCTAAATATAGTACACCAAAGAAAACGGTTAAATAGAGGCAATAGTCTCTTTGTGGGTTTGAGTCTTCCTATTTTGTTTAAGGAACCTGGTTAGTTTTTAGATCTACGAATTAACTCATTCAACACATATCTATTGAACGTCTATTATTTATTAAGCATAAATTTTTAAGGCAAAGGAATTTAACAGGTATTATTTCAAATTATTTCAATTCTAGAAAGTTCTCCCGTTGTAAACATCTCCATGTTTAAAAACAGTATACCCAGGAGCCCTCTTTCCATTCATTTTGCATCTTAAACATTCTTTTTAAAGGAGCAAAAGTCCAGGAAGTGAGTTTTATCTGTACGGGCGTGATTATCATCTCCACCCCTAGAGAGATAAATTCCAGGCTTTCTTTTAAATTAGGAGCACGCATTCTGCTTAGTAAGGCATTCCAGCCTATGTAACATTTATAACTGACAAACATTCCTGGCAGCCCCATCGGTTAATAGCCACGCTCAGACGTTGGCTCAGCCTTTCCATCTGCTGCGATGGAGCCCGGGAGCCCCGGCCTGCGGAACCCACCTTTAAACAGCTGCAGGGGTCATGACCCCTAGGAAAGAACGGATTCATTTGCCTCAAGATTTCCTAAGGTGCTGTATTTGCTTTTAGGTTGGCTTGTTTTCTTGTTAACTAAATGTCCAAGAGCAAGACTGGCTTTAAATCGCTGAAACCCGAGTGTGTGCCTATGGAAACGCATGCACAAAGGATTCCACCTCAAAACTGCCAAGAAAAACGAAATCCTGGGATTTATCTCTAAAAGACAGGTCTCTGTGTTTTTCTTATTAAATAGATAAATCAATAAAGGGACAATGACATCAAGGGGCTAGCTAAATCTTCCATAAAAGCATATGATTGTGATGAAACGCAATCGGTGACTTCCTGGGGGAAAGGGGGTATAAAAAACGGTGAGTTCCTCCAAGTGGTAGGTCCCTGGGGGGGCTGTGCTCCTGGAGCCACGCCCAGCCCTGCCCCTTCCCTTTGTGTGAGGCTGGGGGTGGGGGTGGGGGTGGGGGAGGCGCTGTCCACAGGGAGACGCGCTGCGGTGACACATTCAGAGCTGGGAGCCACGGCATCCCTCGGACTTCCTCGAATGCTGACGAAGCTACCTCGGGTCCATCAGCGCCCAGCCCTGCCCCTTCCCTTTGTGTGAGGCTGGGGGGGAGGTGGGGGTGGGGGAGGCGCTGTCCACAGGGAGACTCGCTGCGGTGACACATTCAGAGCTGGGAGCCAAGGCATCCCTCGGACTTCCCCGAATGCTGACGAAGCTACCTCAAGTCCATCAGTCACCCCTTCTCAGTTCCACTCAAGCCCTGAACTGAAACAGAAACCTGCCATTGAATGTACTGGCACCTTGGAAAACGTCTCAATCACTTTTAACACGAAGCCAACCCTTGGAGATAGCATCTACATTTTCAATTCCTTCCTGGCTCCAGGGAGGAGCTTGCAACAATGGCTCGGACCACCAGAACACCATGCTCTTCACATTAACTCTGACCGGTTTAGCTTTTTGCTACGAAGTGCCCGGGAACGTGGAAGTATAAAAGGAACACAAGATTTATTGTGCTATGCTGATCACGGCATTTCAAGCTCTCTTTAGGCTCCACATAAACTTTACGTTCAATCCTAATTTTTTTTTTGAATCCTAATTTTATTTACACACAAAATCCCAGTCGGACCAATTTGTTAGCCAACCATCGTTAGGCCAAGACAAATGATCCGTGGTGTCATCAAGGAATAATTACGTTCAGTCTAATTTTTATTACTTACTAGCTATTGTTCCTGCAAAGTTGAATGCGAAACAATTCAACAAAACCAGTCTAGATGTCTAAATAACAAGAACAGTTTTCCAAGTCAAGGCAGTATCCTGTGGGTTTAAGCTACATCAGGTCATTCAGCAAAAATCAGAATGAAAAGCAGCCCCTCTGCAGCCCTAGGCTGGAGTGAAAAATACAGACGCACAACTTGGCGCAGGAAACGAAATGCAGGAGGTCCTCCCGAGGCACATGGCAGGAAGGTAACTGTAAAATCCTGCTCCTCCCAGCGACAGGCACAGCCTAAGATCTGTGTTTAGCATTCAAATGACTGAGTCAATGCACAGTAGAGCAGTGGTTCTCAACCTTCTGGCCCTTTAAATACAGTTCCTCATGTTGTGACCCAACCATAAAATTATTTTCGTTGCTACTTCCTAACTGTAATGTTGCTACTGTTATGAATCGTCATGTAAATATCTGATATGCAGGATGGTCTTAGGCGACCCCTGTGAAAGGGTCGTTCGACCGCCAAAGGGGCCGCGACCCACAGGTTGAGAACCGCTGCAGTAGAGTATCGTGATTTAAAAAACACCGCAAGGACTCATTCAAACGTCTTCTACAACAAAAGGTGAGTTTTAGAAATGTGATGTCTCCTAGAACGGGGTTTCTCGGGGAAGGTCTCAGTCAAGCTGTTTTGTTTATCACCTTCTCGGAGGGTAAATTCATTTTTAAAAATCTGTTCTGCAGGCTGCTGGGTTGGCTGTTGTCATCATTTTTATATGTTTTTTTTTAATTGATTTCAGAGAGGAAGGGAGAGGGAGAGAGAGATAGAAATGGTTCAATTCCCAGTCAGGGCACATACCCGGTTGCGGGCTGGATCCCCAACACAAGAGGCAGCCAATCAATGATTCTCTCTCATTACTGATGTTTCTACTTCTCTCACCCTTAAAGGTGAGTTTTAGAAATGTGATGTCTCCTAGAACGGGGTTTCTCGGGGAAGGTCTCAGTCAAGCTGTTTTGTTTATCACCTTCTCGGAGGGTAAATTCATTTTTAAAAATTCTGTTCTGCACATTGCTGGGTTGGCTGTTGTCATCATTTTTATATGTTTTTTTTTAATTGATTTCAGAGAGGAAGGGAGAGGGAGAGAGAGATAGAAATGGTTCAATTCCCAGTCAGGGCACATACCCGGTTGCGGGCTGGATCCCCAACACAAGAGGCAGCCAATCAATGATTCTCTCTCATTACTGATGTTTCTACTTCTCTCACCCTTTCCCTTCCTCTCTGGAATCAATAAAAATATATATTTTTTAAAAAGACATTAAGATCTGCTATTGCAGTTAACCACTTCCCTGCCCTCCCCCCAGCCCTCCGGTTCCTCCACATCAGCCCTCACACCTGGGGATCCTCAGGGGAACCGTCTTGATCCTGCCTGATCCTGCGGCTCTTTTAACCA
The DNA here is from genome assembly GCF_000412655.1 of Myotis brandtii. Lineage (NCBI taxonomy): Eukaryota > Metazoa > Chordata > Mammalia > Chiroptera > Vespertilionidae > Myotis > Myotis brandtii. Next base: position 2,144,764 of record NW_005371441.1, on the reverse strand, counting down.
GTCTCCCTTCCTCTCTGAAATCAATAAAAATATATTTTTTTAAAAGACATTAAGATCTGCTATTGCAGTGAACCACTTCCCTGCCCTCCCCCCAGCCCTCACGTTCCTCCACATCACCGCTCACACCTGGGGATCCTCAGGACAACCATCTTGATCCCGCCGCTCTTTTAACCAGTCTAATAATAATTACTTAGCCATTCCGTTATTTTATTAAATGTCCCTACCAAGGGGAGTCTTTGAATTGGCATAGAGGTTTCTTTCCATAAAATAGATTTTGAAATAAAAATTAGAAGTATGTTCATAACCTTATTATGGGGGGGGGGGGCGGAATTTAACTTTAAGGGAAAAGCAAGGGTAAAAAGGAAAAAGTCTTCTACACAGAATGCCAGATGTAGAAATGTAGAAAGAATGATGGATGAGAACCATCTTGCAACCCCCGGGATGAGTCAGGTGAGGACCATCAATAGATAGTGAAACAGTGGCAACAGAATAGTGGGCATCTAATAACCATATCACCACAGGGGAAAGCATACCTTCCTCATGGAAGGATCTGGTGGGAGCCCTGATCAAATCACCGAGCTCCACGTTCCCGTTCCCTACGTGGGGGGACTAGGCTCCTGCTGTGATGTAAGAGGGAGGTGTATTCTGGCTAAGAATGTGCAGCCTGAAGCTCAGCATAGAAAAGCCAATCTGACAAATTCACTATGCAAGAAACTGGGCTCTTCGTAGAGAATAAATCCCATGAAAAACAAGAAGGCAGGAAAAGGACTCTAGTTTAAGAGACTTTAAAAAGAAACATAACAACGCAATTTGGGAACCCTGATTAGATCCTGAACCCAATTTTTTAAAATGCTGGTATAACATGTTTTTACGGAATAACAGGGGAAGTTTGAATATGGAGTCTATATTAGACAGTGCCATGACATTAATCTTAAATTTCTTACGCATGGTAACGGTACTGTGGTTAAGCAGAAGAATGTAGGAATTTATTCTTGGGAGACAGTGCTATAGGAGTGAAGTATTTCGATGTCTAAAAGTTTCAACAACAAAAAGTTACAAATGTGAGAAGGAAAGCAAACCTGGCAAAAGGTTGATCACTGGTGAATCTCCTAGAAGAAACGGCCTCTGGTGAGAAACACTTAACCAACAGAAATTCTCACCGCTATCACTGCTCCCCACCGTGGAAACATTTTATTATTTGAGCAACTCCCCCATCTAGAAACAGTTCTTATCTATTAAGTCAGGACGGCAAGAACCATTTTTCAGAAGGTAGGAAGGCACGTGCTTGAATAGCCAAGTGCACAATGCATGATGGTCACGTGGACTCATCGCGAGTCTGTCGCACACACATCGATTTCAGAAGGCATCTTTATTTTTTAGCTTTACTTGGTGTATAAGAAGAACACCAGACATTCAGTTCACTAAAAACCAGGGGAATCAACATCATTAGCCACCAGGGAAATGCAAAGCAAAATCACAAAGAAAGAAAACTTCACACCCACCATCATCCAAAAGGCAGGTAAGTGCTGGGGAGGGAGTGGAGGGACTGCACCCCTCTTACACTGCTGGTGAGAAAGTGAAATGGCTGCTCCGGAAGGAAAACAGTCTGCCAGCTCCCCAAAAGGTTAAATAGAGAGTCAACACAGAACCCAGCAATTCTACTCCTCGGTAAACACCCAAGGAAAACACATGCCCACACAAAAACTTGTACACTGATATTTGTAGCAGAATTATTCCTAGTATTCAAAACACGGGAACAACCCAAACGTCCATCAACTGATTTATGGATACATAAAATGTGAGGTATATGCATACAAGGCAACATTATCTGTGATAATAAAAGCATAATATGCTAATTAGACCGGACAGCCGAATGACCTTCCAGACACAGCTGAGGCTGCAAGGGCTGAGGGCAGCTGCCACGGCTGCGAGGGCCGAGCCCCTTGTACGAATTTCGTGCACCGGGCCTCTAGTTTGGTAATAAAAAGAAATGAAGTACTGATACAATGCAACATGGATGAGCCTTGCAAACATTACACCAAGTGAAAAACGCCAGACCCAGAAGGCCACAGAGTATATAATTTCATTTATATGAAATGTCCAGAACAGGCAAATCCTCAGAGATAGAAAGTAACTATCTCTTTGGTGTAATCAAAATCACCATCAACCCAGGAATCAAATGAACAAAAAAGACCAAGAAAGAAAGAAAAAAGAAAATTAAATAAATATGATTGTTGGGTTTGTTCTTAGTGAACCCAACCTGACTCCTAGGGATCACCAAATTTTTCCCCTCAACACATCTGTTGAGTAATCCATTCTAGGCTGGGTAGGATGATGGTGATGATGATGATGATGATGATGATGACCGAGGGAGACCGATGAGGGATGGAGGGGTAAGGAGAAAGAATGGCTTTATATACCTCTGTATGTACTGTTAGATTTTTAACAAGCATTATTATTCTTGTATTTTAAACTAAGTGGTCCTTCCTCCCAGAAGGTTAATATATTCAAGTTCAGTTTCTTTGGCTATATTTTTTCAAGTTCTTTTTCCTCTGCTATATTTTAAATTAATATAGCAGATTTATTCCAGTGGATTAAAGTTCGTTTAGCTAACTGATTGAATGGGTCATGAAGTCCCCTGGTGATTATTTAAAGTTCAAAAAGCAACTAGTTCCCTTCCTAGACTTTGATTTTCAAAAAAATTTTAGAAGGGGCCAACTGAATATTTGTGATGGAAAAGTTTTAAGCACCTATAAGAATCTAACTCAGATCAGTCAACAATATCACCTGCCTCCAGTTGTTCAATACGTTTTTCAGTTAAGAATGTTTTGATTACTAAAACCCATTGAATTATAGATTTTAAATGGGTGAACCGTATGTTACGTGCATTATCTACCAATAAAACTGTTGCAAAAAAGAAAAGGCTGCTCTAATTTACATGTATAAATTTAATTTTGTCCCTAAAACGTAAGCTTTTAGACAAATTCTACTTTCCTACAGATTGAAATTCAGTCAACATCATCCAATAAGATTTTTGAAACTAAATTCAGTTTTTTAACCAGAAATATTACATACATGTTTATATTATATTAAAATGTATCTTTTTTTAAACAACGTTTTTATTGATTTTAGAGAGGAAGGGGGAGAGAGAGAGAAGAAACATCAACGTGAGAAACATTGATCGATTGCCTCCTGTACACACCCAGACCAGATATCGAACCCACAACCTGGGTACATGCCATGACTGGGAATCGAACCAGCAACCTTTCATTGCATGGGACAACACTCAATGAACTTAGCCACACCAGCCAGGGCTAAACGTGTATCTTGAACATGCATTTGGATATTATGCAATCTTCATGTAGAATTTATGGGCAAAAGAACCCACCTAGGATTTTACAGTAAGTATACATCTCTTATAATGTTAGCAAGCAAGACTAGTAAACTGCTTTAAACACGTAACATTTAAGCGCTAATAGGCTTTGGTCCCTTGTCCTCAAGGGTCAGCAGTCCATCCAAGCCTCCTTCAGGGCCACACCCTGCTCCAGCTGTCAGCTTGGCTCACCAGACTATTGGGCCATGCTCCACCCTGATGTCTCCACTGCCTTCCTCTCTTTCACCCAACCCCTTCTGTATATCACTAGTTTTCCTCAGAGAACAGTCTCCTCTCTACGGGCCCGAGGCTGGAACAGGGAAGAGAACAGAAAGGTATGGATCTGAGGTGGGTACCCTCAATGGGAAAGGGCAGAAGACAATGAACTAAAGGTGCCCAGGAGGAGAGGTGGATAGTTTCAGGATCCAACAGCAGGTGATGTCACAGAAGCCTAGAGTCTAGGCCCTAGACGAGTGATGGCGAACCTTTTGAGCTCGGCGTGTCAGCATTTTGAAAAAACCCTAACTTAACTCGGGTGCCGGTTTGTGTGAACTAATATAAATTCAAAGTAAACATCATTACATAAAAGGGTACGGTCTTTTTTTTTTTAGTTTTATTCATTTCACGGGCCGTAGTTTGCCCATGGCTGGTCTAGGGCCTAGACTCTAGGCCCTAGACCAGTGATGGCGAACCTTTTGAGCTCGGCGTGTCAGCATTTTGATAAACCCTAACTTAACTCTGGTGCCGTTGTCACATATAGAAATGTTTTGATATTTGCAACCATAGTAAAACAAAGATGTATATTTTTTATATTTATTTTATACATTTAAATGCCATTTAACAAAGAAAAATCAACCAAAAAAAATGAGTTCGCGTGTCAGAGGTGCCCTAGACAGTGGACAAGGCATCTCAGGAGAGCATGTGGAGGAAAAATGAAAGGAATTTAGTTATTTGTTAAATGATGCTTCAAAGAACAATTCTGCGTGGATATAGGCTACAAGAGGTCTGAGTTGGAGAAAGCCCAAAGCTGCTGGTTCACTCAGGAATTCTCTTTTATGGAGGAGGAGGTGGGCAAAGTGGACAGAGAAATGCTGTTCTTCAGAGAAACCTGTCCAATACATGGATGTGTACGTGGGTCTGAAACTTGGTGAGTATGACTGAGTGTTAAAACCCAGGCGAGGACAAAATCCCCTCAACACAATGCCTTGATCTCAGCTGGCACATCAGCTGGGAGATGACTTTAGGGAGGAAATGTGCTTAAATTCAATGAAGTTCAACAAGTGAAGTGAGATGGATGGTGAACTAGAAGTCAGGAGAGCAGAGCAAAACGGGAAGGGAGAACATGGTTACTGTATGGGCCTGGCATTCAGTGACACCAGATAAAGGAGAGAAATGAGGTACTGGTTCTCATTTAGGTCTATGACCTGCCTCCAAACCCAAAGGGTGCTTATTAGTTCATTCTCTACAGATTTCCTCCTATAATCAACAGAGACACAGGCACAGCTCACACAACCAACACATCCATCCCATCCCTCACTCCTGTCAAGCTAATGCTTCGTGTGAGAATAAGCGCCAGAAGTTACATTGAAGAGTCAAGCCCTAGCCAGTTTGGCTCAGTGGATAGAGCGTCGGCCTGCAGACTGAAAGGTCCTGGGTTCAATTCTGGTCAAGGGCACATGCCCGGGTTGCGGACATGCAGGAGGCAGCCGTTCAACGATTCTCATCATTGATGTTTCTCTCTCTCTCTCTCCCTCTCCCTTCCTCTCTGAAATCAATAAAAATATTTATTTAAAAAAAAGGAGTCAATAAGTGGGTATATTAAACTTTCTGTGTATATATATGCTAATTTTTAAAATAAACAATTTTAGTAAATATGTATTATGAAGGAGGAATCAGTACCTTATGCTTACATTAAGTTACTTCTGCTTATATGGCCTAAAGCAATCTTAAAAGACAAGCCCTACACTGATTTTTAGGTTTTTACAAAGAAGCAACTTTCTTAAAAATTTCGCTGAGTTACAATCCCAGAATACAGTTATTTGCTTTGATCAGGCTCAGGAAAAAAAAAATACATCAGTGTCTCTCTCAGCTTCTTATCCGAAGCCGAAATAAGCCAGCTGGTCAGCTCATAGCAAAGGAATCATAAGCTTTGGGGATTTTTCCTTCTTCATGACCATAAAAAGCAACAAACGGGTGACATTTCCTTTTACTCTTATTTGCCAGAGGAAGAATTTGCAACTCCATTCAAGAAGGCTCTGTTTTGACCTTCCCCCCTCATCTTCGTTCAAGTTCACATACAGTTACAATACCTCCAGTCTTCACTGCAGGAGCTGGAAATGGTTTGGGGAACACAGTAATTTACAGCATTTAACTCCACAGTAGTCTAATTGTCTCTGGCCCCAGAAAGTACGGTGAAGGGAAAGTTTGAAGGCATAATGTGGCGTGCACTGGGATGTTTAGCCCTAAGAGCACTTAATTAAGTACCATAGAAATTGAGTCTATAAACAGTTATTAGACTTATTGCAGACTGAAAATACAAAGTAAACCTGATGCAATTATCTGGATTATTGAACAACGAAACGCATTCAAAGTGTACTCTATCCCCCAAATTTTAATGACCCTTAACTGTTGCCTCAATTCTCTACTTCTTTCTCCCACCCCTCCTCAAATGTTGATGTAACTGAAAGATATAAAATCATTTTAAAGGCTCTGAAAAGTCCTGCAGTTAAAACTTTTCCTAGACTATTTTTTTACTCAGTGTCTCTCCTAATAGAATGAGGCTCACTTGTTTTTTTAAAATATTATTTTTTTATTCCTCTCAAGTATCTCATTCTTCAAAAATTCACCATGAATTCCATTCCCTCTGTCTTAGCTCGGGCTACTATGACCAACGGCCATGGCCTGGGTGACTCTGGCAGCATTTATGGGATTTCCAGGACTGAGTTGGTTCCTGGTGAGAGCTCTCTCCCTGGTTTGCTGAAGGCCTTTTCTCGATTATAAGAAAAGTTCTTTTGTGTCTTTCCCTATAAAGACACGAATCCCATGGTTGTCCTTATAATCCACCCTCATGACCTAATCACCTCCCAAAGGCCCATCTCCTAATGCCATCACATCGAGGATTAGAGTTTCAACACATGAATCTGGGGGGACACCATATTTCGGTGTATAGCACCCTCCTGCCACCTTGCCTGGCACGCCAGTATGTGGTCTCTCGCCTTTGGGACCTGTCATGTTTGTGCCTCTTGTTCAGCACTTAGCTACATCTCACAGCAAAATATGGTTTCCAGCCTGGCTGGGTGGCTCAGGTGGTTAGAACATCACCACCATATGCCAAGGTTGTGGGTTCAATCCCCAGTCAGGGCACATACAGGAATCAAACAATGAATGGAGCAACAAATCGATGTTTCTCTCTCACTCTCTCCCACTCTTCTGTTCTCTCTCTCTAAGATCAATAATAATAATTTTTTAAAGTTATATATATATATATATGGTTTCTACAAGTTAAATCCACAATAGGCTGTGAGCATTAAGGTCAAAGATAGTCATAGGGAACTCAGTGGGTACCTTGTAGTTCTTAACACTTGTCTGCCAAAAAAAATAAAAATAAAAAGACCCTCAGTTCATTTAAAAAAAACTTTCTACTTTTCCTTTTCTTCCTATTTACTCTTTAAATTAATTTTTATTCTAAGATCATGCAATTAAGAAAAACCCCTTATCAATCTATGGTTTTCCGGTCACCATCCTATAGCCTTAGCTTTTTATTTCTTTCTGGTGTGGGGAGTGCAGGCCCATCTGTCACTCTTTCGTCCAGCCCCACGAGAGGCTGGGATTCGTCCAGGCACCTAATCTGCCCAAGACTCCAGCACCCTGGGTAGCACAGGGCTCACAGCCACTGCCTGAGAAACGTGCTCTGACAACGGCAGGACTTTCAACCATGACCTACTTCCCTGAATGCTGAGGCATTCTCGTCATTCCTCCCCGTCCTGGAGGACTGGTGCGCGGGCCCAGGTCCAAGTGACTTGAAATCCCTCATCACTGTTTCAATCCCAGATAGTATTGCAGGTCCTGTTTGGTCACCACGGTATCTCCCTTACAGGACAGAACCTCTTGAACATTCAAAGGACCTTAATGTGTCTTTAATGAGTATCAAAAGAATAATCAATCTTTGTTTTAATCAACGTAAGACAAATTATTGTAAAAAAACAAAAACAGATCTAAAACTGCCATCAAATTGAACTTAAACTCTGGAAGGCTTTACAAAGAAAAAAAATCAGATATTAAAACCAATCAGCTGGGTTTTGCCCTCATTACTTACTGTGAACTATTTTTTGTTTAAATTTTATACACTATTGCCCTAGCCAGTTTGGCTCAGTGGATAGAGCGTCGGCCTGCGGACTAAAGGGTCCCGGGTTTGATTCTGGTCAGGGGCATATGCCTGGGTTGCAGGCTCGAGACCTAGTGAGGGGAATGCAGAAGGCAGCCAATCAAAGATTCTCTCTCATCATTGATGTTTCTATCTCTCCCTTCCTCTCTGAAATCAATAAAAATGTATTTTAAAAAAACTTTATACACTATCTTTCATCAGGATTGGAGAAAAGATCTTGATAATCAGGATTGGTTTTAGTGGTGACATTTTTTAATGCTTTTCAGTAACTTAATTCCTATAAAACAGAGTAGAACAAGAACAAAATTTTCCATTTAAATATTTACATTAACACTGTAGGAGTCAGGGGACTTAGGTCTAAATATTGGTTAAATGTGTCATTTCTGAAATAATTCAGAAAAATTCATAGTAGAGAGACTGCCTAATTCTTAGCAATTTCCTGTAGATTATAATCTTACCTCCCCCCTCCAATTTATAGTTGTGTATACCAATGGTAACTTCAAAGTAGACAGACCACATCTACAATTAAACCTTGCATAGCATTCCGTATGTTACAGGTGTGGGCAACACTCTTTTACATATATACCCAAGTGAGGGATAATTTCAAACAAGTTTCTTAAGAGGTATTCTACAAGGAGTATGAAAAATTATCATCCAGAATGAAAGTCTTAAAAAAAACACTAAAAACCATCAAATCTGTCAACGATCTTATTTAATGCATCACAACACGACGTATTTTAGAGAGTAAGGAAAGTTATCAAGGGGGAAAAGAAGCATGCCTCCGGTAAAGATGGCCGGTATCAGGGAGTGACGATAGAAAAGTGATAGTGCGGCAGACAAAACCCAGAACCTGGGATGGCTCAATTCAGTAAGAAATCATGTGCTCTGACATGGAGAAAAATAACAAACCATAAATCGTCCTCTGAACTACAGACCAAAGGGCAGACACTAGAGATGGAAAGAATGACAAAGAAGAAAGATAAATAAAGATAAACATTCCCCAAGCTACCTGCTTTCTTTGCCTCCAAATGGAATGCAAGTCAACCATCAGTTTCCTTCATTTTCAGGTGGACACAGACGTGAAATGGTCACTGTTGCCTGATGAAGTAGTGATCTAATAGCTGTTCAATACAATGGTGTCTGGTTTGTCGTCTTTCATTAATATTCATTTTTGGTTCCACCTTCTCCATAGACACCTTTCATATGGTAAGTGGTTGGGAGATCTTAACTGACTATTTATAATGCATAATCTTATTACATACCAACAGCTCCATCAGCGTTATCATCTCCTATTCTGTGATACTTGACCTTCCACTCTGACCCCACACCCACCACCCTCCTAGCCTGGATTGCCCTGGCACCGATCTCATGTCACCACCTACAGAGTCTGCCGCAAACTCTTCTTTAAAGTCTTAACTTGCTGCTACACGCGATGTTCTCCCTTCTGAAGAGAAATCATTGTTGGCACAGGTTTACACAGCAACAGACAACTGAAGCTGACCTCATGAGGGGGGTG
>NW_005371441.1:2126562-2134869 GCF_000412655.1 Myotis brandtii | reverse complement strand
TTTTTATTGATTTCAGAGAGGAAGGGAGAGGGATAGAGAGATAGAAACATCAATGATGAGAGAGAATCATTGATCGGCTGCCTCCTGCATGCCCCCTACTGGGGATCAAGCCCGCAACTCAGGCATGTGCCCTTGGCCAGAATTGAACCCGGGAACCTTCAGTCCACAGGCCGACGCTCTACGCACTGAGCTAAACCGGCTAGGGCTATGTGGTCTTATTCTGTTATCTCTCAGAGAAATCTAGTCCATTGCCTTTCATATGGTGAAGTGGTTAGGAGATATTTGACTATTTTAATGCATAATGTTATTACATACCAAGAAAACAAATTAAGTTTATAAGATAATACCTGCCTCCCACTTTTTTACATTTATGTAGATATAAATCTACCGTCAGAAACCAGGGTAACACCTCAGATGTAGAATATGAAAGTGTTTTAAACCATGGACTTGCTATTATAATTGACTAGATTTGTAGCCACTCCCTTAATGCTTTAAACTTAGTGTACAAAAAGACAGCAGGAACATTTTAAAAGTAAAATGAAATCAATAAACAGATTGACACATATATGGAAACTCAAGTTTTAATAGGAAGGACTTTTAACCAATGGTACTGGAACAACAGGTAACCATACAGAAAACAAATTTAGATCTCTCCCTCCAGACGTAAAGTCCTCAAATTTCCAGTGGCTGAAAGAGCTAAGTCTATGAAAGGGAAAACATTCATTTTTTAGGACTGAGCTCTGGAGTTCTCCCTTTGTCTCCGCGGTTCCCAGCACGGTTCCTGAGCACAGACACCAGCAAAGAAATGTTTATGGAATCAAGATTGAACAGTGATAAGCGTGGGGAAAGCCAGACCCTACTCTGATCTGCAAGGACTTGCTTAGGTTTTAAGATTTCATCACAGATTTTTGGAGCAGCCAAAGGCCATAAAGTAAGCCCTCGGCTACTGTCTACTTATCTAGCAAAAAGGAAGTTTAGAATCAATCAATGAGGGAAAAGGCTTAAGAGGCAAGCAGATGGAAACGAAAACCGTGAACAGTGACACGTAGGCGCTTCTTGCTCAGGAAGGATAATAGCATTTGATTCCACACCTATTCACCCTGAACAGCACATTCTTTTAGAAAACCCTCCACCAATAACAGCACACTTGCTTTTGACACAAGAGAATAAAGGAATGAAATAATGTAGGAGAAATATTTTCCTTTGTTTATGTGAGAAGGGAAATACCTAACAACTCTTCCAACATCATCTGAAACCCTCCCTCCCAACCACTCTAGCTCCAACCTCAAGCAGCCTGTGCAATTGTCATCGTGGCCTGGACCACCTGGCCCTGGCCCTCCATCAGCTCCTACCTCCTACATTCCTTCCTAAGACAATGGTGGCCACACCAGGCAAATCAGAATATGGGAGAACATGAAGGCTACGGAATCTCAGTCCTCCGATTGGCAGCCTTTCTGATTCAGTGCATCTAGAATGGGCCCAGGGATGTCTTTCAACAGCTCCCCGGGTGATTCAATTGAACAACCAGGTTTGGGAACTGGGAAAATAAAATCTCTCAACACTTCCGCAGTTTACAATGTCTGCATATAACAAACAGAAGACTGGCCAATCAGTTGTAGTGACCCCCACTTCTTACCGGTGGCTGGTCTAATTTACTAATCAAATAAAACTGACATTTTATTATAACAGGTTACAATTAAACAGAATACAATTGCAGGGTTTCTCCCCATTCTTTTTTTTTTTTTTTAAACATGGAGAAACTGTAGGGAAGACTAAAACCATTGAACTGGAATGAATACTTGTAGTAAGAGAAGCAACAGTGTCTGGGAAAGATCCTGAAGTTTCCAGAGCTTTGAATACCTACCGTTTTCTGGGAAAACACATTTATTCCAGTTACCCGAGCCAGGCCATCATTTGTTAAGAGAATGAGAAGAGACAAAGCCCAGGGGAATTGGATTTCTGTGACCCTCAATCCCTGTTTCCAACATGTATGTCATGGATCAGAAGTATGAAGAAATTTCTGGCAACTAGATTTTAGATGGTTCCCAGAGGGGAAATTTTAAATTGATAGCCTAAAAAGTAGGTCATTGTCTAAGCAAATAAAACTAAAGACAGTTTACTAACTTGGGAAGAAAAAGGAGTCAAGAAGAATGGTCCCTCAGCCACCTTTTTGCTCTTAAACTTGCCCCTATTTTGAGTAATTTCGGAGGGAAAGTCTTTAAAAATTAATTAACTGTAAAATAAACCATAGCCTTTATTTAATGCTCTGAAAGCCAGTCCAGTTCCTGACTGGGTGGCCAATATACATAACAAGGCACTCAACCTCATCATTAAAAATGCAGAAGGAATTTCAAGTGCCAATTGAGGTGCAGACCGACCAGTATTAGAAAATCTGTGATACATTGAGGCAACGGCTTTGGAAAGCAAGTCCTGATCTCCTAGCGGTTCTCAACCTATGGGTCGCGACCCCTTTGGGGGTTAAACGACCCTTTCACAGGGGTCGCCTAAGACCATCTGAAAACACATATATAATTATGTATTATTTTTGTAATTAATCACTATGCTTTAATTATGTTCAATTTGTAACAATGAAAATACATCCTGCATATCAGATATTTACATTACAATTCATAACAGTAGCAAAATTACAGTTATGAAGTAGCAACAAAAATAATTTTATGGTTGGGGGTCACCACAACATGAGGAACTGTATTAAAGGGTCGCGGCATTAGGAAGGTTGAGAACCACTGTCCTAGATGGTTGGATGCAAAGTGGAAGAATCTCTTTGTTAAGAGATTTAACAAGGGCTATCACAATTTAAAGTGGATATAAATCCTCTGGTCCAGCAATTCCACTTCCGAAATCTATCCTAAAGATACACTTGCACACATACAAAGATATCTGAACTAGGATATTCCTTCCATCAATTTAATATAACAAAAGATTAGGAAAATATAAATATAAAAGCAGGGAATTGGTTAAATTGCTACGGTACTTCAACCCATAAAGGAGAAATTTATGTATGTAGCCATTAATAAGAATAGGGGTAGATCTTTATGTCCTGATATGAAAAGATATCCAACACCTAAAGTAACAGAATATGTATAATATGACCTTATTTGTTAAAGATGGGACTATTTTTATTTATATCCTTGTCCATGCATAAAGTTTTTGAAAGAATAAGCAAGAAACCACCAATATTGATTTCAAACAATGAGTATTTGAGGGGTGAAAAGAATAGGTGGCTTTCACTTTTTACCACATTCCACAGATTGAGGTTCTCAACTATGAACATTTTGAAAAACAAACATTAAGCAAATCCTGTTATGCAATGCCTTTAAATAAGTCATTTTAATAAAAGTAAGCAAATGCTTTTGATCATCTTAGAAAGCTTTTACAATTAAAAACTGATATTAGATCTACAGTCAGCTTTAAATAAGTAAGCTCAATTATTCATAAGAGATATGAAGGCATGTATGGTTGAAATTACTCGATTATTTTAACACCTCAATCTTTTTATTAGATGTACTAATGAGTAGGACACAAAAAGATGATCATAGATACAAAATCCTACCCTTATCCCAGCCTGTGTGGCTCATCAGTTAAGTGTTGACCCATGAGCCCGGTCATGGTTCCATCCGGACCAGGGCACATGCCCCATTAGGGCGTACAGGAGGCAGCCAATCAATGATTCTCTCTCATCATTGATCTTTCTATATTTCTCCCTTCTTCTCTCTGCAATCAATAAAAACATTTTTAAAAAAAATCCTACCCTGCCTTAACCGGTTTGGCTCAGTGGATAGAGCGTCAGCCTGTGGACTCAAGGGTCCCAGGTTTGATTACGGTCAAGGGCATGTACCTTAGTTGCAGGCACATCACCAACAGGGGGTGTGCAGGAGGCAGCTGATCGATGTTTCTCTCTCATCGATATTTCTAACTCTCTATCCCTCTCCCTTCCTCTCTGTAAAAGAATCAATAAAATATATTTTAAAAAAAAATCCTACCCTTACATTCTCTAATATGGTGCTAATTTGCAGGAAAGTGGTCCGAAATCTAATTACACAAGTCAAATAATTATAATTATAGATTTTTCAAGAATTTATTGAAAATATGCTTATATATAGTGCTTCTCCCTTCCGGAACCCAGCTTTTTCCCCATATATTTTAATTGAATTCTTTAAAAATTAAATCAAACTTATTCTGAATTGTAAGAGAACTAAGAATTGGGCTTGAGGATATTTAAGTTTTTTTCATGAGTTAAAAGTACTGACTATATTTTTCTCAGAATTCCAAGTGCTATAAATTCTAATTTCTCACTTCATGAATGACTACAGCATATAGGGTTATAGAGGTCAAGGAAAAGCACCATTTAATTTGATTTTCCTTTCTTTTGTGTTCTACAACACTGAATATGTGTTAAAGCTGATAAAGAAGAAGAAATAAAAACCCAATTCTATTAAAATACCTTTTAACATAAGACATTTTATTTCCATTTTATTAATCGTCCTGTAAGATACCAAACTAGAATGATCCTATATCAGTTTAAAGCTATCCAGGCACAGAGTTTAGTCAACCCAAATGAATGCTAAAGGATGTGCATTGAGGCCTGTGCTTCATTCATAGAGTGAGGTATTTCAAGTGGAAATCTCCGCTGATCGCATACATCCACCAGCCTAAATAGCTGCAACAGACTCCAGGGCAGGGCCTGCAGTCCCCACAGCTACGGCTATCCTAAATGACCATCCTCGCATCACATCTCCAGTTTCAGGGCTGTGTTCCAATCAGATAGTAGCACCTTTCAGAATCTGGCGAAAATCCACAAGACAGGGTAGCCACACACATAAAAATACCTCTGGACACAAGGGTTTGTAAAAGAAAACGAAAAAGAAACACCACTCTACTCACAAACATATAATTCTTGCCTAATCATCTTAAATTGCGGCCCTCTTAGTGTAAAACTGGTGACATAATCCCATCAAGGCCATCTTCAGTCTCCTTCCCCATTTTGTAAAACAGAGGGGCAAGTGAGAGAAAGCATACCACCACCGTAAGCTGGAAGAGGAATTACAAAATGCACTTAGTCAACTCAATGGTCTGTTTTAATGCACGAAAGGCAGGCATCCTTCAATCTACTCATCAGATAATGGATCCTTCTAATTGAGTACAAGTTCATGTTTTGGTGATCCAGCTCTTGTAACCAAATGGAACCACAACTTGAAGGACTGACAGGAGTCCCCATCTTCCCACCCGACAGGGACACTGGCCTCTCACTGTGGCAACTGACCACTGTTCCATTTCTACTTCTGAAGTCACTGATTAAGCAGAAAATGCAGAAAGGCTGATGCAGAGGATGGGGACTGTCCAGATTTAGCCGGGAGCTTGGCTCCAGAATCAAGATTTGCCAGAGTCCTGGAAGTCATTTGTCATTTATGTGCCATATACTCCACCCTATATTGCCACCGGATTTAAAACACTCTTTGAAGACAAGATTTTAAAACAGACAATTGAGGATTAATACGAGGCTTTATTTACCCCTTGTGTTTCGCAGTCTAATATTCCTGCCCCTGTAGTAGCCAAAATAGCCAAGTCTCAAAATTAAACCTGGAAAATGATTGATCAAGCCATTTTCTCCCAGAATTCACATATGAAGACTATAAAAAATGGACTAGAAGATATAAGATTCCTTCCATTTATTAAACAATACCACAGATAAAACCAAGACTTCTGCCTCAGTGCATCTAAACGTTAAACTTGAGTAATCAAACTTGACCTGATAGGAGTAACAAGTCAATGAGTGTAACATCTTTTGATGTGTGAGCACTTATTCAGGGAGCAACTGGTAACTGAAATTAGCAGAAAAAAGCAAAGTAAACTGGATTGCTAAATAGGCAACGTGCATATGATACGATTATCGTTTTAGATGGGGGGGAAAATCTGCTAACAGCCTCTAGTTAATCATCAACATTCTACTGGTGGGAAGGGAAGGATGTATTCGTCTAAACCTGCCCAAATGTCCGCAGACCCAAACAAGAAAGCTCAAGATGTTAATTCATAACTATTCAATGCACTGAAGTGATCTCATTTGAGCCACCTGCGTATTTGTGGCCAATATATTGGTCTATCTGATATCACAGGCAATTCGAAATTGCCTAGTATGCCACCCTTTCAAGAGAAATAGAAACCAAAGTCCTCAAATCTGAATTTTTGCCAAAATATCCATTAGATCTATTAATAACCAAACAGACGGACTTGACGTAATCACTGTCTGATACATGAGATGGATCATGATGAGAAGGTCAAAGGTTAAATTGTAGAAAAATTAGACGGGCAGGGTATTGCCCAACTTGATCGTCTCTAATCAAAACCAGGAAGCCAGTACCATCCCTTCCTGAGAGTCCTCTACGTGCCAGACAGCAGGCAACCCCTGGGGGGACACCTGTTATAAACCACAGACTTGGTTCCTGCCCTTGTGGGACATTCAGAATAGCTTCAAAAAAACCCAAAACAAAAAAACAACCAAAAAACCCAAAACATTAGTCAAGTCACTAAACCCACAAAAGTGGAAACTGCTAGAAGAAGGGTCCATGGCATGGTGAGAGCTTAGAATGGCAGATGGAATTACTCAGAGGTCAGGAACCGGAGCTTAACAGGGTGAAGAGGGGAGGCAAGAGCCGCGTGCTGAGTCACTGTTAATTAGAGTTCTTTAGAAAAGACTTAGGTCTTCAAAACCTGAGAAATACATTTTGCTCATTGAAAGGAAAAACTGCACGTTTTCCAAGGATACATGTAAGTGTATTGATTGCCTCCAAATTGATACCTGGGCAGAATGCCAAAAAGGTCAGTGATATTCTGGATGTCATTTAAGTCATTTTTTTTTTTTTAAAGGACAGGGTTTGGCTGTTTCAAGATGGTGGTGACCAGGAAAGAGGGAGACGACTAAGATTCTGAGAAAGAAAAAAAAAAGATATAAAGAGAAGCGAATCAGAAAATGGAAGGAATATTTTTACATGAATAAATTAGAATTTACTGGGAAGGGAGTAAGTACCGTATTTCAGTGTGAAGTGTTAATAGGAGAATCTGAGGAGCAGTAAAAGCCACGGAAAAAATGAACCTGACTAAAAGCTTTAGCAATTACACATTAACATTACGTTCGTTACTGGACTCTAAATACGGGTTATGCAACCGTTTGACAGTAGTTGGCATTAAAAAGTGATGTACAGTAAGTATTAAAATGTGACTCAGATCTCAAAGGGACAGTCCGGTCCTTAGGCCAAGGCGTGGGCACCTTACAAAATCTAGCTATACCAGGCGGTTAGTACCTGTTAGTAACTCCAACTACAGGGACCATGGGTTTTATAAGGATTTTGTAAGTTAAAGACTGAAGGTAATCTAGTTAAGAGCTGTCCCTGCCCAAACTAGACTGGGGCATCTAAAGAGGTCAAGACAATGAGGCCATAGTTCTGTGACATTTACCTAGATTTCAGCTTCTTTCCCCTATAACATTTATCAAACATATTTACCTATGTAGGCATTAAACATGTATCAAACATCAATACCCCTGCCCAGATAACTCTCAAAGGTCCTCATGTAATCTGCATCCTCAAATTGGACACAAGATTTGTTTGTTTTTGACCACATCTTCCTATGAGGGCATCATCACAAAACAGGCTGGGCGAACCTTTGCCAAGGAACGCACATGCCGGAAAATATGTCTAAAATCCAATGACGGGACCGAATACAAACTCGGCTGCTGGAGTGGCCAAGAATATCTATTTCGGCCTTGGAGACTGAAGACCATCCAATGCAAATGCCCTAGCAGGTTCACGGATGCCTTCATAGACAAGAGCACAGACCGCATCCTTTGAAAACTTCTAACTACTCCTCCGGGATCTGTTTATCCAACCGAGCCCACAGGCAATGCACTGAGCGAAAGGGAAGACGCTGCCTCGTTTTTCAAAACCTGTCATTCCTTTTGGAAACGCGGCGTCTGCCCAGGTTTTCTTTGGCTCGGAGCGAGCTACACCCCAGGCTTTCTCTGCATCAGGAAGGCGTTGTCTGCTCCAGCCGCTGCCGCAGGAGGACTGGGTACCAAACCCAGGTGGCTCCAGGCACAGCTGGCAACAAGGACGGCAGGCGGCCTGGGACCCAGGGGTGGCCGGTTCGCCGGGCGGCAACACGGGCCCTGGCCCAGCAGCTGACTTTCCGCATCTGGGAGAGGCAGGGCCCGGGGCTCAAGACTCTGGGCCCCGGGGGTCAGTTCCCCACGGACTCCCCCCGCAGCCCAGCGGCTCGGGCTGGGTCGCTAGC
>NW_005371441.1:2115877-2125721 GCF_000412655.1 Myotis brandtii | reverse complement strand
ATTCGGGCCTGAGCTGGGGGGTGCCCCAGGATTGCCGATGGCGAGGGGAGATTGAGAAAGAGGCGAGGGCAGGAAGCCTCCGGGGAGATGGGATTAGCCGGGTTTATTGAATGAGAGGTACCCAAGGCGGGAGCTTCTGCTGCAGCTGACTTTCAGCTCGCCCGGCGGCGACCCCAAAGCCCCATTTGCTCTCCTTCCCACTGTGGTTGACTCCAAAGGTTTGTGCCTGCCCCCTCCCCGTTCACAGGAGAAAGGCGAGCGCTCCGCGGCTTCTCTCTGGTCGGACCATATTAGGACACCTCACGTGGCAGGCACGGGGAATGGAGAGGTTAACGCAGTCAGGCCACCGAGGAAGTGGACCAGGCGGCCCCGCGCTCTCCTACCATCCGGAGCAGTGATGTCAGGCGATGTCATCAGCAGCGCTGGCCACCCTCCTTCCCTGGGGAATCGGGAAATGAGACGAATTACTGGAAAGGAGGACCTGATGCCGGAGGTCCAGGCTACTTCTGCCTGCGCCATGCTGGACAGGATGGGATAGGTCTTCATTTGCATCGGTCTCTCTCCCCAGAGAAAGGCTCTAAACAACATCAGCCTAAGTGGCTTGCTTTCTCTCCCTTCCTACTTTTGAATAGTGTTTGTTATATGAATATAGCAGGCAGTCAATAAATATTTGAACTACATTAAAACCGTAGCTGGGTTATTTGACACATAAGCATGAAGGTGGTGGGGCTGCAAGAGGAATGATCCCAGTTTTAACTCGCAAATTAAATGCCGTAGTTTTCATAAATAGTTGGAATATTGACAATTAGATGCCAGATAAATATCCCATGCCCAGATTTAATACAATTTAATAGAGTTGATGTAAGCAGCAGTTCAGTACTGGAATATTTTGTGCCTAATTGTGTGTTAGTTATCTGGAATAAAACTTTTCTGAATTTATCAGTTTTATTTGAAGGAGTGAATAAGGACCACGTTCTCTGGAATGTTACCCCTTAAGAAGCAGTATATTTGCCAAATGGTTGGTTTTTAGCATTTTTAAGCATTTCACCCATTTCAACTTAAATTTTGACTATTTAGGAAGCATTACTTCTTCTGTACAGTACTATGCAAAGCACTTTGTGTATATAATCGCATTTAATCCTTACAACAACCACCCTTGACACAGGTCCTGTTATTCCCTTTATCAATCAGCAGGAGAAAGTAGGCTCAGAGAAATTAAGTCCGCCGCTCAAGGCTTTGCAACCGGCAGATGGAATTGGAAGGAGCTGGCCCACACGGAACCACTACACATTTCACTCTCCTGGAGGGAGCTCCAATGGGTTCTCTTGTCTCAGGATTGTCAGTGAAAAGTCGCATATAGACCTCAGCTAGGATGTTCAGAGCTAGAAACACTGTTAAAGCCTATTTGCGAATGATTAAGTCAGCACATGTGAAAATGTATCCGAAAGTAGTACAAAGACTATCAAAATTTCCCATTCCGTGAGATTACATTTATTCCGTTCTTGGGAAATTCTTAACAAAGCTGTTCACATCTCCCAGCCTTTATAGACGGCAAGGTCAAAGATTTCCAGGCAACCGTATACAACCCACATGCTGGGGAAGCCATCACCCGTGTCTGCTTAGATTACCAACTACTTGGTTCATGTTTATTTTTCAGGCTGTGAAGATGCTTGTGTTCTTGTTGTTGTTGTTGTTGTTAAGGGAAAGATAGAAGAGAGGGAAAGATAGATAGATAAACACATCGATTGGTTGCCTCCTGCATGAGCCCCTGGCCAGAGCCTGGGCTGGGGAGGAGCCTGCAACCAAGGTACATGCCCTTGACTGGATCAAGCTTGGGACCCTTAGGTCCGACGCTCTATCCACTGAGCCAAACCGGCTAGGGCTGTTCTTATTTTTTAAAGCAAAATCTTATGTTTAAAAATGTGCACATTCTAGTACTTTCTTTTCTGCCTGAAACAGCTCCATGATAAGAAGTTGTTGAGAATAATGGGCTCCTTTATAGATTCACACAAGCACACACATAACTACCTTTGGTTTCTAGACTGACCAAAGAATCGCTTCCATCAGATGGGAGTTACTCTTTGTTGAGTTATTTTTGTTAAGAAGAGTGGTTATGTTATTTACTATACCCAGCAATGAGATGTCCAACCTTTTTGGATATTCTGTTAGTGTTTCAGAACATTACAAAGTTTGTTCATTCGTTCATTCATTCTTTCAACACATATCTACTGAGTGCCTATTATGTGCCAAGTACACGCTCAAGGCTCTAACTAGTGGTTCTCAACCTTCCTAATGCCGCGACCCTTTAATACAGTTCCTCATGTTGTGGTGACCCCCAACCATAAAATTATTTTCGTTGCTACTTCATAACTGTAATTTTGCTGCTGTTATGAATCTTAATGTAAATATCTGATATGCTATATGTGTTTTCCGATGGTCGCGACCCACAGGTTGAGAACCGCTGCGTCTAAACCAAGTCACCAGGGTTTTCTTTTCTAAGGTGTTGGAGACTCCTTCGGGGAGAATTGCTTGCATTAGTGTCAGTGATGGAGGGGGAGGCAGCTGTTCTGTTTTTCACTTCTCAGTCCGAGGCTGTCAGTTACCCTAAGTTCTCAGCAGCCAGTTCCCCCAAACAGCAGGCCGCAGGTGTCCCTGCGCATCGTCTCCCGGGGGGCAGTTGGTGGTAGAGCTGTTTCCCTGAGAGAATTAATGTTCTCATAAAAACAGCTTGCGATTTCTCAAAAACAAATACATGCTTCCCGCATGGCAGGCTGAACTTGTTGTTTTATGCTAACTCCTCCAGAAAGACAGGTCACGCGGCGTTTACCAATAACATTTAGAGTCGTAGCCCGACATCGTGTACATACACCAAGACATTTAAAAATACGTCTTAAATGAATTCATAAACGGGAAACATTTCACCACTGTATTGATACAACACCTTGAAGGAGCAATAATAATTACAATTTTTACAACAGAATTTAAAAGCAACGCTTAACTCTACACCACAGATTCATGCTCTAGCTACAAAGCCTTCAGGCATTTTCACTTAGAACTGTCAACTCTTCACCCTTGAAACTACCACTTATCACTTCTTTGTTTTCTCTAAATAAAAAGCCTACTTTTTTGGAACCAATTACTTACCTCAAGATATCTAAGTCATGTAAGAACCCAACTCCTACGTTCCTCTCTTGCATTGACTAGTTATAAGGAAAAGTAAATAGAAGAATTAGCAATTGTATTAAATTCATGTGTAACTAATATTCCAACATTCATATAGAAACTATAAAAATAGTCACTATAGAAATTAAGTTCAAAAGCCAACATCTATAGAAATACGCTATATATATAGTATATATGCATACGTACATATAGTGTATATGGAAATGCTACTCTTCTACCGTTTAAGGAATGTATTGCTTTGGGATTAACTATAAAGCCAGCCATTTGTGTATCAATTTCATTTATCAAGATTTAAAAGGAAACTTGACTTGGGGTGGTGAACACACAATACAATATACAGATTATGTATTATAGAGTTATACATCAAGCATGTCAAATTCACGGGCTGCATGCGGCCCACAACGAATATTTTTGTGGCCCAGCCAATATAATGGCATGTAAGAAACGTTTTAATAAAAATTTTGTATTTTAATTTTTACAATATCCTGTTATACATAATTATTACTCACGAACTACAACATTCGCTAATGACTGATTACTACAATCGTGTTGCATTCATTTCCCTTATGCGCTTTACGCACAGGCGCACCATTTCTCTCCACTAATACCAGCAGCGAATATTTTAGCAGCCGATTACCACATCATTAGTCTTATACTGACTCGTGGTGTGCACAACAGGAAACATTTCGCTTTCAGAGAACAAGAAAAATAGGTTTATTTGCATTACGCTTATTAATTTGTGCAGTTATTCAGTGTCTGGTAAGTTAATGTTCAAGAAAAAAATTAATTTGTATTAAAATGTTCTATTACTTTATGTTAACAATTACTTATTTATTTCAGCCCGTTGTATTCAGCATGTCTCTATTGAAATAAACCTACATTTCTAGGAAAATTGAAGCTTTTGTTTTTTTTGTGGCTGACATAAACTTAAACCCTGTTAATTTGGCCCGTGTTAGCCTTTGAGTTTGACATGCTTGTTACACACTAATCTTAAAATCAAACAAAAAATTGGCTGCTGACTCAAATCTAAGATTATGAGCCCAGGGGAATTAATCCTTTCATTTGTATTTATATACATTTTCATTATATTTTTCCAGCCACTGTGGAAGCCTTTACAGACATAATTATTTACAGAGAACCAATTTAATATGACTGCTGCCACTTCGTTCAAGATTGTCTAAATATAAACAAAGGAATGAATGAATGTAATTGACAGGCACTCACCAATAAGCCAGGATTGCTTTGGCTCCTCATTTTTCTAGAGTTAGGTTGCTCTACGCCCACTTATGATGGGAACCATGATATGGCAAATGAGCCCTGGCCAGTGTAGCTCAGTTGGTTGGAGCTCCTACCTGTACACCAGAGGGTGGTAGGTTTGATACCTGGTCAGGGTACATGCTCAGATTGTGGGTTTGATCCTCGGTTTGGGGCAGGTGCTAGAAGCAATTGATCGATGTTTCTTTCTCACATCTATGTTTCTCTCTCTTCCTTCCTTCCGCTAAAATAAAATTTAAATATTTTTTGTTATATTAAAAAAAAGACATGGCAAATGATTTGCCCAATATGGAGTGGGAACTTCTCAGGACACACTTTTGGAGAGTACCTGAAGGTGCCTGGAAGGTTTCTACACTCCAAGGCAGAGCACGTTATGGTAACCCTCAGAATTTCAAATACTTCCACACATTCTAAAGGAGTTTCATAAGCAACCAACATTAAAAAATACATATTTTAACATATTAATTCAACAAATTTTATTGAGTTAAGTGCCAGTCAAAACACGTGGGACTTGTCAAAGCTAGAAACTGTGGTTTCATAAGTCAACATTGCTTACTCAAAAAAGGACATTATAGAGACATACATTGTAAACTATCCAGAGATTTTAAGGTTCCTCTATCAACTTGAAGCCCTTTGTGACTTTTAATCTCAGATCTGCTATATGCTGTCTATGACATCAAAATATATTTCAATTATCTTTTGCATGTAATTAAGAACCCAATAAAAAGGCCAATGCTTGACCTGGAAATTACTAAAATTATACACAAGGGAGGTTGACTATTTTTTCCCATTTTTCTAGAACTCCCATCCAAATCTCAGCTGCTGTCCTGGTGGGATTCTATATCCTGGTGGGAATTATCTCAATTTCATCAGCCGCTTTTTTTTTTTTAATGACTTCTTGTCACTCCCACAAATGCAGTATCGATACAAAGGGTAGCTGTGATAAATCACAATAAAAGATAGAAAAATCAATAGTGAAACTAGATCCACTTCGCCTTCCTTTCCTCTTCTCAATTACAACTTCATTGGGAGCATAACTCATTACATAAAAAAGATTCCAAGGTCTGCATCTGCTCCTGCTATGAAATCAATGAAAACTCTGAAAAGTGAAGTAATTGTTTGGATATGTTGTTTTGAATGTTATTTTGCTTTTGAGAAATTTGTGGAAGTACGGTGAAATATTTGAATTTTGCTTTCTATGGGAAAATTTGAAGCACTGATTATTTCAGAGTATGAAATTATTTTCCTGAGTAAAAAACAATTGGTTGGTGAAAATAATATCCAGTAAGTGATTGTAATATCCAGTATTTCAAGCAACACTTGACAGAACAAATTCCACGATTGGAGGTTGTCAACAGTCCCTAAGTATGTATTTTTTGACAGCCTTATTGATGTATATATTTGGCATAGAAGGAACTATATACATTTAAAGTGTACTATTTGATGAGTTTTGACAAATGTATACACATCCTTGGAACCATTACCACAGTAACTGATTGGGTTAAAAAAAAAAAAGAAAAGAGACTGAAGGGTCCTGAGTTCGATTCTGGTACCTCAGTTGCAGGCTCCATCCCTGGCCCAGGTGCGTGCGGGAGGCAACCAATGGAGGTGTCTCTCTCACATCCATGTTTCTCTCTCTCAGTTGCTCCCCCTCCCTTCCACTCTCTCTAAAAATCAATAGAAAAATATCCTCAGGTAAGGATTAACCAAAAAATAAAATAAAATGATTTTTTCCCTTTCATTATGCTTGCCTGCTTTCCCCTCTAGTTTTCGACAATGGACATCTGTAAATCTTTTTAAATTTTATTTTATTTATTGATTTTAGAGAGAGCCGGAGAGAGAAAGAGAGAAACATCGATTTGTTGTTCCACTTATCTATGCATTCATCAATTGCTTCTTTTTTTTGATGTGTGTAATTTATTTATTTTTTCTTTATTGATTAAGGTATTACATACTAGTATGTGTCCTTATCCCCCCATTGCCCCTCCACTCATGCCCTCACCCCTCTAGTGTCTGTGTCCATTGATTATGCTTATATGCATGCATACAAGTCCTTTGGTTGATCTCTCCCTCAATTGCTTCTTGTATGTACACTGACTGGGGATCAATTGTGCACCCTTGGGTGTATGGGGACAACACTCTAACCAACTGAGCTACCCAGTCAAGGTGGACATGTGTAACTCTTGTCAGAAGAATGAAAAGAATGTTAGGCATATTTTAATTATCCAAGGAAGATATCTAGGTTTAACCTGAAAGATATGTTTATATAATGCTAGAGGCCCAGTGCATGAAAATTTGTGCCCTGGGGGGGGGGTCCCTCAGCCTGGCCTGCTCCTTCTCACAGTCTGGGAGCCTTCAGGGGATGTCCTACTGACAGATTAGGCCCACTCCCCATGGGCCTCCCTCTGTGGGAGGCGACAGGGCCGATCAGGGGAAGGTGCTGCCCCTATCACCCCACTGCTGCTGCCACTGCCAGCCCTTGGACCTCGCTTCTTAGCACTGGCCCTGCCCACTGGTGGGTGGGGGGTGATCTGGGGCCAGGCGGCTGGGGGAGGGGCTGTGGGAGGTTGAGGCACAGCAGGTCGCACCTCGTCCAGCCTCTGTGGAGGCGTGGCGCCAGGACTGGTCCGTGCCACTGCCTCTGTGGCTGCCTCTGCGGAAGGGGCCCTGGCGCTGGACCAGCCCACACCGCCGCCTCTCCCACACCGCCAGCCCTCAGCCCTCGCAGTTACTGCAGCTTTGTCCAGAAGGACGTCTGGAAGGACGTCCAGAAGACATCTGGTCTATCCGGTCTAATTAGCATATTACTCTTTTATTAGTATAGATGTTATGACAACCCAGTACCTTGTATTCACAATATGAAGTGATAAATTATAGGAACATTCATAAGTTTCCTAAGAAAGTAAACAAGACAGGAGACCTCCACCTTGAACAGCAGTTCTTAAACTTGGCTGCATAGCAGAATAACCCAGGAGTTTTAACAAAATCTACTGCTTGCGTCCCAAGCCCAGAGATCCGGACCTAATTGGTCTAGGAGGAAGCCTGGGTATTGGGTTGTAAAAAGCTCCCTCGGTGACACTAAATGTGTGGCCCAGGCTGAGAACCACAGTTCTAGGGCCTGGAGACTGAACTGACCTTCCTGATGACGCCTGGCTTCCTGATGGGAATTAACAGTCAACTAAGCAAGGATATGGAAGAAAAGCAATTTCCTCTTAGCACAGGTTTTAAATGATACGAGGGGAGGGGGAATTCTGTTGTTCTGGAATCATCATTACGTATATCCAACCTGGTCCTTCTGAGGCAACCAATCCACCGGGAAGGAGTCCAACATAAGGCCTACCGGCATAATGAATTTTGTTTTACAACGGGAGTATCTTATCATGAGACTATTTTTTTTAAAATCGTGCCAAAGAAGATGGTTATTCCAGCCTATAGTTACAGATTAATATAAAAAATTATCTATATCCAATTAGACACTGCTTATCATATGCACTGACAGAAAGCTATTAGGTTGTGAAATACTGAGTATTTGCTCCTAAGTATCGAATTTAATCCCGATAGAAAATATTTGGTCAGCCAAAACCCACATGCCTTCAGTCATGCAAAGAGTCGGTGTGAACTGATAAACATCTTAACTAGGAATACATTGAGGAAAGGCAGAGAGGCTGATCTAACAAATTCTTTTTCATTGCTTTAAACTGACTTGCTAAAAAGTCTTTCAACATAAATGTAAAATGATTTTATAACAATTTCAATACAATGTACACAACTGATTTTTCACAAAGGTGCGAAAGTAATCCAATGGAGGGAAGACAGCCTTCGCAACAAATGGCACTGGAACCACCGGATTCCCCCAAAGGCCAAAAGATTAACTTTGACCTAAATCTCACCCCTTATAAAAACATTAACTCAAAACGGAGCAAGCACTTGATTATAAATATAAAACTTTTAGATAAAAAACACAAGAGAAAAATCTTAGGTGCCTAGGCCTAGGCAAAAAGGTCAAGCTTGATATGAAAAGCATGTTCAATAAGAAGAAAAACTGATAAATTGTGCTTCATCAAATTTTAAAACTTTCGTTCTGTAAAAGACCCAGTTAAAAGAGTGAAAAGATAAGCTACAGATTGGGAGAAAATGTTTGCAAACCACACAACCAAGTTAGGACTGGTATCTAGATATATAGGGGATTCTCAAAACTCCACAGTGAAAAACAGCAATCCAAATAGGTAATGGGCAAAAGACTTGAAGAGACATTTCACCAAAGAGGATATACAGATGGCAAATTAAAACTGCAATGAGCTGCCACTACACAACGGTCAGGTTAACTAAATAAAAACAGTGACAACACCAAATGCTGGCAAGGATGCTGAAAAGCTGGCGCACTCATACATCGCTGGTAAGAACGTGAGCTGGTGTAGCCACTCTGGAAAACAGTCTGGCAGCTTCTTAAAAAACTAAACATGCGCCCTAGCTGGTTTTGCTCAGTGGATAGAGCATCAGCCTGTGGACTCAAGGGTCCCAGGTTCTATTTCAGTCAAGGGCACATGCCTGGGTTGCGGGCTTGATCCCCAGTAGGGGACGTGCAGGAGGCAGCCAATCAATGATTCTCATCATTAATGTTTCTATTTCTCTTTCCCTCTTCCTTCCTCTCTGAAATCAGTAAAGATATATTAAAAACACACACACACAACCAAACATGCAATTACCATATGTAATTACCATATGACTGAGCAATCACATTCTTGGACCTTTACAGACTTCTGTTAACACAAAAACCTGTACCCCAGTGTTGATAGCAGCGTTGTTGGTAATAGCCCCAAAGGAGAAGCAACCCAGATGCCCCTCAACATGTTGAATTGGTTAAACTATGGCACGTCTGTACCTGACATCCTATCCAACAATAAAACGAAACAACTACGGATCCGTGCAACACCCTGGATGAATCTCAGCTGCTGAAAGGAAACCACCAATCCCCAAAGATTACATCCTGTATGATTCCATTTATATAGCATTCTTGAAATGACAGGATTCTAGAAATGGAGGAGAGATTGGTGGTAGCCAAGGGTTAAGGAAGGGTGGGGGAGGAGGGTGAAGGTAAGAAAAAAAAAGCAACAAGAGGGATCATTGTGGGATGGGGACGTTCTGTACCTTGACTGTATCGATGTGACTATCCTGACTGTGATATGTACACTGTAACTTTGCAAGATGTTACCAAGAGCGAAACTGGGGGAAGGGTATGAGGGCTCTCTCTATATTATTTCTTACAACTGCATGTGAGTCTACAATTAACTGGGAAAAAAGTTTAATTTTTTTTAAAAAGAACAGGGTATTGCCATAGCTGGCTCGGCTCAGTGGCTAGAGCATTTGGCCCTTGGAGTGAAGGGCT
>NW_005371441.1:2113811-2115152 GCF_000412655.1 Myotis brandtii | reverse complement strand
GCATGGCTTTAGTTAGCAAAATACAAATATCATATCAGATAGATAAAGAAAGAAGAAATGTCAGACAGAGAATGGGAGGGGTACTTTGGTGTTTTAAAATGCTGATTTCCTAGGGCAAATTTAACTTGAACAAAATTGAACACGGTTTATATGTTCTGGATTTTTTAAAATCCATATCCTGCTTTGGCCTATATTTATTATATAGTTGCTTTTATATAGTTGCTTGTCTATAAACATCTGCAATATTCAAGGCAATGCAGCAAGGCATTCCCCAAGATTAATAAATTTTTATAATCATATATTTTTAAATTTTTAACAATTATTTATTTTTCTAAAAGGAGGGGGGGGAAGAGAGGAGGGGAACATTGATTTGTTGTTCCACTTATTTATGCATCCGTTGGTTACTACTTATATGTGCCCTGATCAGAGATGTAACCTGCAACCTTGGTGTAGCAGGATGATGCTCTAACCAACTGAGCCACCTAGCCAGGGCCTCTATAATCATATTTTTTAAAACATGTGATAATGATGAAGCCCTTGGCCAGCACACACTGGCCACCAATACTAGAAGCTGATTTCTGAGCAGAGCAAGACAGGTTCTAGCAGGGGAGCGACACTTACCCCCAAAATGTCCACCTGAGAGATTTTTATTTCCCACATTTCACTGTATTCAAGTAAAATGGGTTCTCGACACGTTGGAGAGACGCAGAGAAAACTCCATCTTAGCCGCTTCAGTATGGTGGCGGGCCTCACTTGGTGCCCAGAGAAGAGGTCAAGGATTTTCAAAGACTTGAGTAGAACAAGGTTTCTTTGATATCCTTGGTCTGAACAAACTAGCAACTTAACTGAAGAATGATTGTGTTCTGTTTTTTTTTGTTTTTTTTAGTTTTTCTCAGCACAAGTTGCAAAAGCAACTTCCTTTAAATGCATTATCACCCCAAAATTCAAAACCATATAGATGATTAAATGAAAGTCCCTCCCCTCCTACCCAAGCCACATTTAGAATTCAGGACAGTGTTTGGAGCTGGTAAGAAGGGTTGGTTGGCCGTGGCTTTGGCCCTCATTTGAGTTCTTCCTTTCTAAAGCTGCACAGTTCCAGTTTGCCTTCTGTTACTGCCTCTTTATTTTGTTGTGGTTCATACCTTCATTGTGGAAACTGCTGTTCAGGTAGAAGTCCCTTCTCTGTCCCCACCCACCCACTCCCCTCTGTTGCATTTTCCTGCATTCACCTCCCAGCCCTGGGATCCCGGGATGAAGGAGGGAATCGGCAGCGGGGAACTCACCTAGGGCCCCCTTGCTCTTCCTGGCACCTCTGGCAGCCTGAGGCAAGTGTGATGAAGC
>NW_005371441.1:2108707-2113304 GCF_000412655.1 Myotis brandtii | reverse complement strand
CATATATATATTTTAATGATGTCTTTACCACTTGTAGGTGAGAATTTTGTCTGTGGAGCAGTAGCTGACAAATAAGAGGTGAGATCGTTTCAAACTACAGACTCAGCCACTCGGGGAACTCCTTTTCTAGAGGAGGTCTTGGTGGAAGCGATTGGCCTTACAACCATTTAACCTGTCCTTAAAACCAAGAACATGAGAACTCTACTTTGAAAATAATCATGTGGGTATGATCATTAAAGCACCTTTATTTTGGATTCTCTCTTCCAGTTGCACTCCAGGCCTATTACAGCTTCCCTCTACCCCGGACCTCTGAGGCTGAGGATCTCCAGGGATTTCCCATAAGCCACCATTCGGAGTGGCCACAAAGGTGCTTTTACAGGGCTGCCCCTAAGGAGCAGGTTCTCAGAGGTCTCTGAGGTGCAGGAAGAAAACAGGGAAACTGCTGTGTATATGCACATAATCTCACTCTATTACTCATCTGGGTATATTACCTGCCTACCTAACCTAGAGGTGCTACAGGAATGCCAGTATAGTATTTATAAGTGTAAATATGCACCTTGGATCTGAATGCTCAATTTAGAATAATTGACGGTATGCAATCCAAAAGCCTGGAGACCACTTTGCTGAAGGCACAGAAAATCATTCTTCAGTCAAGACCATAGAAGCTGACGGGTGCTTCCTAACCAGAAACTCGGGACTGGCGTTAAACTCTTTCACAAATCACACAGCTCCTCAGGCCCGGGACCACTTTTCGTACATGTTTGTTTCCCTGTGGCCTAGCGTAGCCCTGGAGCGTGTCAGAGAATTGTTCATGGAGGGCAAACCGGATTGTTGAGAAGGAGTGGAGAGGAATGGAGAGGCGCTGTTATTCAGTTAGTTTATCTGGATTTGAGTCTGGGTCAGCCGCGTGGCAGCTGTGTGGCTTCGGGCAAGTTACTTAACCGCCCTCCGTTTTGGTTTGCTCAGCTGGACAAGATTAACATAACAGTCATACCTTCCTCACGAGATAGTGAGGAGTAATTATGAGAAGACATTTGAAGGGCTGAGAACAGTGCCTGGCACTT
This sequence comes from Myotis brandtii, assembly GCF_000412655.1. Classification (NCBI taxonomy): domain Eukaryota; kingdom Metazoa; phylum Chordata; class Mammalia; order Chiroptera; family Vespertilionidae; genus Myotis; species Myotis brandtii. The sequence goes on along the minus strand of NW_005371441.1, from coordinate 2,112,240 downwards.
AGGAAATATGCCTGAAGCAGGGTTTCTCCTTCTCCGGGGCAGTGGTCTCCAGCCTTTTTAACTATAGACTCCATCAATTTAAAAAAACAACAACACCATTCCGGTTTAACATTTGCATACATTCTTCCTATTAATCCACACCTCTGAGCATTTAGCACCACAAAGCAAAGTGTTATTTTACCAGGATTGGACTGCATGCCTGATAGAACATGGAAGAAGTGATGTATCCCTTCTGAGAGTGGGTCATAGAAAGGCCTGGACTTCCATTTGGATGAACACTTTCTCACTCATATTCATTCTCTCTCTCTCTCTCTCTCTCTCTCTACCTCTCTATCTCTCTGAGAAAAACAGGCTGCCATCTTGTGAGCAGCCGATGGGGAGGCCCGTGTGGTGAGGGACTAAAGCCTCTGCCCAGAGCCAGCGCAGAACCAGGACCACCACACACGGCGAGAGTGAGCTGACAGCGGGCTCTTCAGCCACACGAGCCTAGAGATGAGATGACCACAACCCCGTCCCACAGCCTGAACGCCACCTCAGGAGAGACCCCCGGCCAGCGCCGCTCAGCCGCGCCATTTCCGGGGTCCTGGTCCTCAGAAACTTCGCAGAAACAAGCGTTGGCTGCTTTAAGTTGTTTGAAAACACCCCGTGGTTGTTTCAAGGACAAATAAACTACATGGGAATTTGCAAGCCCCAGGATTTCCAGATGTTTCTAAAAGAAGAGGGTGGTAGATTCTTCTAAGTTTTAGGAGGTGCATATAGTGGGGCCTTGACTTATGAGTTTAATTCATTCCGTGACGGAGCTCGCAACTCAAAGCAAAAAATCGTCCGAGAGACGGCTCGTATCTCGAAAAACTTGTTAGTCGGGACACTGTATTCCCAGTGGTCACTAGACCTATCCGAGCGGAGGCCTCGGTGTTTGTCGTGTCCCCGTTTGGTGACAGCCACACTCTGCAAAGCTTCTACACCGTTTAGTGTCCAAACCAGAGCTGGGCAAAGCCGTCAGGCGCAGGTGCATGGCCAGGAAACGAGTCATTAAATGGCAGGCAGAGCCACAGAAGTTTCACCGTCAGACGGTGCCGCCACGAGGCCCACGGTGACCACAGAGGCAGGAGCAGCCGTGACCATCGCCTGCACAGTGGAGCCCAGGAGGTGCCCAGTGCAAAGCCATTTCACAGGACGGTAGGTCCAATGGCCTTTTTCTTACGCTCGGGGCTGCTGGAGAGGCTCCAGAATTTTATCAGATGATGCTAAAACGATACCTGTTTCCAGACCGAGTGGTGGAGTGCAAATATATGTCAATTTAAGTACCGAATTTTAAAGTGAAACAGTCTTCGGATCTGGAAGGGTTTGGGGAGGCGCAGAAGACAATTGGAAGAGTAACAGGAAAGGTGACCAGCCCGCGGTGGAAAGAGGGCGGCCCCGAGGGAGGCCCAGCAGAAGTCGACAATTTGTTCCCTGCAAACAGAACCGCAAGGCAGTGAACATGAAGATAAATTTAAACACCAAGGTAGTAGAAAAGTACTAGCATTTTCCTAATGGAAGAAACATTTCTAAAGAAATAAATTTTCAGCCTTCTAAAAAATAAATCATATTTTATAATATCTTATGAAATCTAAAGAATCTTTTTAACATTTAAATGAAAGAATAATAGGATTGGCCCTGGCCAGCAGCTCAGTTGGCTACAGAACTGTCCCGATATGCCATGGTTGCGGGTTCCATCCCTGGTCAAGGCACATACAAGAATCAACCAAAGAATGCATACATAAGTGGAACAACAAATCGGTTTCTCGCTCTTCCTCTCTCTCCCAAAAATCAATAATAATAAAAAAAGAATAGGACTACATTGTGTAAATACACCAATAATAGCTCTTAGTGTACCATTAAAATGTGATGCACTATAGCAGCCCCTCTTTTCTAAAAGTGAAAATCTGCATTTTTGTTTCTCAATAAAACAAATAAAAAATTAACTGCATTAGGAATGATTTTTCTTAAAAAATGTATTTTATTGATTTTTTTTACAGAGAGGAAGGTGAGAGGGATAGAGAGTTAGAAACATCGATGAGAGAGAAACATCGATCAGCTGCATTCTGCACACGCCCCCCCAATGGGGATGTGCCCGCAACCAAGGTACATGCCCTTGACCGGAATCGACCCTGGGACCCTTCAGTCTGCAGGCCGACGTTCTATCTACTGAGCCAAACCAGTTAGGGCTGGGCACTGTGATCTTGAAGAAGAGCTGGCCCCACTGAAAAAAATTCTCATAGCAAGATGGAACAGTAGCCCTTTTATGTGGAACTGTTACTTTAGTTTGTGAACGTCGAGCCCTGTGTTTTTATCTCATGTGTCACCAGTGTGTCCTCCACCACAGAGAGCCGTGAGGACGAGGCCACTGTCCCATGTCCTCTGTGCCCTGCATGTCCCGGCCACCATCCCCCTAAGGAAGCTCCTGCCTCTGTGCGTGTCCAGGTAGCATCTCCCCACGGGAGACCATTACTCCGCTGGGAATAGTCACCTGGGGTTTCCACATTGTGTGGCCCCACACAGCACGTCTGCTGCCCCTCCTTGCCGCTGAGCTCTCACTCATTCTCCAGCTCTTGGCTTGGGTGACCCCCTCGCCTTTCCTCCGGCAGCGTAGCCAGCAGACAGAGATGACAGAGACACACTGGCCCGATGCCACGCGTGGGCCCCACGGGTGGCATCCCTCCCCTCACTCTGGGTGGCATGTCTTAAGTCTCCTCCTCTGCTGACTTTTCCTTTCATACAAATGTTTAGATCTCTTTTGGATTTAAAAATAAACAACCACAAAACTTTGCTCAACGCCCCTCCCTAGAGGCGGCCTTTCTTTCACAATCAAATTTCTTGGAAGAACAGCCTACATAGCACCTTACGCTCAGCCATTCCTCAAGTCTCTGCCATCTGGCGTCTGTCCCCACCACTCACTCCACAGGCTGCTCCCTGCTTGTCCTGGTGACCAAGGCAGAGAAGGCCTCCGCCTCTCCTTCCCCCCCTGCGGTGCCACACTGTGGGCCACTGGCCTGGCATACCCTTCTGCGGCTCCCCAGCTCTCCTTCGGTCTCAGGCCACTGCCCTTTGCTCTCTGGCAGACATACTTCTTTCCTTCATTGTGGCTGCTCCTCCAGGCCCAATCCCAGGCCCTCTCCTGTCCTTTGCTGCCTGTCTCAGGCTCGCTCTCCTTCCTTCCTGAGCCCAGCCCACCCACGGCTTTCCTAGCCACGGATTTGCCCAGGATGTCTAATTGTGTCCCTTAGCCCAGCCTTTATCTGTGACCCAGAACAGGCTGTCCAATTGCCCTTTTAGAACGTCAACATGAACTCACCTCCCTTTCCTAAAAACTCTCTCCCTCTCTTGTCTTTCCTATCTTGCTGGTTCATCAGACCAGAATGCTTTGAGTCATGCAAAATTCCACCTGTCCCTCATCTCCTTAGCCCGTGGCCAAATTCGGTCTTTTTTTAAAAAAAAAAAAATATATATATATTTTATTGATTTTTTACAGAGAGGAAGGGAGAGGAATA
>NW_005371441.1:2094550-2108650 GCF_000412655.1 Myotis brandtii | reverse complement strand
GGGATGTGCCCGCAACCAAGGTACATGCCCTTGACCGGAATCGAATCTGGGACCCTTCAGTCCGCAGGCCGACGCTCTATCCACTGAGCCAAACCGGTTAGGGCCAAATTCGGTCTTAATGCCTTCTCCTGAAAGGCCTGGGTACTTTCTCCTCTCCACCCATGTTCACTGCTACAGCCCTCATCGCTTGGGTCTTATTACTCTCCCTTGTTACCCTGTCCTATTTTATTTTTTAAATATATTTTTATTGATTTCAGAGAGGAAGGGAGAGAGAGAGTGAGAAGGAGAGAGAGAGAGAGAAACATCAATGATGAGAGAGAATCATTGATCGGCCTGCGTATTGGGAATTGAGCCCACAACCAGGCATGTGCCCTTGACCAGAACCGAACCCTCTCTCCACTGAGCCAAACCAGCTAGGACATCCCGTCCTATCTTACATCTTCAGCACAGACTGTTTGACACGTGGGTGTTGTGCAAGTTGACTTTAATCTACATGTGAAAAGTGGTTTGTTGACCTTGAAAAGACCCTGGTCATAATATTATTTAGCTTCAAAAAGGAATGAAATTCTGATATATGACAACATGAAGAACCTTGAAAACATTATGCTGAGTGAAATAAGCCAGACATGAACACATATTGCATGATTCCACTTATATGAAGTACCTATTATAGTCAAATTCATAGAGACAGAAAATAAAGTAGTGGTTGCCAGGGACTGGGGTGTGAGGGTGTGAGGGGATGGAAAGTTATTGTTTAAGTGGGTACAGAGCTTCTACTTGGGGTGATGAAAAGTTCAGAACATGGACAGTGGTGATGGTTGCACAACATTGTGAAACATTTAATGCCAATGAATGGTTATGAATGGCTAAATGGTCAATTATGTTTGTATATTTAAACACAATTTTAAAAGGTGAATAAAAAAAGCCCCTAATCAGAAGTCAGCTCCCAAAAGGCACTTTAAATTTTTCATTTAATCTGCATTAGAGGATTTATTGATTAGAATAAGGGATGTTAAAAATCATTTTCTTTATTTAAAAGAATAGTCCATTGATATTTAGAGAGAGAGCAAGGGAGAGGGAGAGAGAGAAACACCAACGTGAGAGTGCAACATTGATCAGCTGCCTCCTGCATGCCCCCTACTGGGGATCAAACCCATAACCTGGGCATGTGACCTTGATCAGGAATCAAACTGGCCACCTCCTCCTGCTGCACAGGATGACAGCCAACCAACAGAGCCACCCCGGCCAGGGCTAAAGATCACTTTTAATTGGTAAATAAGGTGATCAGGACATGGGGCTACTAAGAAGAATGACTCAGGCACTTCTCCTCTTGTATGAGGGGGTGGGGGTGGGGGGGGGAGATCAGCCTTGCACCTTCAGAATGGCTCCTTAGGTCCAGAAATCCTAGCATCTAGTGATGCACCTCCCCCTCACATTCCATTGGGACTGCTGCCTTCCTGCCCTCAGAACACTGTCCATGAGGAAAGACTGGTCCTGCGAGGTACTCAGCCCCCAGTGGGCAGAGAACCAGGACTTTAAGGTGCGCATGCTCACACACACACACACACACACACACACACACACACACGGCTGTTTTCCTGCCTGCTTGCTCCTAAACATTCGTGCCTGTTGTAGAGCTTTGGCCCAGGCTGCTTTTACTGTATTGTGCAACCTGGAGGGACTTAAGATCCCTTTCCTGTATCCCCCCCCCCCCCCCCCTCCCCACACACACACACTTGCAGGGTGAAATCCCAACTCCTAGCCTGGCACACAGGCCTTTTCAGTTCTGCCCCTCCTTCTTTTCCCTTCTCTTCCCTACCCTCAAGTGAGGAATTGCTAAATGTCTCTGAATCTTCCTTTTCTGTTTTTTCCTGTGTGAGAAACTCAATTTACACAAGACTGTTAAAAGCATTCCATGAGATAAAAGATGCAAGGCAGCGAGACTAGTAAATAAACATTGGGAATCACCATTGTTCCAACACCAGGAAAGCTGCTGAATATTCTATGGAGATCGTCCCCTGGGACCTCCCCTACTATCTCCACCTTTAAGACCCTTAGGACAGAGGACCCAGTGGCCCTCCCTCCCGGGAGCATGCCAGAGCCTTTCCCCTCTTCTCCCCACAACCCCACCTTTACCTTCCTCACTGCTGAGCTCCAAGGGCCCTTCCTTTGCCTCTGTAACTTGTTTCCGAAGCCCATTTCTTCTACGAATTACTTCTTAGTGATGACTTTGTGATTTTCCAAATAAAAGTTCTCTTATAGTCTGAGTCTTGGCTCTGAATTCTTTCCTAGCCAGAACGCAAGCACCCAGGATGTTGAACCCAGTTTGGGTCTACCCCACTGGTCTAACACCTGATACGGTTCTTGCCGCCCCCGACAGAGGGAGAAAGGGAAGTCTGGGATGAAGCTCAGGTTTCCGGTTTGGAAGGTGAGTGGCATCACCGAGGCCCAGAGTTTACCTCGCTATGAGAGTCCTTCATGGAAGGATGAAATGTGTACGGCTCCTGCCCCACAGCAAAGGCGCAATCAAGGACAGCTTGTTGGGAACCTGGTGTGTCCCAGGCACTGGGCTGGTGCTACTGGCACGAAGATGAAAAAGGTACAGTCACCTGCCCCGAAGAGTCATGAGGAGGGCCGTGGGAACCTCCAAAGTGCCCAGGAGGGACCCTTAGCTGAACCTGGGCCCTCAGGGCTGGCTTTCTGAAGGAAGAAGTGGCTTAAGACCTAACGCAAGATCTTTCTCTTGAGGAAAAATCACTGTTTGTACAAATACTAATGCAAGTTCATGCAAATATTAACTGGAAGCAACGACTGTTTACCTCTCTGGCATTAGTAGCATGCGTTCTGCATTAGATAACCAGTTTATCTAATCCTAGGATTACTGGAAACGTTTGGAGGGAGGGTGGGCTGAAACCTACCATCTGGTTGCTGAGTTATCTAACTTGGGAAAGTTGACTAAGCAACTAGGATCACTCAGGAACCTTTTGAAAATCCAGATAACCGAGCCCCACCACAGACGAAAATCATGGACTCTTTTGGAATGAGGTATTTTAAACACACACCCACACACACACACACACACACACACCACACACACACAGTAGAACCTGGGGAAATTGAGAGTTACCTATTTCAATGTTTGCGGTAGACATAGTCTAAATCCTCATCCTCACAAATGCTGGCCATGGGTCATTGGGGAAATAGTGTGAATGACTCAGTCTAGCTCACCCTTACTCTTAAAAAGCCAACTCCAAGAACAGGCCCCTCTGATCAGGAGCGATTTGTCCTTATTTATGGCCAAATAACCCCACTGCGCCCAATACGGAAACACAGACACATTTGAAAGCAGGAGTTTTAAAAACAGTAATAATAGCTATACCTTTTGAGTTCTGTGTCCCACGTTTGCATATGCATAAACATTTCTCATCTTTCTAACAACTGGGGGAAGTCATTGGAAAGAGGCCCACTGTTGCTTGTTCAAGGTTGTGCATCCCCCAGCGGCTGAGTCGTCAGATTCCAAATTTCATTCCTTCCTTTATATCAAATAAATGACCTTGCAAGATCTGTAATGAGGACGGGAGTGACCAGTCAGAAAAATGCCAAGGGAACCAGCAAGAAAATATGACAATTAAGTGCATAATAAATCGAGTAAAGGAGATAATGGAAAATAAACAAGTGAAGGAAGAGCAAATGAAGAGAATTTAGGACAAGCATCTGTTATCAAGGAAACTGAAGACGCTGAGGGAACCATTTGGGAAAAACAATGAAATAGGCCCAGTACTTCCTGACCCGTGTCTTATGCGTGTGTGAGGCTGGTGTTTATACTTATCCCTGAACACTCTACCTACCCTTCTTCCTGAGTTTTTAAAGAGGTAGCTTCAGTGGTTTCCAACTGCCTCAGGTGCCCATCAAATGCAGCCTTTGTTTCTCTTGGAGGCTCTCTGCCTGCAAGCGCCTTCAGCTGTGTCTGGAATTGTCTTACAGGCTGAGGGCTGACTGCTGAATCCAAGCCCAGAGACACAGACCTTGACCTTCATAGCACATTGACCTACAAAATACATCTATTGATGCACATGGAAGACATGAAAGAAAGAGAAGCACAAAAGAGGTCAAAGACTCATCAAAGGAGGAATAAAGGGATTGAGAGCTGAGCGGGCTGAACAAAGAAATCTGGATTGATGAGTACACGGCCAATAGATGGCTTTAAAACAGGCTGCAAAGGATCAGGGTGTAGCAAGATCAGAGACATTCTCCCCCATCCCCAATCTAAGGCCAAAACAAAGGAGTTAAATATAGTCTGGAATTTAGGTTAGATATAAAGAACTTTCAGGGAGTCGCCCCAACTGGTTTGGCTCCGTGGATAGAGCGTCGGCCTGTGGACCAAAGAGTCCCAGGTTCGATTCCGGTCAAGGCATGTACCCTTGGTTGCGGGCACATCCCCAGTAGGGGGTGTGCAGGAGGCAGCTGATCAATGTTTCTCTCTCATCGATGTTTCTAACTCTCTATCCCTCTCCCTTCCTCTCTGTAAAAAATCAATAAAATATATTTTAAAAAAAAAAAAAAAGAACTTTCAGGGAGTGAGTTTAATAAAGAAAAAGATTATGGACAAGGCTATATAAATCCCCTTCCCTGGATAATGTTGAGACATAATTATTATTCTCAAGTGCCCATTATATGCCTGGCATACAGTTATAATACTCACTAGAGGCCTGGTGCACATTTATGCACTGCGGGGGGGGAGGGGGTCCCTCAGCCTGGCCTGCGCCCTTTAGCAGTCTGGGAGCCCTCAGGGGATGTCCAACTGATGGCTTAGGCTGGCTCCCCACGTTGCTGTGCTTGCCAGCTGTCAGCTGGCTTGTGGCTGAGCGGCACTCCCCCTGTGGGAGTGCACTGACCACCAGGGGTCAGCTCCCGCATTGAGCGTCTGCCCCCTGGTGGTCAGTGTGCATCATAGCAACTGGTCGTTCCACAGTTCGGTCAATTTGCATATTACCCTTTTATTATATAGGATAATTATTGTCAAGAACCAAATGCATGGCAGTATACTGGGCACTTCAAATACATTTATTACTTCAGATTTTTAGGAACTCTCAAGGTCAATATTATTACCCCTATTTTAGAGATAAGTAAACTGAGGCTCAATGATATTAAGGGACTTTCTGGGGACAATGTAGTGAATGGCATTGCTGGATTTAGACCAAGTTATCTTTGACCCTAAAATTGATGCTCTTGCCACTATATTAGCTGGAAACATGATCTTGAATTGATTCAGACTAGGGGATGACCAAATCAACTCAGATGGGCCCCAACCCTCTCTTATCTGAGGACCACACCCTGAGAACTGCCTCTCTAGTCAAACCCAGTCCCTCCATGCTTTTTAGAAATGATTGTCACGCCTCCCTGCTCTGCTCATGCCAATTCCTCTCCGTAGAACGCCCTTCATCCACACACCTCCTCTGCGAACTTTCACTGAACCCTCAAGCTGGAATGACTCTCTCTCTCTTTCTGCATTTCTGTGTCACTTTATATTTATTTTGTCACTTACCACCTTTTCCTTTCTATTATACTTATTTATGTACCGGCCACATCCTCTCCCGGGATAATAAACGTTTTGATGTCAGCCCTGGTGAGGAATTGGTCTGTGCCTAGCAGAGTGCCTCACCCGTACCAATGAAACAATGAGGAATTGCCCAGGGCATGAAAAGCCATCAGCCTTAAGGAAAGAAAACATGAATAAAAAGATATAGGAAAGAGAGAGTGACTCAAGTGGAGTGGGTGGAAGGCAAATTCTTTCCGAAAGGGAATTTTGTTTTGCCAACTAAATGGAAAGCAAAGACAGACCAGGTCTTCCCAGCTGTTCTGTTTGCTTGTTTTCTTGCCTCTGTGCTTTCTTTCTTTCTTTCTTTCTTTCTTTCTTTCTTTCTTTCTTTCTTTCTTTCTTTCTTTCTTCCTTCCTTCCTTCCTTCCTTCCTTCCTTCCTTCCTTCCTTCCTTTCTTTTTTCTTTTCTTTCCTTTTTAAGGGCAAAATTGCTAATCACTATGCCAGTAGGGCCCTTGTGATTAAAAAACAAAAAGGAAGAACAAGATTAATGACTTTAATTTCCAAACACGTAGGGAATTAAAGTGTTGGTGCAGTGTTCTGGCGCATTGACAGGAAATTTCTGCTGGCTGCACTTCTCATCTCATAAAAGATCAAGACACCTTTGCCCGTGAAGAATTAGACAGGTGCCACTACAATGTAAAAAAAAAAAAAAAAAAAAAGAGTATGGAAGAAACCATAATGAACTCTAGAATTAGTTCGCTATGAATGAAATTTTGAACCTGTGTTTATAAAAATGACCCCAATACAGAGTTTTTAAATTATATTTATGGTCCCACTTCTCTGGCAGGTTGGACCGGGCAGGTTTTAGCTTTTGCTTATTAGTTTGTTTATGAGGACAGCCTTCATTAAAACTAGCAAAGGGCAATAGGGTCTTCTGGCTGCCCTGCTTCACACTAGAGGCTGGCACAGAGCTTTGCCAGTGCATTTTTGGAAAGGCCCTTGAGCCTGGGAATGCAGAGACCAGGGGCCAAGGAAAGAAGCGAACCACAGAGAACCCAAGAGTATCTCCTGGAACATGTGCCTTGAGCACCCTTTGCAAGTGTCTTTGATTTTTATCCCCATGGTAGGGGTTCACTCTGGCTCATGCATCCCTTAGGCTGTTGGTCATTTCCATATTTGTTTGCGTGCTATGTGGACACTCTAGGCCAGTGGTCGGCAAACTCATTAGTCAACAGAGCCAAATATCAACAGTACAACGATTGAAATTTCTTTTGAGAGCCAAATTTTTTAAACTTAAACTATATAGGTAGATACATTGTTATTAACTTAATTATGGTACTCCTCAGGCTTAGGAAGAGCCACACTCAAGGGGCCAAAGAGCCGCATGTGGCTCACGAGCCGCAGTTTGCCGACCACTGCTCTAGGCAGATCCTATTGTGTTCTACAATCATTTGTGTCCCCAGGTGCACCACCAGAGCATTCCAACCACTGGACCCGTGTTGCTCTTTAATGGTATGTGGGAAATTGAGAGTATCTTGAGAGCTGGCCTGAACATTTTATTAAGCCCTCACTAAACCTTCATCTGTTAAAACCGTTTCTCCATGGCATGGTTGCACCTGGAAGAACTGGGAATCAACCACTCAATTATGCGTCTAAGATTCTACAAAATTAAATATGCCTGGAAATTAATAATTTTTTTCTCATCTGTTCAGCGAGTGATACTTCAGCAGTCAAATGAGCTCCTGTTACTAGGAGATACCCAAGAATAAGAGTTTGGAAGCTCTTTCTAAAAGACTTTACACAAGACCCTGTGATAGATTATTTAGATTTATATGCAAATTTATCTTATAAAAATTTAATCTCCATATATTGAGGCAAAAGATGAAGGGTGTCTAGGTGTGTCTGTGTGGCAAAGTGTGGGGGAGTGTTTTTTTCTGGTTAGTACCTTGGGGAGATTAAAGCGTGGCTATAACTGTGAATAAAATTTAACCCAAATACTGAAAATTTTGAAGCAAATTGGATATATCAAATATAAACCTGTTCTAACATCAAACAAGTGAACTAGTTTGGTGCTCAACCAGGAAAGAGGTGAAGACAACACTAAGCTGGACATCAGTCACCCATTTCTGCAAGGACTTCCAGTACATGCTGACCATGTTGAACCATAAATTGAACAGAGATGCTGAATCGCATTCTAATTAAGATAGAGTAGGTCCGAGCTCATTTGGCTTAATGGATAGAGCGTCGGCCTGTGGACTGAAGGGCCCCGGGTTCAGTTCTAGTCAAGGGCAGGGACCTCGATTGCAGGCCCGATCTCCCGGGTGCATGTGGGAGGCAACCAATCGATGTGTCTCTCTCACATCGATGTTTCTCCTTCTGTCTCTTCCCCTCCCTTCCACTTTCTCTAAGAATCAATGGAAAAAATATCCTTGGGTGAGGCTTAACAACAACAAAAAGATCGAGTAGAAGTAAAACTGAGACTGAAAGCTAACTTTTAATACTAACAATCTTTTTTTTCCGTTTAAAAGTTACTATATTTTGCCCTGACCGGTTTGGCTCAGTGGATAGAGTGTCAGCCTGTGGACTCAAGGGTCCCAGGTTTGATTCCGGTCAAGGGCATGTACCTTGGTTGCGGGCGCGTCCCCGGTGGGGGGTGTGCAGGAGGCAGCTGATGGATGTTTCTAACTCTCTGTCCCTCTCCCTTCCTCTCTGTAGAAAATCAATAAAATATATATATTTTTTAAAAAGTTACTATATTTTAACAGGAAAATAAAAGGTATAACTATACATAGAGCAGACTTTTTTTTTAGTTTTTTTCTCCTAGTACCAAACCTCATTCTTGGGAACTGCTGTTTCCATCTCTGCAAATCTACGACTTTTGTGAGCGTAGCCCTGCTCTTACGTGCCCTGGCTTCCTGCCTGTGGTTGACTGAATGAAAGGTAACACCGATGATTCCCTCCGCTGGGATTTGAACCTGATTCCTGGGGTGATTGTCAATATCCAAAACCAGTGCCTGCTGGCTGAACAGCAGCCTTGATTGAGACCAGGGAGTAGAGGGAGTCCCTGTTTGGAGGCAGAAATTGTTCAGTGTGGCTTGGGGAGGCCATGTTTTCTGCATGTAGACAAAGCCAATTACAACGAATAGGAATGAGGCCAACAGCAGGATCTAGCGATCAAAAGAGAGTCCTGACGATGCTGAAACTCCTGCAGCAAATGTTCCAGTGGGCCAGCTGTATTCCTAACCTTCCATGGCTCCACTGCTCAGCCCTTCCTTGGGATCTGGAGGCAAACAAACTCCAGTTCTGGACTAAATACTTCGAGTTCAGTTTTTCCCATAACAGAGTCCTAACTGATCCAACATTAAAAACTATATTGTTCCTTACTCATTGCCCTTCAATTTTGTCAACATGTATGCATAATTTCTTATAGAGTTGCAAGTAGCAGAGTTTTATATAATTTTTATTCTATTTTCCCTCATTTAATAGTATATTTTTAATTTCAATATATTACAAATTTTATATTTAACACATTAAATATCTTAAATTACAAATTAACCATAACTAATCAGTAAAAATGTCATATTTAATATAGTAATATATAACAAGACATCAGAGTAACCCTTTTAATGCTCGTATAATATTTCATCTCATTGCCATGATAGCTAAGACTTATCTTTTTTTATTATTTTTTTTATATTTTATTGATTTTTTTTTTACAGAGAGGAAGGGAGAGGGATAGAGAGTTAGAAACATCGATGAGAGAGAAACATCGATCAGCTGCCTCCTGCACACCCGCCACTGGGGATGTGCCCGCAACCAAGGTACATGCCCTTGACCGGAATCGAACCTGGGACCTTTCAGTCCGCAGGCCGATGCTCTATCCACTGAGCCAAACCAGTTAGGGCAGACTTATCTTTTTATTAAGTGCTCCTTCTGTTTCAGAATATATATATATATGTAAAATATTTCCCATAACAACCACCGATGAATTAGTGGCTTGGAGAGGCAATGTTACTTACTCAAAATCACATAGAAAATAACAGATAAAGTCTTGGTCTGTCCCACTGCAAAGCCATCCCTTCTTCCCTGTGCAACATGGCTCATTGCTAGTCTGTTCTGGCTGCCATAACAAAATATCACAGACTCGGTGGCTGCAACAACAGATATTTATTTTCCCACAGACCTGTAGGCCAATTGTCCAAGATCAAGGTGTCAGCAGGTTGGATTTCTCCTGAGGCCTCTGGCTTGTAAGCGCTGCCTCTCTCTGGCCCACAGATGTCCCTGCTCTGTGCACTTGCATTCCTCCCGTCACTCTGTGCGCAATCTCCTCCTCTTATGAGGACACCACAATGGGTTAGGGCTCACCCTACTGGCCTTGTCTTAACTCGGTCGCTTCTGTTAAAGGCCCTATTTCCAACTATAGTCGCCTTCTGAGGTATTTGGGGGTTAAGGTTCCAATAGATGAATTTTGATTTACTATAGCAACCCCATTCCTGGCTAATGTTTATATTACCTCCTGGATTTGGTCTGGGTTAGATCCTTGGCACTTAACTCTTTGTTTCTGCTGACTTCAAAATTCCTGTTATCAGCAAAGAGCATTTAATCTAAAGAGATGTCCATTATACCAGATTGTTGGACTCTATTTTATGTTATTCTATTGGTCCAGTTAGTCTCCTGTTATTAATTTACTGAACAAATATTCATTGAACAGCCAGAGTGTGCTAAGTATTAATATCTAGTATAAGTGTGAAGAAATATGATGTCCTTGGGAATAGCAAGGACAATCAGCCATGGATCCTGTCGGAAGGTTTTAGTAATAGAGAAGAAAAGACAAAAAACAATGATAATAATAAAACAATGATTATAATAAAAGGAATAGAGATGTAGAACAAAGAGTAGTTGAGGAGGTGTACAGGTAAATATTGTAGAAAATCGGAAGAAGAAAGAGAACTTGCAGTTGGGAAGACGAGGGAAGACTTTCAGGAGGAGATAGTGTTTGAACGGGGACTGAGCCATGGGTAGCATTTGAGCCCGTGAAGGAGAAGGCATTTGAGGAGCAGAGATCAGCTTAGTGCTGTGCTTGTCAGACAGGCCTGGACGGCCAGCATCCACAGGAACCGCTAAATGAGGGCCCAGACATTTCTGAACAGTAAAGGGGAAAGAGGTCAGCCTATGATTTATCAACCTGAAATGTCTTATAAGAGGCAGAAGATGAAGTTTGTTTTCCTTTTAGATAATATTACCCTAATTACTCACGTCCCATTCATTCTTCTATTCTCTGGAATTTGACTTCTGATGTCAGTGAAAACCTCCTACTAGTAATTACCAAATCCAGTGGTCACTAATCGGTTTGCATCCCACTTAACTTTCTTTTTTAAAAAATGTTTTAAAAATTGATTTTGAGAGAGAGAAAGGGGGGGAGAGGGAGGGAGGGAGGGAGGGAGAGAGAGAGAGAGAGAGAGAGAGAGTGAGAGAGAGAGGTTGATGTGAGAGCAAAGCCTGCTGAATCGAACCAGCAACCTTTAGGTGTCAGGGACGACGCCCAACCAACTGAGCTACAGCGGCCAGGGCCCCAATTACCTTTCTGAGTCAATATACTTTTCTCCTTCTTGAATTTTTTCCTCCCCTGTAGTGATGTATCTACAAGCCAAGATACGCCCAGGACTGCTGGGGACCACGGGAAGCTGGAAGCAGCAAGGATGGATTCTTCCCTGGAGCCTTTGGAAGGGTGAGGCTCTGTCCATGCTCTGATTTTGGACTTCCAGCCTTTGGAAGATAAGAGAAGACATGTCTGTTGTTTTAAGCCATCCAGTTTGTGGTACTTTGCTGTAGCAGCCCTAGGAAACGAATTACATCATTTAAAAAATGCATCCTTTATAGATATAGGATAAATTCTATTGTTTGGGCTTTGTCTAACCTAAGATAGGCACCGAAGTATTTTTGGATAAATGAGTTCATTAATAAGAGTATTCCTCTCATCAGATAGTCCATTTCTAAAATGAAAGAAAAGAGTTAATATCCACCATATCTTCAAATAAATGATCATTGATCTGAAGTAAATTACTGAAAAGTAACTTGTGATTGTGCAAAATGATAGATATTTAAGCATATTTATTGCTGCATTGTTACAATAGCATAAGATTGGTAACAACCGGAATGCCCACCAATAGGGGAATTAGTCAAATGACTCTATCTGGTTCTATGTCTACTGAGCTATTAAAATTATGGCGACAAATGCAAGTACAGACCCATATGTGTAGTTTGTTATCACTTATGTAAAAAAAAAAAAGAAGAAGAAGAAAATACACACACACACAGTGTGAAAGGAAATGCAAGAAAATGGTAACAATGCACTAGTTGCTTCTGGGAGAAACTGATGGTCTTCAAATAAATGAATAACAAAATTTAAAAGCAGAGTGTGTGAAAGTGTACACATTTACATCTACTATATTCAAGCGCACCACAATGTTTGATGGTACTTCTCTGGATTTTTCTATTCTCCTGGTCACAGGGGAACATTCTGTTATGAAAAACCACAGGGTAGCCAAAAAGTATATAAGAGAGAAAAAAAATCACCAGATCACCATTATAAAGTGATCTTTAGTTTAAATTTTTAAAAAGTTTAAGAATCCAGACAGACCACTTCTGATTAACTCAGGAAATAAGTTATAGAAGCAAAAGAAGGGCCCTTGGAATTCAGGGGAAAGAAAGAAAGGATATATGCCTGGGGAAAGGGGTGGGGAAAGAGAGATAGAGAGATGACTCTTGATTATGTGAACTTTTTAATTGAAGTATAGCATGTCTGCAGAAAAACGCACCAGTCATCTAAGTAAACACACCCTATAAACACTGCCCAGATCGAGGCATAGGACATTTTCAGCACC
The DNA here is from genome assembly GCF_000412655.1 of Myotis brandtii. NCBI lineage: Eukaryota > Metazoa > Chordata > Mammalia > Chiroptera > Vespertilionidae > Myotis > Myotis brandtii. The sequence goes on along the minus strand of NW_005371441.1, from coordinate 2,096,224 downwards.
CCCAAAAGTCTCCCTTCTGCCTTTCCCCACAAAGACAACCACTGTCTGACCTTGGTTTTGAACTTTATATACATGGAACCACGCAGTCTGTCCCCACCCCTCCCCCTCCCCCCACGCTGTGAGACTCATCAAGGGCTGCAGCCATCCTGTTCTCACTGCTCTACTCTCTCCGACTGTCAGCCAGGCCAGTTTACTTACGTAGCCTGTCAATGGCCATCTGGATATTTCCACGTGGGGCTCTCACAAATAGTGCTGCTATGAGCATCATTGCATAAAGAACACTGCCAGGAACATCACTGTACACATTTTTGTTGGCTATTGTATTAGTTTTCTATTGCTGCTACAACAAATGACCACAAAGTTCTCAGCTAAAAACAACACACACTTGCCCAGGCGGTGTGGCTCAGTGGGTTGAGCATGGCCCTATGCACTAGGAGGTCGCTGGTTCAATTCCTGGTCAGGGCCCATGCCTGGATTGCAGGATTGATCCCCAGTGTGGGGTGTGTAGGAGGCAGCCAATCAATGTTTCACCCTCAACTATGTTTCTCTCTCCCTCTCCCTTGCTCTCTCTCTCACACATCAATAAAAACATATTTTTAAAAACAAAAAAACCAACACACACATATTATCTGCCAGCTCTGCAGGTCAGAAGTGTGGCATGGCTCTCACCAGACTAAAATCAGGGCGTCAGCAGGGCTGTGTTCCTTTCTGGGGGCTCTCGGGGAGGATCCATTTCCTGGCTCATTTGGGCTGTTGCCGAGTTCAGCTTCTTGCTGCTCTGGGACTGAGGTCCCATTTTCTTGCTGGCTTTCAGTAGAGGGCTGTTCCCAGCGCCCAGAGGCCTCCGCATTCCTTGGCTCAGGACTCTCTCCATCATCACAGTCGGCAGCGGCAGCTTGGAATCCTGCTGCCGTCACATGTCTGACTGTTACCTCATGTAGCATCTCTCTCTGACTCCTGGGAGAAAGGTTCTTGGCTTTTAAGGACTGATGTGAGTAGATTGTGCTCACCCACATATTTCAGGATAGTCTCCCATCTATAACATTAATCACATCTGCAGTGTATCTTTTCACCACATAAGGTAATGGGGACACGGTGAGGACATGGATATCTTTGAGGGAGGGGAACGGTCTTTATTCTGCCTCCCACAGGTATATACCTGGGTGTGTTGGGTCATAAGATGTGCATACATTCCACTCCAGTAGATACCGCCAGTAGCTTTTCAGAATGTGCCAGTTCCCATTCCCATTGGGTGTCTGTGACAATCCAGCGGTTCCACATCCTTGCCGATGCTCAGTATTGGCAGCTTTTATCAACGTTAGCCTGTCTGTTGGGTAGGTACTGGTAAATAACTGCGGGGTTTCTTTGCATTTCCTTGGTGATCAATCATGGACACTTTTCATATGTTTATGGGCCATTGCATGACCTCTTTTGTGAAATGCCTGTTCAAGCCTTTTGCCCATTTTTTAAAAAATTGGACTGAAAGAAGACCACGTTTTTAACTGTGAAAGCATTCATCCACCTGAACATGTTTAAAATACCTAGAAAATAAAGTAGATCAATCGAATGCATTTAGAATGCCAGTCAAGGAGGAAAACAAGTTAACTTATGTAGTTTTTTAAAAAAGCTTCTTTAAGTAAAGCTAAACAAAATAATGAAATCAATAATAGTAAT
>NW_005371441.1:2071796-2094260 GCF_000412655.1 Myotis brandtii | reverse complement strand
GGCCCCAATCGCCAGCCAGGCTGAGGGACCCCACCTGTGCACGAATCCGTGCACTGGGCCTCTAGTATCCATATAATGTTCTAGGATTGACAAAGGGCTTTCAGACCCGTTTTCTCATTCTGCTTTTGTTAGAAGAAACAAATGAAATGTTGCTTGCTAGTCCTGTTTTCATACCCTATCTAACTTCCACCAAATGCAAAAATCAAGGCCAAATGCTAATTATAGTTGGGTTAATTAGTAACATAATTTGTGAATTTGATCATTTTTCTTCTTTGCTTACAATGATCACTAATTTGGCAATAAATATGATATATGCAGAATGTCTAATAAACCCTCCTTCGCATGACACTGGGAGGCACTGGCTCCTGGGAGCCGCAGTTTAAGTCAGGAAAAGAGCATAAATCCACAGAAGCCTGAGGGTTGGAAATGTGTCTGTAGAGAGGGGAGCAAACCTCTACTGTTGAGCAGCAGAGAGATACAAATCAAGCTGACGTTTTATCAAGAAGCACATCACAAACAACCTTTCTACATCATGAATGCTTTTTTTCATCCTTTCCAGACTAGACAGTAATTACATTAGCCTTTTTTTCTCTGATGCTTCAATAAAGAATTGTGCTTGTTTGATACCACATCTTTCCTAGGACTAAATGTGTGTGTCTGCGGCGGGGGCCGTGAGTGGGTAGCGGGGAGTCACTAATATTTATGTGTATGTGCAAAATGAGAGAAACTGTTGAAGAAAAGCAATGGCCATGCATTAAAATTCACAGGCTACAATGGTACCATAATTATTTTTTGCTTCTTGACATTTTAAATACCACTATGCTATAAAAATTTACGACCTCTTTCCCCATGGAGTTTACAGCCTTCAAAGATAACACAGGCAAATGTAAGCTAGAAATGAAAAGTATAAATTTAGTGACTTTTGTTCTTTATACGGCCATCTCAACATCAGAATCCTATCTCGCCGCCAGTGAATTGTCTCCTTCTACTTGTAGTAAAAGCCACCAAAGCCAGGTTTCACTCACAAATGTGGCTCCTACAACAACTGTGTGAGGTGTTTCCCTCTTCTTCTACCACCACCTATCTCAAAACAGATCACTTTTTAAAAATTTAATGTATTTTTATTGACTTCAGAGAGGAAGAGATAGAAACATCAGTGATGAGAGAGAATCATTGATTAGCTGCCTCCTGCATGCTCCACACTGGGGATCAAGCCCACAACCTGGGCACGTGCCCTGACTGGGAATCGAACCGTGACCCCCTGGTTCATAGGTTGATGCTCAACCACTGAGCTACGCCGGTAGGGCCACTTCTTCCTTTCTCATTCCTCCATTGCTATCATATCTCAGGGGCCATCAGGGGCCCACTCCTCCCCCACGCAGCTCACACGCTTCCTGCGAGCTGACCACCCTCCGGATTCTAGGAAAAACATGTGGCTCAGGCCCAGACTCATCAACATAATCCCATTCTTGGCCCGGGATGGACACATGTCCTGATTTGCAGAGGTGGGCCGTGCTCTGGCGAACCAAGCTGCTCCATTCTCCTGAGGCAGCTCCCAGGAGAGACCTGGTCCCTTCCCGCTGGAATCAGGAAGCCTGCGGGGCTGGGAGGGAGGGGAACTGATATCGCGGAGTGCAAGTGAAGGCTTGGAAGACAGTGGGCCCTTGAGGACGTCGCTGGAGACTGAAATAAACCAGCTGCCCCGACTCAACTCACAGCACATCTCCTTTAAGGCGGGAGGCAGTTTGAATTGAGTTTTCTGTCACTTTCAACCGAGCGTCTCTTAAAAGGTATATGATATTTAAAATATAGTGTAGCCCGGCCGGCCTCGCTCAGTGAGTGAGCGTCGACCTATGAATCAGGAGATCATGGTTCGATTCCGGTCAAGGCACATGCTCAGTTTGTGTGCAGGAGGCAGCCGATCGATGATTCTCTCTCATTGATATTTCTCTCTCTCTCTACCTCTCCCTTCTTCTCTGAAATAAATAAAAATATATATTTAAAATATACTATACTCATAGAAAACTTGAGAGGTAGTAAGGTTAGCAGGTCAGATGGTTGCCACTGAAAATACAGCGTGTTCCTCTGGCCCCAGAACTGAGAGAGAGCCGTCCCAGGTGCTATGCCATCTGCTTTGTTACTGTGGCCCCAGCAGAGGAGCACAGTGAGGCATGAGGGTTCCCTGCCCCCCATGTCTTGCCTCCACCAGTTTTCTTTTCCATTCAGCCCACCCTGTCCTGTTCACTCCCGAGGTGGCATCTTTGCTTTTCCTCTTCTCTGCCCTAAAATTTGATCAATATTCTTCCCAACATCCATTTCCCTTCCCCTGCCAATAGCACCTCACTTTTCTTTTAAACAACAACCTCTCTGACACCTCCAATCCATGCACATTGGGTGGGACTGATTCCATCCAGCTCTTCTGACCACTCACTCAGAGGTGGGAACACGCCCAGGTCTGCATTGGCAGAATCACAGGGAGCAGGTAGGCTGAGGGCTCCCCTGCTGCCCTGAGGAAGGGGCTGCTCTCTACCTGCTGAGGCGACAGGCCAGTGATGGCGAACCTATGACATGCGTGTCAGAGGTGACACGCGAACTCATTTTTTGGTTGATTTTTCTTTGTTAAATGGCATTTAAATATATAAAATAAATATCAAAAACATAAGTCTTTGTTTTACTATGGTTGCAAATATCAAAAAATTTCTATATGTGACACGGCACCAGAGTTAAGTTAGGGTTTTTCAAAATGCTGACATGCTGAACTCAAAAGGTTCGCCATCACTGCGATAGGCTGTCTATCCACGGCTTCCAGATGCCACCACAGCCTTCTGAACGCGCCGTGAGCTCAGGAGAGCAGAGCCGAGACGCGTCCCAGCGACATCGCTTGGTCTTGATCCAGCCTCCCTAAGCTTACTTCTTGCCTCTTCAATTACATGATCCAGCCACCACCCCCTCCTAGCCCACTTTGTTAAAAGCAGGGTGAGCTTGAGTTTCTATGCTTCCGTAACTTGTAGCTAAAACAGTCACAACTTACAAACTAATTTGGATTCATTCAAACCTTTAATCATTCACTCCAGCACACAGACTTTCTCTTTCCTGAGTTCTCAGAGAACTTCAAGTTTGTGTTACACAATTTTAGACATTGTTCTACACTTGGTGTTCCTTAAGCACTTCAGGAAATTGTGAGCTGAGTCGTCTTGTGTATGTAGCTTTGTTTTTCTCCCCACTCCCCCCTTCAGCTCCCGTGGGTTCCACATTTACCAACACACAGCAGAGAGAAAGCTGTGGGATGAGGATGTTGTTTCTGAGACTTAAGTCCCAACTCCTGCCCACCCCCACCCTCTCACCCACCATAGGATTTATCCTGGGGTCCTTATACCTTGTTGCAATCAGAAAAGAGTCAGAAATATTCACAAAGAACTTGCATTTTTCTCTTGGGCCACTAAATTGCCTTTTATTCCAGGATGATTTGTATAAGCTGAACTAAGTTCTACAGAATCATGCAGATCATAACACTGTAAAAGGAAAGCAAAGTTCTATTTTAAGGGAAACTTTGCGGAAACAATGCTGAGACGGGTTATTTTTGGGTCACAAGATACTCTCATACCTTAAAGGGGAACCTATCCTGTTTCCCGCAGAGCCGTTTGCAGGAAATTGTGGCTGTTAAGAAGCTGCTGTCCTTCCATTGTTTGGCCCCTTTTCTCCAAATAACTTTCCTAGCCCAGTCTAGTATCATGATAAGGTCTCATCCAGAGTTTAAAGAGTCAAGCTTTAGCGTGTCCAAAATAGCACACGACCGTGGTATTGTGACTTGTGACCAGGTGGCTTGTTTTTGCCTGGAAAAGTCAGGTTTTAGCTCTTTCCAGAGTAGCACAATTTTAGGGGAGAAAGCTCTGTCCCCATTCAGAAGGATCAGAAGAAGGGGGTGGGGTTCACTTACAGGTGTATGTGTTCAGCATTTATACCCAACCATCCCACGGCAGTAGGTCAGCACCCCTCGCCCCTGTGGTCAGTCACAGGAAGAGGAGGAGGAACGGCCTGCCTCCCCACCTCCCCCCTGTCCACCAGAAGCCCCAACAATTCCCTTCTGCAGAAACGGGGGCTGTAAGGAAGGCTTGGAGGCTGACGGCTAAGGACAAGGGTCTCGAGGTCTGGCAGCTCTTACTAAATGACATTCTTGGTAAATGTTAAAATGGAATGCAGTATTTTGCAGATGCAGCTGTAACCTTATGAGCTTGACTATAACTCAATGGATAAGTTTAGCTAAAAGGATCAATATCGTCTGATTCTACTCATATGAGGTATGTAGAACAGGCAAATTCATCGTGGTAGAAAGTAGAACAGAGATGACTAGGGACTAAGAGAGGGGGGAAATGGGGAGTCACTGTTTAATGGGTGCAGAGTTAGTTTGGATGATGAAAAAGTGCTAGGATGGCCCTGGCCGATGTTGCTAACTGGTTAGAGTGTTGACCCATGCACCAAAGGGTTGCAGGTTCAATTCCAGGTCAAGGGCACGTACCTGGGTTGCAGGTTCAATCCCTGGCCCAGGTTGGAGTGCATGCGGGAGGCAACCAATTGATGTCTCTCTCTCATATAGATGTTTTTTCCTCTCTCTCCCCCCGTCCCGTCCACTATCCCTAAAAATCAATGGAAAGATTATCCTTGGGTGAGGATTAACAACAACAAAAAGTTCTGGGGTAGATAGTGGTGATGGTTGTACAACATTATAAATATACTTAATGCCATTGAATCATACATTTAAAAATGGTTAAATGATACATTTTATGCTATGTATATTTTACCACAGTAAAAATTAATAAAGGTAATAAATACTAAAAACTTCAACAACAAAAAACTATCACAAAATTCCCATGTCTGCCTGTCACAGGGTCAACTGCCCAGTAAATCTAATTTCCCTTTTTTCTCTCTTGCTTCTTCTGACCCCACCCACCCACACTCTCCACACTTAGCTCTCAGTGTCCATTTAATACTTGACACTCCAGACACTCTACTTAATCTGATTTCAGAGAACACGGTTCTCAAACATCCCTGAAAGAGGCTGCAAAGTAGTTGCAAGAGTTCATTCCAGTAGCTTCCTTTCTGTCTCTGGTCTCATCAATTTCTCCCTCTCTACTTGGTTATTCCCATCAATAGTCCAATGACTATCCAACCATTAAAACCAACAAAACAGCCCTGGCTGGTGTGGGTCACTGGTTAGAACGCCAGCCTGTGCACTTAAGGGTTGCATATTTATTTCCCAGCCCTGGTTGGGGTGTGCGTGGGAGGCAACCAATTGATCTCTCTCTCTCCCTCTCTCTCTCTTCCTCTCTCTCTTCCTCCCTCCCTCCCTCTCTCTCCTCATCCTCCTCCCTCACCCCCCTCCTTCCACTCTTCTTTAAAAGTAATGAAAAAAATATCCTCAGGTGAGGATTAACAAAAAAACAACAAAAACAAAAGAAACTGACAAAACAAGCACCCAAACAAAAACCTTCCCCTCCATCAACTGCCCCAATTCTTTGCCTCACTCTTCTGCACAGTAAGTTCTTCAGAATTGCCTGTAATGTCTCTACTCCACTCTGTCCTTAACCGCCACCTCTGGAATCCATCTCCAGCACACAACTGGAAAGATGGTGTCAAAATGACCAGTGGTCCTCGTTTGCCCAAACCAGGGACCAGTCCTTGGTCTCACTGTGGCACTTAGTGGTGGACCACTTCCTCTTGAAACACTGTCTTTTCCTGGCACCATTCCCTGCCAGCTTCACTCCTACTTCATGGACAATTCCTTCACTGGCTCTTTCTCCTGTGTTCTCAGGTTTGAAGCCCTTTTTCTCCTCTGTGTTTCTGCCCTCGGTGATCTCATCCTGACTCATAGCTATAAATTTTATTTATATGCTGATGACTTTCAAAATTCTACTCTAGTTCTGACCTTCCTCTTGAACATTAGACTCATAAATTCAATAGCCTACTGGACTGCTCCAAGACTGATAGACATCTCACATTTAAGAGGTCTAAAATAGAAAGTTTAATTCATCCTAACCGTGCCCCTTACAAACATATTCCTCCTTCACCCGTCTCATCTGTTTTTATTTTTTTAAATATATATTTTTATTGATTTCAGAGAGGAAGGGAGAGGGAGAGAGAAATACCAACAACAATGATGAGAGGTCATGATTGATTGGCTGCCTCCTGCTCACCCCACACTGGGGATGGAGCTCAAAACCCAGGCATATGACCTGACCAGGAATTGAACCGTGACCTCCTGGTTCATAGGTTGGAGCTCAACCACTGAGCTATACTGGCCAGGCTTCTCTTATCTTAATAAATGTTAGCGCCATCTACTCAGGTGTACAGACCAAAGTCCTGCAAATCGGAAACTTGCTTAAAACACTCCCGTGGCTTCCTGTTGCAGTCAAAATAAATGACACACTCCAATCAAGGCTATTAGAGCTAAGTGGCAGGGTCCCTGCCTACCTATGATGTCATCTGGCACACTTTCACCTTCTCTTGATGTGCTATCCGGTGGGTCTTCTTTCTCTTGTTCCCGTGACACAGTGAGTTAGGTCACGTGTTCATGCCATCTGTTTCTTCTGCCTGGAAGGCCCTTTTCCCAGATGTTCATCCAGCTGATTCCTTCTTGTCTTTTTTTTTTTTTTTAAATATATTTTATTGATTTTTTACAGAGAGGAAGGGAGAGGGATAGAGAGTCAGAAACATCGATGAAAGAGAAACATCAATCAGCTGCCTCCTGCATATCCCCCACTGGGGATGTGCCCGAAACCGAGGTACATGCCCTTGACCGGAATCGAACCTGGGACCCTTGAGTCTGCAGGCCGACGCTCTATCCACTGAGCCAAACCGGTCAGGGCTCCTTCTTGTCTTTTAGGTCACTGCTGAAATGACTCCTCCTCAGAGAAGACTTGCTTTGCCTTCTAATCTAGAGTAATGCTTCCCCAACCTTTTCATATTGTGTCACCCTCTTTCCTTCCTTAGAATTCATCAGTATCTGCAGTTATCTTGTGTATTATTATTTTACTTCTTAATATATATTCTTTATTGATTTCAGAGAGGGAGAGAGAGATAGAAACTTCAATGATGAGAGAGAACCATTGATGGGTGGCCTCCTGCATGCCTCCTACTGGGGATTGAGCCCACAACCTGGGCATGTGACCTTGACCAGAATCGAACCCGGGACCCTTCAGTCTGCAGGCTGACGCTCTATCCACTGAGCCAAACCAGCCAGGGCATTATTTTATTATTTTAATGTTCTGTCTCCTCCAAGTAGAATATAAATTCCATGAGACCAAGGATTCACCTGCCTTGTTTACTGCTATACTCTTGAACAGAACATGCCTGGGACTTGGTAGGTGCTTAACAAAATATGTAAGTGATTGACTGAGTCATTAATTCTCTAACTTAAGAAAAGCTCCTTGTCCTAACCGGTTTGGCTCAGTGGATAGAGCGTCGGCCTGCGGACTCAAGGGTCCCAGGTTCGATTCTGGCCAAGGGCATGTACCTTGGTTGTGGGCACTTCCCTAGTAGGGAGTGTGCAGGAGGCAGCTGATTGATGTTTCTCTCTCATCGATGTTTCTAACTCTCTATTTCTCTCCCTTCCTCTCTGTAAAAAATCAATAAAATATATTTAAAAAAAGAAAGAAAAGCTCCTTGTCCCAGGTTTCTAGGAACCCCACGTCGCTGCTGGATTCAGCAGCGTAGGCAAGCAGGGTGTCTCGGGGTCTTGGAGGGGCAGATTTGTTATAGATGGAATATACATATTACAGTGACGTTAAAAGTTTCTATACTTTTAGAGATGCTTCTTGAAGCATGAGGGGCTGGAGTGAAATGAAATGTCTGGGACTTGCTGTAAAGAGGGACAATAGGATGGATGAAGAAATGTGGCAAATCTTGAGAACTGTTGAATCTGGGGTTTGTTGTACCATGCTCTCTACTTGCATTTGTGAAAATTTTCATAATACACTTTTTGAAATAACAACTAAAAGAGATTCAGGTTGAAAATGGAGTTAGAGCCCTAGCTGGTTTGGCTCAGTGGATAGAGCGTCAGCCTGCGGACCAAAGGGTCCCAGGTTCGATTCCGGTCAAGGGCACATGCCCAGGGTTGCGGGCTCGATCCCCGGTGGGGGGTGTGCAGGAGGCAGCCAATGAATGATTCTAATTTTTTCTCATCATTGATGTTTCTATCTCTCTCTCCTTCTCCCTTCCTCTCTGGAATCAATAAAAATATATTTAAAAAGAGAAAAAAAAATGGAGTTAGAAAGGTTCAGTCCACCTGCAACCCCAGATAAGGAAGAGTCCAGGGCGACAGGCAACCCTGTGGCAGGTGGTGGGTGGGCTGCCCCTCATTTCAAGGCAAAGCCAGGGTGGCCTCTGGTCTCAGCCAGGATTTGAGAAAGGAAAGTTGACCCCTGTCGGGCCCAGGAATCCCCTTTGTTCCAGGGCTGGGAAGCCCCGAGGCTCCTTTTGGTGGTCCACCCAGCTCCCCAGCCCACGGAGGGCAGGCTGAGTGACAGACGCCTCCACGTGTGTGTTTGCGGCTACTTAGCCCTTCTCGCTCCTCTAGGGCGGGCATGTGATAAACAGTGATTATGGGTAAAGTTTATGATGTTTGTTTTCTCCAAGATCAAAACTCTATCTCCCCTCTGTTAACATAAGCCATCCAAGTCGATCTGTCTTTAATTTTCCCTGGGTGGTCCTGGGTTGACATCTTGCCCTTTCGTCTCACCCTAGGAACTTGGGAAACCGAGCTTTTGTTCCATCTGCTCCGAGGACGGCCCGCCTCCCGCTGCTGGCCGGCGGTTTCAGCATGGATTCTGTTTTTTGAAACCCCGTCTAACGTTACAGGGAACAAGAGATCCTTACAGTTCATGTGAACATTCTTCGTGCAAAGCATGTGTCCTGCCCACACTTGTGCACCGTTGGTCTGCACTCGTGAGAAAGCCGTAGAGCCAGAGCCAGGTTGAAAAGGTGACCCCTCCCCGGCCCCACTCCTTAAAGGCCCCCCCACCCCAGATTGGCGAGACTGCCCTGTCACTAGGAATAGAAATGAACCCCACTTTGGAGCAAGTACATAGGCTCTGATGGCTGGCGATTGGGGCTGGGTCTCCCATAAACAGACCCTGCCCACCCGGTGGGAGCTTCTCCCAGAATGGCATGGAGGAGGGGAGATCAAGACCAAAAGTTTCTAGAACAGCTCAGGGAACCTGAGCTCACCAGGCTTTCAAAGCGCCTTTGCAAGCTGGGATTCCTGGGAAGGCCGCTCCTCTTTCCCCAATAATGAGCACAGATGGCCTCTGAAGAATGTGTTTCTCAGGCACCTGCAAGGCGGGGCCGTCCCCAGCAATGCAGAGCTGTGCACAGGCCCACGTGCTCCGTGACCAGCCCCAGTGCACAGGGCACACCGAGGCCAGGGGAGGAGCGCAGCAAGGTTGAGTCCCTCCCGCCGAGGCGGCTCACCTGGGACCAGCTGTCACCTCAGACACACACTGACTTTGTTCCTTACATTCTGGCATTCCACTACAGGACAACGGTGTTGGAAACAGAGCAGTCATTTGAAACTTCCCATTATTATGATTATTTTTAAATATTTTTATTGATTTCAGAGAGAAAGGGAGAGGGAGAAAGAGACAGAAACATCAACGATGAGAGAGAATCATTGATTGGCTGCCTCCTGCACACCCCCTACTGGGGATTGAGCCCACCACCCAGGCATGTGCCTTGACCCGGGATTGAACCATGACCTCCTGGTTCATAGGTCGATGCTCAACCACTGAGCCACACAGGCCTGGCAGAGACTTTTCATTATTAGCATTTTTATTTTCCTAGAAGTCTGAAGTCTGTTCCCATTGGAAATCCTAAGAAGGCTGGAACCAAACCATAAGACACAGCTCATGTGCAGAACAACCGACATGGGCATCTTGGATTCATTATGCCTATGGCTTTATAGGTATACTTAAAGTGTATACACTAGCGTGAATATAAACTTTATGACTCATTTTGTCCAAAAGGAAGAAGATGAGAGCAGATTAAAATGGTGCCTCTACATGTTCCCTGTGGTGGAGCGTCAGTGGCCGCTCAGGAGGAGTTTGGCCTCCTGTGCCCGGACACGCCCCTCCCGGACAGCCTTTCTTTGAGCGCGTGCTCATTTCTCCTGAGGCTGACAACCACGGTGTATAAGGTTCCCTCTCACCAGCTGAGAATCTGCTAACATGAGACCACCCCATGCCTTGGATTGAAACTGTTCACATTTTTTTCTGGTCTATGAATGAAATTGTACATCTAAAAGTCTGGCCCTTTTCACCTGCGTGTGGGCATTTATCAGTCGTGCCTGAACCATCCTGGAAATGGTCAGAGCTAAACTCATTCAGACATGACCATGCAATCTGAGGTAGAGAAAGGAGGCTTGAAAAGCTGCAGTTCAGCAATCTTGCTTTCGGTGAGGAGAGCTCCTTGAACTTCCTGAGAGAAGCTCTGATGAAATGCAGGGCAATCGCAGGTCTCCTTGGCATCTACCACCCTTTAAACCCCTTGCAGTCACTCACAGTCACCCAAAGTGTCTGGATGAAACAAGTGGTGCATGCTGGCTTTGTGGATAAAATAAACCAATATACATAAAACACTTAGAATAGTGATCAGCACATAATAAACACTATATATTATTTGTTTCAAAAATCTGGTTTCCAGACCTAACCGGTTTGGCTCAGTGGATAGAGCATCGGCCTGTGGACTGAAGGGTCCCAGGTTAGATTGAGGGCACATCCCCCGTAGGGGGTCTGCAGGAGGCAGCTGATCGATGTTTCTAACTCTCTATCCTTCTCCCTTCCTCTCTGTAAAAAAAGCAATAAAATATTAGGAAAAAAAAACTGGTTTCCAAAGCAATGTGATCTGATCTATCTATCTATCTATCTATGATCTAACTATCATCTATTGAGAAACATTGGATTTGAATCCTGGACCTGCCACTTTATAGCCATATAATCAGAGGCAAGTTAAAGAATCTTTGTTTGCCTCAGTTTCTTCCTCTGTACAATAGAAACAAGAACAATACCTTGTAATACTATTTTGAGGATTACATGAGCAAATAACAAAACTCTCAGAACAAAGTCAGCACACCATAAAGCTCCTTAGCTGATGTGGCTCAGTGGTTGAACATCAACCCATGAACCAATAGGGTCACTGGTTTGATCCCCAGTATGGGGTGTGCAGGAGGCAGCCAATTGATTATTCTTTCTCATTGTTGATGTTTCTATTGCTCTCTCCTCCTTTCCGCTCTCTCTAAAGAAAAAGAAATTAATCTATAATAATAAAAGCGTAATATGCTAATTAGACCGGATGACCTTACAGACGAAGCTGGGGCTGCGAGGGAAGCCCGGGTCCTGGGTGCCTGCAGGTGGCCGGAAGGAAGCCTGGGTCCCGGGTGCCAGAGGGAAGCTGGTGCCGGCAGCTGGGGGAAGGAAGGTCTACTCTTGCACGAATTTTGTGCATTGGGCCTCTGGTAAAAACCTATTTTTTAAAAAAGTGATCCCTAAGTATTAACTTTCATAATTATTGTATCTGGAATGACCTGCACTAAAATGTGTATAGTAGCATTTCTGAGTGGTAGAATCATGGATGAATGTCTAGCTCATTTTATGCAGGGTAAGTTTAAGCTTCCCGCTAGGGCAAGGGCACATGTTTTGGCCTGCATCCTCTTTGTGTGCCTAACCCTGTGCCTGGATCATAGTAGCTGCTCAATGAATACTGGTCTCAGCTGTTAGGATTGCACTGGGTGATCAGCATCTTTCCCAAATATCCCTCTTCATTGTCTCATGTTTTCCTATTTAGAAAGTTTCTGAAACAAAATGAGTAAAGTGAGAGGAACTAAGTAAATACAATCAACATGAATGTATTTCTCACAAAATTGTGTGTCTTTTTCAAGACTCCTTCAGGGCTGAGATAACAGGCTCTGGACGTGCCCTCCCCAGTGAGGCCCCTCTGTCGGCCCACGCTATGTGGTTTGCCATAAAAACAACAAACTACTAGTTAATCATTTGCATATGTAGCCCATGTACTGGTGTCCCCGCCGGGAATAGTAAGTAAATGAGATTGTATGGAAGTGCGACCTGGGTAGGCAGTGAAATTGGCAGTCAAGAAAAATACAAACAGCCAAGAGCAGGATTATAGGAAAGCATATATGGTATGATTCCATATGCATGTAAAATTACATACAGAAAACTGCATGTGCATAGAATGCCTTACATAAGGTGTAAGTGATGGTTATCTCTCACTGGTGGATGAAACCCAAAGATAATTTCCTAACTGTAGGCTACTATATGTGTTCTGAGCACTGACTCATAACATTTACTAAATCTCAATTTAATAGTAATTTTAAATTCATCTGAAAATCGATTAGGTCAGACGTTTTTGCATACATGACTTTTGTCCTTTTGGGATGGGAGTTGGCATCTAATATTTCATTATGCATCCAGGATTTATGTCTAAAAACAGACTTTAAAGTCAATTAGTAACAGTAACTCAAGTTTAAAAGCAACCATTTTTAAAGACCATATTTTAGCAAAGATATCTTTCCTTTCCTTTCTTTTAAAGCATTTATTTAACTATGAGAAATAAGCAACTTCACAAGTGCTAATTCACTCCAGGACGACAGTGAGCACGTTAAACGTACTTATCTATTTCTATTTGTTGGTACTGATTGTTTGGCTAAATCAGTTAAAGCAAGTAAAAACAACTTTTATCACCCTCTGCTAAACTACAGAGAACAGAGTGATTATGGGAGTATAATTTTTTTTCTTACCAAAATGTCAAATTCTCAAGGTTGTAAGTGACGGATGGCTCTACTGAGCACCAGGCCTAATTCCCAGCTGTTGAACAGACATCTTCATCTGGATACAAGTGGGAACCTCACACCCAACTTGAGCAAAAGCAACTTAACACCCGCCTCCTGCCTTCTCCAACACTCCTTCCCTCAGTTAATGGCATTATCATCTTCTTTGATGACCAAGTCTAGGCCTAGACAACTCTCTCTTTTCCCCTCTATCCTGGCCTTCTGTGAGTCATCTGAATTTTAGCTATTGTATTTATTACCTAGGTCAGTGGTTCCCTAATTTGGCCGAATATCAGAATTATCTGAGCAAACAAAGTGAGTTCAGATTTGAGGTCCCATTCCTGGAGATTCTGAGCCAGTGGATCTAGAAATGACCTGAGGAGCTTCATATAAAGTCCCTCCCATCCTCCAACCTGTGATCTGATGACTACCTGGATTTAGGAGCTGCTGTCCTAAATAGTTCCATTCCTACCACTACCATCCCAGTTCAGCCCCCACTGCCTCCAGCCCCACCTCTGCATCCAGTGTCTCCGTTCGTCAGTCATCCTCTAGCCCAGCCAACGACTGCAGCAGCACCTGCACTGGAATGCCCCCGCCTCCCAGGCACTTTGCTGATCAGTGGAAGTACAAAGATGAATAAAGCACAGTCCTCCGCTCAGGACAACTCTTTAATGAGGGAGGTCATCCAGGAATCCGAATTCTATTGGTGAGATAGGTGCTGTGACTGGGAGAACAGAAAGTACCCTAAGCTTCCAAAAGGGACTGATTAACTCAACCCTAGAAGGTCTCAGAGAACTTCAGAGAGAAAACGATGCTGAATTTAGGATGAAGGTCAGTTTATTGGACAGAGAAGGGAGGGAGGGAGAGATCATTCCAGACAGTTAAGCAGGGGAATAATATGCTTAGGTTGGTGTTTTATATTTATCTCCAGATATACCTTTTTAAAATCACACCTCGGAACCTCCATTAACTCTGATAGAAAGCTCTTGGTGGTTCTCCACTGTCTTCAGCATAAATCCCAACTCCTCGGTCATGTGTTCAAGGCCCTTCATGACCCAGCCCATCTCTTCATCACCAACACTTATCTCTTTCCCTCCTGGGCTCTGGTCACAAAGGATTTTTGGTTCTTCTTTTAAAAAGTTGTGTGTTATCACCCTGACTAGCGTGGCTCAGTTGGTTGAACGTTGTCCTGTGCACCAAAAGGTTGATTCCTGGTCGGGGCACAATGCCCAGGTTGTGGGTTTGGTCTCCAGTCTGGATGCATACCGGAAGCAACTGATCAATGTTTCTCTCTTACATTGATGTTTCTCTCTCTCTCTCCTTCTCCCTTCCTTTCTCTAAAAATCAATACAAACATATATATATATTGTAAAAAGGTTGTATTATTCTCAAAGGTGGTTCCCACCCATCATCATGAAGTTTTCTCCTTGTCCCACTCATCTGCCTTTATTGTTTTGCCCACTCACATAAAAAAAATCATTTCTTCACCTAGTTTTCATTATGAGAGATTGAATATATAAATAGATGATGGCCAGACTACATCTAACACTAGAACTCACAACCTATAGCAACTTGCCCAGGAAATCCACCTGTTATCTACAATAAACAGCCCAGGAAGCCAGCCATTGGGTCAGACTTATAAGAATCCAAAACTTTTATTTCTAGTAACAATCCAGGAAGCAATAACTTCTGTAACAATTGGCCCCAAAAGGCCAGGACTTGCTTAACAACTGAGAGCTTCTTTAACTTTTATCCAGTTTCCAACTTAGGACCAGAGAAAGCCACATAGGCATCCCTAAGCAATCACATAGGACGTCCTACTTCTAGGTAGCTGCCTCCAGCTTCTATACCTATAGCCTCTATCAGCGCACACCTAAAGCCTTCCCTCTCCTTGGCCTGCCTTTGAGTCTCTGCCAAATGCAAGTGACAGTGGCCGACTCTCCTGCTGTAGCAAGCGCTGAATCGATAACCTTCACTGTTCTCGCTTGGCCGGTCTCCACGTACTCCCACAAGTTGTAAACTGCTAAACAGACCAGAACTATTAGGTGACTGGTCCCTGTTTTTTGTGTAGTCAAAGATATGCCCATTTCTTTCTTTCCTTTGCTAGGTCAGTCCCCTAACCTGCATGGGAAGTGACTAATGTCCACACTAGCCTAAAGAGAAACGGTCCCTGTGGGCGTCCCCCAGCCCATGTTACCGAGTGTTAGACGCACGCTGCTATAATAAATCTTGCCTGTTCACTGGTTGATATCGAGGTGAAGTGACTTAGCTCGAGGTTGACATGTTACTTTACTAGCACCACTTCAGTCATTTACTTGAAAGGCTGAGACAGTGTCACCTTTTCAACTTGTAACAGCCATGCTCTTCTTGGCCGGAGGCACAGACCCGCCATCGGCTGTCTTCAGCCCCGTAGGCTGCCTCCTCAGGGTTTATCCTGTCATTTCCTCCTATTCCTTCTAACCCTAAAACATCGAATTCCCTGAGGTCCCAGGTCTCAATTTTCCAAGACTTCCAGAAACCCTGATTACGCAATAGGAGTTCGAACAGTCTTCCAACCTGATAGGATTGTCCTGGTAGGATGCCATGGTTTAAAATGAGTTATTTTATCCTAAAACAAAGTTCTCAAAAGCTTCAGTGGCTTTTCCACTGATGTGGAAGGACATCCGGATTTGTGAGACTACCCACCAGCTCTGGCCTGATTTCCAACCACTATTCTCCTCCCAGGAGCCTGTGCTCCAGGAATGTTGAACTACCTGCCTGGTCCATGCCTCCCACCTGTTCTCCTGGTTTCTTCTGCTCGGGATGCTTTTCTACCCGCCTCAACTGGGCAGGTGGCCACATCTCTCATTCTCCAAGTCCAGGGTCAGCAGTGGGAAGAGCACCGTGTGGGGAGTCAGTCTGTGCTCTGTTATTTCTCAGCTGTGGGATGCTGGTCATGCCAGTCCACCGTTCTGAGTCTGTTTCATCATCTGTAAACCAGGTTTAATAATAATTACCAAGTAGGTCTGAGGATTTAAAGAGAAAAAATGCTTATTAAAACATTCCGGGCTTAATGTTCTCTTTCTTGACATGGGTGGTTACTCAGGCATTTGCTTTGTGATAATTCATTGAACTGTACATTTATGTTTCTGCACTTTTCTCTGTGTGTTGACGTCAATGAAACAACTGTCTAGTCCACCTTAGTAGAGTCTTAATAAATATTATAAATATTGGTTGTCTTTCTTCCTTCTCTTTTCTGCTGGAAGGCAGAGGACCCAGAGTTGGGTTGGATGGCTAATGCAGGAGTGGCTGATCAAGATTCACAAGAGTCTGAGTGAGCTGTATCGAAGGACTGAGAGCAATTAGATGAAATTTAATAGGAATCAATATGCAGGAGCTCAAAAGGGAAAAAAAATGTAGTAACGAGTGGGAGATGTTCTATTTATTTATTTATTAAAAAAATTTTTTTTAATCCTCACCAGAGGATATTTTTCCATTGATTTTTTTTTAAAAGAGGGAGTGGAAGGGAGAAGGAGAGACAGAGAGAGAAACACCAAAGTGAGAAAGACACATACATAGATTGTCTCCTGCATGTACCCCGACCAGGGCTGGGAATTGAGCCTGCAACCGAGGTACATGCCCTTGACCGGAATTGAACTTGGAACCCTTCAGTCCACAGGCTGGCGCTCTATCCATTGAGCCAGACTGGCTAGGGCAGGAGATGTTCTTTAAGAGAAATTGTTATGAAAAAGCTCAGAGATTTCAGCTGATTGCAAACTTGACCTAAGTCAACAGTCTAGCTTGACCACATTGATCTATGGCCCTCTGCAAAGCAAACAAGCAAACAAAACCAACCAGAACAAAACAGAAATCTCAATACAATGTTAGGTTTCAATAAAGGTGTAATAGTCAAATCCCAGGTGCTAAATGAACCCACCGATTCCTGTATTTGTCCGCACCACACCTGCATTGTGAGCGTTTGGTCATGGAAGTCCCTTTTTTTAAAAAAAAATTTTTTATTGATCTCAGAGAGGAAGGGAGAGGGAGAGGGAGAGATAGAAACATCAATGATGAGGGAGAACCACTGATTGGCTGCCTTCTGCACATTCCCCACTGGGGATTGAGCCCGTAACCCAGGCATGTGTCCTGACCGGGAATTGAACCATGACCTCCTGGTTCATAGGTCGGGCCTCAACCACTGAGCCATGCCATGAAGTCTTTTCTTAAGATGGGCCTACCCCAGGGACTGCAGGGACAACCAGAGTAGGAGTGAGAGCAGGGCTCTGCCTCGATCTCAAATTCTAGCCTTCAGAACGTAAGAGAATAAAGGGCAGCGTTGTGACAGCAGCCCGAGATAGCTTAATACACCTTCCAAAATCCATTCCCACGCACAGCCTCTGAATCCTTACTAGTCAGACAGCAACATGCAGGGAGGCTTGCCTTCCAGGCCTTATGTCTGGACACATGCATAGCTGTGGCCCTTCGCAGTCACCCCTGCGGTGACAGTCTCATTTCCCGACCCTGTCGTCCTTGGTGCCTTCCCCAGCAGTGCCCATGGCTGCTGGCCCCTGGGGCTCGAGGCCTCATTCCTCCTCTCCCGTCCAGCCCTGCATCCAAGCCCCGTAGAGCCCAGGGCTCAGAGCTTGGGAATTCTGTGAGGCCCAGAGTCAAGGTCAGGGAACCACCATACGCTCTATCCTGCTTACAATAGAAATCAGCAGGCTTTGGGAGCTCTAGCCTGGAATATAGAGAGAAAGACTTGCCAAGTTGCAAATAACTCACCTACAAATGAACTTTTGGAACATGGTCATTGGAGAGTTCAGGGACAGCCTGTGTTTGACACTCAGGCCCCGCCTATAGATAAGGCTGTAACACTGCAGCATATTGTAACGTTCACCAGTCCAGAAACACACTGAAAGCGCTCAGAAAGCAACTCATTTTTCCTCCCACTGAAACTCAGGAATGTCCTCTGAGGACTTTGGCTGAGATATGCGAGTGATTTGCTTTTCAGAAAACTGTAGATCAAGACCTCCATGTGGTTCTCGCTCCCGTCCAGCCGATCACATGCAGGGGGGCCTGGTCCTTCTGGGCTGAAGCTGATGGGGCTGTGCAGGCTGAGACCCAGATAAGAAAGGGAGGGGACGAAGATCTCCCCCAGGACAGCAAGTACATCTCGGTCCTCCCTCTGACCTTACAGGGACAACAAGGGCTTGAGTCCTTGAGTCCCTCCAGCCCACTGTCCTTGACCTAGGGTGTGCTCTTGCACGCTGTTCCCCTGCACCCCACCTCAGCCACACAGCTCGAATTTATTGCTTCACATATTGGGGTTCCACCTAAGATTACATTTTTCTCTCTCTCTCTCTCTCTCTCTCTCTCTATATATATATATATATATATTTAAAATATACATAGAGAGAGAGAGAGAGAGAGAGAGAAAGAAACATCAATGATGAGAGAATCATTGATTGGCTGCCTCCTGCATACCCCCGACTGGGGATCGAACCTGCAACCTGGGCATGTGCCCTTGACCGGAATCCAACCCTGGACCCTTCGGTCCACAGGTTGACGTTCTATCCACTGAGCCAAACCAGCTAGGGCTTTTTACATATTTTTATTGATTTCAGAGAGGAAGGGAAAGGGAGAGAGAGAGAGAGATAGAAACATCAATGATGATGGGGGTGGGGATGACAAGGGAGAGGTCAATGGGGGGAAAAAGGAGACTTAGGTAATTTGTTAAAAAATAAAGAGTTTTTAAAAAGAAAAAAAGAAACACCAATGATGAGAGAATCATGGATCGGCTGCCTCCTGCACGCCCCACACTGGGGACCGAGCCTGCAACCCAGGCATGTGCCCTGACTGGGAATCAAACCATGACCTCCTGGTTCATATGTTGACACTCAACCACTGAGCCACTTGGCTGGGCAAGATTGCATTTTCAAAGAGAGTCCACTGCTAACATACGTATGTATGTGTGCACCAATCTGAAAATCACTCCTCGTGGTCTGGAAGAACCAAAGGGTTAAATGGTGCCCCTCCCAAAGGATATGCCCTTGCCTTAACCCCTGGAACCTGCAATTATTTAGAAAAAAGGTCTTGACTGATGTAACGAAATTAAGAATCTCAACCTGGGACCATCCTGGCTTATCCAGGTGGGTTCTAATCCAATGACGCATCCTTATAAGAGACAGAAGAGAAGATGCAGACGCAGAGAGGAGAGGAGAAAGCCCCGTGAAGACAGATACACGAGCTATGCAGCCACAAGCCAAGGAGTGCCGAGCCCCAGCAGCGGAGAGAGACCAGAAATGGATTCTCTCCTCGGGCCCTCAGAGGGTGTGTGGCCCGCGGAGCCCGTGACTTCAGACCTGCGGCTTCCACAACTGAGAGAATAAATGTCTGCTGTTTTAAGCCACCAAGCTTGGGAAATTAGCAGAACCATCACGAGGCTTTTGAGTTCACCTGAGAGGGGGGACACTAGCTGTACTAGTGTCTGCTGAATCCTGTCCACTCCCACGCCCTGGACGTGCCCTCTCTGTCTACACTGATGACCTCAGCACCGTGCTAAAAGAAACAGACTCCTACTTCCGGAGTCTATCCTGAGGGAAGAACTAAGAAAACACACAAGGACTGAATCCTAAATACGTTCACCACCACGGTGCTGTTTGGAATAAAGGAAAGTTGGAAACAATCTGACTGTCTCACCATAGGGGATCAATTAAATCAAGGAGGGTGAGCCACACAAAAGCATCCTGTGTAGCTATTAAAATAACATTACAGAAACGTAACTATGGATGTGAAAATATGTTACCAATTTACTTGTATAAAAATACATTATGGGATGAGCTCATTAAAAAAATACCTGAGTACCCTGTTTGAGGAAAGCATTTTAGGAACTCGTTGGGAAAACAAGGACTTCGGAGGAATGCACCAACCCTCTGCCTATAGACCTGAGTTTCCAGCCCGCCGTGCGCACTCCCAGGTCCTGGGCTTGACCCGAAACATCCCACCAGATTTCCAGCCTGTAGCCACCCCGCTCCTTTCAGAACGGACAGCCCCCCCGAAACCCAAGTGGGCATGAGCTGATCTCCTAATCTATCCTCTTGCTACTCTTTGTCCTAACAGGGATTTTGTACAATTCGGCGGTTTCTGTATAGTGACAAAAAGTCCCTTCCTTTGTCTAAAATCTGAAGTCAAGGGGAGATTCCGTCAGCAACTCGGGGCCTCTTAGTTTAGTTCTGAACAGGGTTTTTCTTCCAATTGCAACCCAATGTTTTACATATGTCTTCCTGTCCCTGTAGAGGTTACTTGCACCACTAAATGTATAAATGTATATAGACAGAAATTTTCCACCCCCTACATTCTCTAATTGTTTTATAGATTCTACAATGTCTAATACATCATATCCTTAAAGCCATATGTCCATTTATCTTTGCATTTCAAAAATCTGGACATAAAGTCAGCATATACTTAGGCTCAGTATTTAATGGTGAAATTCAAATGAAAGTACATAAAATGTGAAAACTGAATACCCCCCCCCAAGAAATAAGTCCATGTATTATATATAAGTACATAGAAAAATCTAGAAGGGAATGTCAACAGTGGTTTTCCTTGAGAGAGTGGGTGTTTTTAATTCATTTGCTTCTCTATGTTGTCTATGACTAGTATGTAATTTATAATAGCAGTGAGTGTATTAGTAATAATAATTAGAAAAAGCAATGAAGACATTTCGTTTGGGGGGAAAAATAAAATCTGAAACTTGTCATCAACCACATGGTGGGGAGTGTTATTTTGCCACACGGAGGATTTAGGGAGATGGGTCTGGGAAGGGGTTAGCATGATGCTGGGGGTTGGAGTGCCAGGCGTAAGCTAGGAAGCAGGGGAATCTGAATTAGACAACTGCAGGACTTGTCAGAGCCTTTTCCATGCTGGATTATTGCAAATCTCCATTGGGTGGATGGGGTTACAATTTCCCTCCCACCTCACTGGTTCATGAACTCGAAACCTATGATAGTACTTCAGCTCTGAGAAACACAGTGGGGAAATGTTGAAAGCCATACTATTTGACAAAACCCAGCTCAGATAAGTGAAGAGCAAAGCTACCCAGACACAAAAGGAGGAAGAACGTCTTCAGTTTATAATACATCGCTGAGAAGCTGGCTGCTTTCTGTCAGCCATCAGCAGAACACAAGCAACAGTGTCCTAAAACAATATCAAAGTCCGGCAACTAAGAACGGGGCATGGAGTAGATGAGATCCTGTGGCTACTTGGGCTCTGCGTTTGAGAAAGAATGCAGAGATTTTTGAAATGGTCCTGAGATAGAACAATCAACAGTTATAGGAGGTGATTATGTTATATGAGGAGAGCCAAAATGAATGAAAATATCGACAGCCTTTAGCCCAGTGGTTCTCAGCCTTGGCTGGGAATCTTCTCTTTCTTTGTTACTAATGTTGTGGCCCCACCCCATAACAAAGAAACAGAATTTCTGGAGGATGAGGCCCAGAAATCAGGATTTTAAAAAGATTCCCAGGTGATTCTAATGTGCAGCCAAGGTTGAGAACCACTGCTTTAGCCAAACATAGTCAGTGCCCAAATGCTAGTGCACATAAGGAAACCCGCCAGCGCCCAGCTGGCGTGGCTCGGTGGTTGAGCATCGACCTATGAACCAAAAGGTCACGGTTTGATTCCCGGTCTGGGCACATGCCCGGGTTGCCGGCTCGATCCCCAGTGCAGGGCATGCAGGAGGCAGCCAATCAATGATTCTCTCTCATCATTGATGTTTCAATCTCTCTCTCCCTCTCCCTTCCTCTCTGAAATCAATAAAAACATAATAAAAAAAAGAAAAGAAAAAGAAACCCGCCAGCAAGTATCTTCCTTGTGCTGATGGGCGGGGAGACCACCAGCCCTTTGCTGACACGGAGGCCAGGGTTTAGTCAGCGTGGAGGAGGTGTGGCCCTGAGAGCCCTGTGCACACGGCGCCTCCATCCCCGGGGCCTTATCTAGCTTTCCCTTTCCTGGCAAATCGACGACAGGACTAAATTTGACTTTTCTTTTTTTTCTCTCCCCAACCCCTTAATTCTTTTCTTCTCCCCCCAGAATGAGTCTCTCGGACCCAGAGGCATGACTGCCATTGGCAGGCAGGTCTGCCTCGGCTCTGGGGAGGGTGGTTTGGTGGGGAGAGCGCAGGGAGGGCTGGTGTCCCCTCGGAGCCTGTACAGGATGTAGGAGGCCCTTGAGTCAAAGGAATGTGCGGGGACATCCTGCATTGCTGGGACACTCCTGGCTTCTCACTTCCTGTCCCAGGACCAAACACCCTCGGCCCCCGCCCCCACGGTGGCCTGTCCTTCCTTCTTCCTGTTGTTCTTTCCTCCGCTCTCTCCCCTTTCTCTCAGCACAACACACTGAGTGTGAGGGGCTATTTATTTTTTTATGGCTCTTACTGTGTGTTCTCTCCCACCCCCAGGGCTGACATCCACTCTGCCTCTGGAGGCCCAGAGCAGCCCCATCGGGCCCAGAGCAAAGCTGCTGTCCTCCCCACTCCCCGGCCACACTCAGGCTCAGCCTCAGCCCCTGGTTTCCATACCGTGTGTGCAGGACATTTACCTGAGAGGCTTGTTAATCCTGCCGGTTCCCAGCTCCTCTGAGGGGGTCTAGGATAG
>NW_005371441.1:2040831-2071708 GCF_000412655.1 Myotis brandtii | reverse complement strand
GGGGAGAGGGAGAGAGAGAGAAGCATCAATGATGAGAGAGAATCATTGATTAGCTGCCTCCTGTGCCCCCCACTGGGGATCAAGCCAGCAACCTGGGCATGTGCCCTGACCGGGAATCGAACAGTGACCATAGGTCAGTGCTCAACCACTGAACCACACACACCAGCCAGGGGATTAGGGTGAATCTTCATTAGAAATTAAAACAAAATAAAACAAAACAAAACACCCAACTGATTAGTGATGTAGAACCACAGACAGCATCTTGTCAGTTACATATGGACACACCTGGACCCCCCCGCCCCCCAGGTCTAATCTAAATCCTATCTATTTCATCATCTTAATATTTCTCAGGTATGTGGTATATTCATTTTCAATGCAATAGGTAGATAGGCCCAAATTCTTAGTCAATAGTATACAGCTGATATGTCTGTATAATTGATTGTCCAAATCAGGATACGTTAGTGAGTGACCTTATTCATAATTATACTGGAAATGGGGGTGACCGGGCCAAGCTGGGCCCTCTCTGCGTATAAGCCACCATGATCTGGCCCCTCCTTACCTCTCCAGCCTCCTCTGAAGACTCCCCTCCTGGTACCCCCAGCACCCCTACTACCAGAAACCCCAGGCTTCCTGTCCTACTCGGAAGTCCTTCACGTGCCTTGCTCTCTCTTTCTCTTAACTCCAGAGCCATGATCACGCTGTTCTCTCTGCCACCTTCACACAGCTACGTCCCCACAGTCAGGCCTCATCTTAGATGTTACTTCCCTGACCCCACGGGCCCCCGATTAGGTCAGGCCATTCCGGTGTGCACTCCCGAAGCGTGGCCTTCTACCCACAGCGCTGTGGCTGTGTTTTCCCGTGATCGGCTGCTTACCAGTCCCTCTCTTCTTCTGAGAAGCTGGAAGCTAGTTTAGGGCAAATCTAGGTTTTGTTCTCTGCCGTACAGACCTCCTGACTTATGATGGTGAGAAACTGACCACATTCAATGTAATAACTATATATCCAGTCAGAGAGGTACTAGATTTATTGAGGGATCACTTAGTGAGTTCTATAATGTCTAATCATTGGGTTGCATACCTGAAACTAATATAATATTGTATGTCAACTGTAATTGAAAAATAAAAAAAATATTTAAAGTGAAAAAATTCAAAGAGGATTTTTGCTTTTGTGAAAAAATTAAAAACAGCATTCAGCGTTTGTTTGCAGTGGATGGTTAGAGGCTGCACACACGGTAAGTGGGACTACATGGAAGTACATTATTTCTACTTTATACAGGCGGGTATCTATCATATCACTCCTGCTTTTACTGTATGTTAGCATATTTTAGGTTTTATGTGTTATTTGATAGGATTTTGGTAGGTTATTTTTGCATCCTGGCAATATTCAAAAAATTTCCCATGCAAATGAATGGTAATTGCATCTTTGCGTTACACCATTCGGGTTTCACAGGAATGGTCTACTTTTGGATACTGGACCCAAGTGAAATGTGGTAAAGCAGCCGGAGTTATAGGAATGAAAACACCAGAGGCGTTTGCCTAGACATCCAGGATGGTCTTTAGCCAAATGGCTAAGTCCTCCCCAGCTTACATACTCAACCCTCCCTAAAGACAAGGTAGGCCTTGACTCTTCTGGCCCTTGGAGGGTAGGAGTGCCTCACACAGCATATTGCTCAAGTAACAAAACAATGTGTGCTTCGCCTTTGATGTCTCCCCTCCCCACCCTCTTCATCATCGGACTGTAGGCTAGCTGTAAACAAGTCTTTATTTGCCAGGAGGGAAAAAAAGGAAAAGGTCAAAGTGTGAGAGAACCAGATCAATTCCTTGCCTCAAGCTAGTTCTTTTAACTATGTTAATGAGCAGTCCATGTTTCTGCAAACTCCAGGGATGGGTAGAAGGCTGCTCTGTGGATCCCCTGTATTAGTTTGCTGGGGCCAACTTAACAAATTATCCACAACTGGGCAGCTGAACCAACAGAAATTGATAGTCTCACAGCTCTGGAGGCTACAAGTCCGAGATCAAGGTGTCAGCTTGGTTCCTTCCGAGGACTGTGAGGGAAGGATCTGTGCCAGGCCCCTCTCCTTGGCTTGTAGATGGATGTCTTCTCCCTGAGTCTCTTCACATTGTCTTCCCTCTATGCATGTCTGTGTCCACATTTCCTCTTTTATAATGATCAGTCCTATTGGATTAGGGCCCATCCTCATGACCCCATTTGAACGTGATTACCTCTGTAAAGGCCATATTTCCAAATCAGGTCATCTTCTTAGGTTTTGGATGGGGTTGGCACTTTAACTTAGGAATGTTGGGGGGACACAGTTCTACCCACACGTCATCCCACATCTCACGATCTATGCCAGTTGATCACTCACCCAGTCTTCTGCCAATGTCTCTTCTCTCCACTGCCATGGGGTGATTTAGGGCAGGGGAACATTGGCTTGGTGTGAGAGAGTTAGATAAGAGGGTGGCTGGGGCTATAGGCTCGGGATTGGTT
This sequence comes from Myotis brandtii, assembly GCF_000412655.1. Lineage (NCBI taxonomy): Eukaryota > Metazoa > Chordata > Mammalia > Chiroptera > Vespertilionidae > Myotis > Myotis brandtii. Next base: position 2,069,221 of record NW_005371441.1, on the reverse strand, counting down.
AATTTGCCTATGAAAGGTATGCTGCTGGGCAAGTTGTTATTATCTTGCCTGAGGAGTCTCTCCCTGGGTCTGTAAGGATCCCAAAGACCAGAGCATCAAGAGTACAGAAAGTAAGAAAATATAGTGAATATAATTGGTCCCGTGATGAATGGGTGCCAAATGGACAAATACACCTGGTTAATCTCATGTCAAGATCCTTAACTTAATTACATCTGGCAAGCCCCCTTTTCCAAATAAGACCACATTCACAGGTTGTGGGTCGACATTTCTTTTTACGTGGGGGGGGGGCGGGGGGAGAAGGGGGAGCTACTACTCCCTACTTAGTGCCCAGCTAAACAGGTGTCTCTCCGCTACCCTCTCCATTATTCCGAGTCCCCTTCTTGTCATTTTTCGATTGGACGATCAAAACTTGCCTTCTTGCCCCATCTGCTCTAATTGCCCATCCCTTGGGCAGCCTCCCAATGGTCTTCCTAAAATGTAAAACTGATCACGTCACTCCCTCCTTGAAAAGCATTCTTCTAAAACGTGGGGCACCAGCATGAAGGCTGGGTGTTGCAAAGGAAATGTCTCTAAGCTTTCAGACTACAGAGAGTTTGCTCCAATCTGTAGATTAGAGCAATTTAAATTCACTCATCTGGGTGACGGCTGTGCATAACCTCCCACTTGATGCCTGAATTAATGAGTTAATATCACACCCTCCAGGTTCTACCCGGCTGCTTAATTTAATTGGATGCAAATGAAATCTGTATACTTAATAAAGTGAATTGGAACTTCTATAATCTCTCAGAGGAGACAAACTTCCAAATGTTCAATGTGGCCAACCGGTTCCCTTAGATCCTAGCATGAGATAATTGTCTTGAGTTTTTCATACTTGATCATAAACTGAGAACAGTGAACTCTCCCTATGCACGAGCTGCCAGGGGTGAAGAAATGGACAGCCCAGGCCCCAACTCAATTCACTTGAGACCATGCATACCTGCTTTACTCCAGCAAATGCAAGAAATCAAGTTAACATGAGTGATATTTTAAAAAGATAACTGTATCTCGGTGCTCTTATGACATGCTAATCCGCAAGGATGCACTGGGAGTCACCTGCTGGACCACTTGTTTTTTTCAAAATCACTACAAAGACCAAACTCCCAATGATTTATGAGTCTTCCCTCCTGGAAAGCAAATAATATTTTAAAAAACACAATTCTATTTCCAAAGCCCAGACAATAAAATTTTAAGGCACGAATCAGAAAGTCTCCAACCGGAACCTTTCTCATTGGGCCTGCTCAAGGCAGCCCCGCCCAGGCCCTGGTGTGTGGCCCCGGAGGTGGGACTGAGCCCTTCTTAGCGCATATTATACCTCGGCGTTTGCTCTAGTTTATTAAGACTCTTGAGATAGCAAGTGATAGAAATTTAACTCAAACAGGCACAATGTAAAAACAAAAAAAAAGTGTTTTTATTGGCTGGGTAACTGAAAAGTGTAAGAAATGGTTCAGCTTTCATCATGATGGAATACAGGGACTTAAACAAATGTTGTCAGGATATGTCCTTTCTCAGTCGTTCAGTCTTCTTTCTTTTCTGTTGGCTTCATTCTCAAGATGCCCATGTCCAGTGGTACCCTGGCAGCTTTAAACTCACTCCTACCAACTCAGCAAACTCAGCAACCGCAGTGGGAGAACTAGTCCTTTGTTTCTCCAAAACCTCCCTTCCCTGCAAGTCCTGGGATTGGCTTCCACTGGCCCAATGTAGGTCACATTTCTTTCTTTTTTCTTAAGAGAGAGAGGAAGGGAGAGGGAGATAGAAACATTCATGAGAAACATCAACATCTATTGGCTGCCTCCTGCATGCCCCCTTCTGGGGATCAAGCCCACAACCCGGACCTGTGCCCTGACAGGGATTTGAATCAGCGACCTCTTGGTGCACAGGTTGACATTCAACCACTGAGCCACACCGGCTGGGACTAATGGAGGTCACAGATCCATCCCTAAACCCATCCTAGTGACGGGCAGACGTGGGTCACTAGCTCAGACCTGGAGCCAGAACCACCCAAGAGTGGAGAGATGTGGTTCTGCAAAGGAAAAGGTGTTGTTTCTACAAATAGGAGATTGGACACCGGGCAGACAAAAGCAAAATCTGTCCACCATAGTCCAGGATATGAGTTGGCAGCACATAGAAGACAGTATGTTTGGCACACAGCGAAGAAATCCATCTGTGTGTATATATGTAGGTCGCCCTTTTAATGAGAAAACACAGCTTCTGAACTTTCTCCCTCCAGGTGAGGTTCTGAGGAAACCTGGTAACGGCATTCAGGCTTATTTGTGATGAATACAGACCATTGAGCTTCGGGGGCTGATTCTCTTCATGGACATTAGCACTGGCCTGATTGTCAGCATGCCGTGAAGGTCAGTCCCTTCGGAAGGACCAGAACTCCCCGCCTTCCTCACTGCTCCAGGCCTGGCCTTGCCTGGAATCCTCCCAGTGGCCGGCAGTCTATGACAGGCTGGCTAGGTCAATTTTACAACTTCTAGGTTTGTTTTCTCAGCCGAGAAAGAAGTTGCTGAAGGCTGATTCATTGATTACAGTTTGTTTTGAAAGCTTTGGAGTGTGTTCTTTGGACTACACACTTGGCCTAATATACCCAGCGTACCACCGCACAGGCAACCACCGTCACCCCAACACGTTACTCATGGTAGGATCACCACAACCACTGTTTGCAAAGACCTGCTCTTTAGGACTGAGTCAGTCACATAATCCTGCTTTCATCTTTATAGGCTTACTAGAGGCCTGGTGCATGAAATTCGTGCACGGGTGGGGTTCCTAGGCCTGGCTGGTGATCAGGGCCAATCAGGTTCCCCGCCTTTCCGCCTCCTCCTTCCCTCGCTGCCCGTGCGCCGCCACTGCGCAGTTCCCCACCTCCCCCTCTCCTTCCCTTGCCGCCCGCATCCGCCTTCACCCACTCCAGGTTCCCCGTCCCAGCCCGGGGCCCGGCCCCAATTGGGAGATTGGGACTTGCCAGGCAGGGGAGGGACCGGAAGGTTGGCTGTCAGGCCCTGATTAGGCGATCGGGGCCTGCTGGCCGGGGGAGGGACCTCCCTCGCTGCCCGTGCGCCGCCACTGCGCAGTTCCCCGCCAACCCCCCTCCTTCCCTTGCCACCCGCATCCACCTTCACCCACCCCAGGTTCCCCGTCCCAGCCCAGGGCCCGGCCCCAATTGGGCGATTGGGACTTGCCAGCCAGGGGGAGGGACCGGAAGGTTGGCCGTCAGGCCCTGATCAGGCGATCGGGGCCTGCTGGCCGGGGGGAGGGACTGGGAGGTTGGCTGGCAGGCCCCATGGGCGATCGGGGCACCTGCAGGTTGGGGGCAGCTCCTGCGTTGGGCATCTTCCTCCTTGTGGTCAGCACGTGTCATAGGGACCTGTCTCTTAGGCTTTTATATATATAGATTAGAGAAATCTAGGATAAAATATTTGAATGGAAAGGAACCTCCAAATCCATCTTCTCTCCCATTGGTTGGCTGAATCCTTTCCTATCATTTCTTGAAGATGGACAATTAGTTCTGTGTAAGCATTTCCCCTGAAAGTCACTATTTAGAGATGCCCCAGCCCCATTCCTTTTTGTTATTAATCCTCACTCACTTGAGGATATTTTTTCCATTGCTTTTTAGAAAGAGTGGAAGGGAGGAAGGGAGGGAGAGAGAGAAACATCGATGTGAGAGAGACACATCGATTGGTTGCCTCTTGCACATACCCTAACTGGGGCGGAATTAAACCATCAACCCAGGTATGTGCCCTTGACTAGGAATTGAACCCAAGACCCTTCCGGCCAGGACCCTCAGCCCCTTTTATTTGTGGAACAGTTTGTATCATGAAAAAGTTCTCTCTCATATTGATCTCTCTTTAAGGATCAGCCTCTTCTTAAAGCAGAAAGCAACTTTTGAAGAGTTCTTTGTGCCTATTTTTAGTAATAGATCAAAGTTCGAGCTTCAGATGATTTGGGGTGTCTCTTTATGAGTCGAAGTCTCATCATCTTTATTTCAGATCAGTAACAAGGCATGTTTCTGGAATGCGTATGTGGTTTTGGTATAAACAGTCCCCAAACTCATGCATCAACCTGACAAAGTCTAGACTCAAGAGTTTGTTTCAAGGAGGGGAAAAAAGCCATTTATGATAGAAAGAATCGCAAGCCTATAAATTGTGCTGAAGTGTGTTTATATTACTACATTAGAGTTTAAATAAAGTAATCTAAGAGTAAACCAAACTACAAGTCATAGGAGTGGAAGCAACCTCAGCAGGGTCACTTGAAATGACAGGTCACACTTGCCTGGATCACACACACAAGCAAGTACAGATTTCCAAGCAGATGGCCAGCACATCAGGACATTGCTCCCAGGGGGTAATATTTCGTCATTACCACCCTCATCTTGAGAAACTGAAGTTCAAAGAGATGAACGACTGTCTCTAGTCAGACGAAGCCCTGGTTTGAGGGGTCAGGAGTACCCGTGACCACTCTGACATAATCCAGGCGACAATTTACAGCTGATTCGTATGACTCAGGCCAGTACCCAAAAGGGATTTCCCATCTCCTGCGACAGACAGCAAGGTGCCCATACAAGCTGTGAATTTTCATCAGATTCTTAAAGATGTCTGTGACATGTCTCCTGCCCCTACCCTGATCCCATGAATACCTAGAACTCCCAAATCATCAATCAAGGGACATAATTTGCTCAGTGATTTTGGTTTATGCTAAGGGTTAAACAAAGTCAGAAAAGGGGGACAAGAGGGACCAATGTAATATATTCAAGTAATGCACTAAAAATAAGTCCAAGGAGAAGGTATAGGAGGAAATTTGTGGGGTTTATAAGCAAAATCAATACTTTATAAAACTTCACAGCTGTGTGTTAAGTAAATGTATTTTAAGGTAAACTTAAATGCTTTATGCATAGGTGTGTAATTACAAATAAAAACTGTATATATCTCAAATGTACATATTTAAGACTCATAACCTATTCATATTAGATGCTGGAACTATTTGGAATCTTCACTGAATTTATAATTAGACAGGAGCAAAAAGGTACAGATGGTATGGGCTGTTGGCTCAGACACGTAGATAGATGTCATTGTCCAGACTCCTGATGTATCTCACCTGGACCACTTTAATTAGCTCCCAATTAATCTCCCTGCCTCTTGCCTCTCCTTTCCCTAATGCATCTTTGCTGAAAATACTTCTGTGGCTCCTAAGTGTCCTTGGAATAAAGATCACACTTTTAGCATGTCATTTAGGATTCTCTCAAATCTGGCCTCAACATACAATTCTAACCCTATCTCTCACCATGTCTCTAGACACCAAATATTCCCCATTTATCTGTTAGGACCCACCTAAGATTTTCTAGGTCATGAAGTCTTTGTACCATGGAGCACATCCCTACATAAATCAGCTTTAAAGTGGAATTCTGTAAGGACAGATTGTGGAGAGGTCATGTGCATGTGGGGGGTTCCAGACGACAGTCCAGTTAGGCCCTTAGCTGACAGGCAGCATCAATGATCACACAAAAACAAGCCCTCAGATGATTCTAGCTCCTACCCTGCAAGCCTTCCGGCCGAGGCCCAGTCCTGTGGGCGGAGATGAAGCTATGCTCCTGCTGTGATCCACAGTTCTGACCCACTGGAACCATGAGAGATAATGGTTGCTTTAAGTAACTAAGGCTTGGGGTAATTTGTTATGTGGCTATCATTAACTAATACAGTGTTTCTTACTTGGTTTTACCCATACTAGGTACAGATCTTGGTTCTCAGTAGTTAGTATCCAATGCAGAAAGCTTTCTATAAAGGTATCACCAAAGGCCTTTTGAGTTATAGACTTTATAGGGAAATAAAAGAGAATATTTGAGCCCTGGCCGGGTACTCAGTTGGTTAGAGTGTCGTCCTGATACACCAAAGTTGTGGGTTTGATCCCTGGTCAACCCAAACCAGAATCAACCAGTGAATGCATAGATAAGTGGAACAGCAGAATGATGCTTCTCTGTCTCTCCCCTTCCCCTTTCTCTGTAAAAACAACAACAACAAAAAACCAATAAAAATTTTTAAAAGAGACTATTTGAATTTCGAGTAAAAGATGAGGTGCATGTCTGTGTGTGTGCGTGGTTAGCATTTTATGCATGAATAAATATAACAGAGCACAGATGCTAGTCGGTGGAGTTCTGATCCAGTCTTCAGTTCCTCTTCATTGAGTCCTGGTAGGAGCTGTAGCCATTGTGGTACTGAGAAGAAAGGCGCAAGGGGGCTCAGATTCTTGTATTTATGCTTGAACTGCGCCGCTATTGCGTCCTTTGCGATTCTTTTCCCAGGCTGTTTGTTGTGGCCTTGCTGCTTTTTGTTTACGGATCTTAGCACTGTTTTCAGATCTGTGTCCACGTCTGCAAGGACGATTGCTCAACGCAACTTCAAGTTCCACAGCTTCATCCGCTGTTTCGGATGATGACTTACTTCATTAGAGATCTGACTCATTGTTAATGTCTACGTAGCATCATTGCACGGATGTTCCGCTGATTTTCTTTTGCTATCTAAGCTGTTTCGGATGATGACTTACTTCATTAGAGATCTGACTCATTGTTAATGTCTACGTAGCATCATTACATGGATGTTCCGATGATTTTCTTTTGCTATCTAACTCCTAGGTTGATTTCAATGCTTTCAGTCAACAAATGTAAGTACTTCTTGGCTTTGCCATGTCCCACAGACAGCCAATACTCAGTTGTATTATTGCTGCTTTTCTTTTTTCCCTGCTTCCCTGGCTGAGGGCCACTGGGCAGACACGGACTGCCCACTGTGCTGCCTGCTAAGAGCCCTAATGATTGCTGTGGTTAAGGGTGACAGAAAAGGTCATGGTTAAACAGACTTGGAGAATACCTGAAGGCCAGTGAATCTTCACTGCATGGCTGGAAGTTACCAGATGTCTGCTTCAGAGACTGGACACTCAGGAGATGGACTCTGGATTGTATTAGTTATTGGTGGGAAACAGGAATAAACACAATCTAACAATAATGCATGCTTCCTCATACATATTTTAATCACATGGAAATGAGGATGTTTCTGGTTTGTTGGAGGGGGATTTCAAAAAGTTTAGGGTGAAATTCTGAAACCTATTGTAAAGATCTGACTTTGTGAGAGCTGGCAGGTTGACCAGCTGGCCTGTCCCGCTTCCTGCCCGTGAGGCTGCAGCATGGTCACTGAGGGGAGTGAGAACGCACAGTAGACACCACTCTGGCTGGACGTGGGTCTTATTTTCCAGGCTAATAGTTTTTCCAGGGAGAAAGCTCCTGGTGGCTTGGCTCTGACATTCTTCCTGAGCGAGCAGCACTGATAGCCTGGGCTTGGGGTCCCACAGACCCAAGTCCAAGTCCCGCTCAGCCCACTCGCTCCCTGTACGTGACAGTCCCTGAACTTTCGAAGCCTCAGTTTCCTCTCACACGGATCATCAGACCAGCCTCCTGGGATTCTTGGGAGGATGGAATGAGGTCATGCTGATAAAATGTGCAGCAGAGAGCAAACTTTCAATAAACGGTGGTGGTTATTAATCCTCGACGAGCCGAGCTGTGAGAGACTGTAGCAGACATTGCTTTCCAAATTTCTCCTTTTGCAAGCGAGGCAACTGAAGACTGGGAACGGGAGATGACTTGGTCAAGGCCACATAACTAGTTAGAGTAGAATCTCGTAATCAGAACCTGAGCTGACCTAAACCCCCGACACAGAATGAATAAGAACGAGGAGACAAAATTTGTGTCACATGAATCAACGGTCTGTAGGTGTCTGACAGTTAACAAACTTAAAGATTGTTTTGAATGTGATAAATGCACATGACATAAAAGCTACCATTTAAACCTGTTTAATACAGGTCTGTGGCATTAAGTACATTCACTCTGCTGTGCAACCATCCATCTCCAGAACGTTCTCCGTCTTCCAAACTGAACCTCTGTACCATTCAACAACCATTAAGGGACCTTGGAGTCAGAAAACTATTGTGAGTTGGGAAAAGAAATTCCCAGGGTTTCCTAGCATACAGTTATGATTTAAAACCTGACAGTTCTCTTTCCCTTCAGCATCGCACTATTTCTGGCCACTTTTACTTAGGAAAGCTTCATTCCTTTGGGGGCTCCGGGATCTTTCTGTGTTCCGCTCTCTTGCCATGGGTGTGTGCTCACTCTGCCTAGCCGGCCGGAGAGGAGCCCCCCACTTCAGGACTCAGGTTTTCACAGCCTGGTTCTCATTCGCGGCCACGCCCGCCCAGTCCCCCGACTCCTGTCACTGTGGTCTCTCATACACAGCGCTTCCCCCTGATGCCAAGTAGTGAGTAAGGGAAGCAAGGAATGTTCTCTCTTCACAGGAAGGGGCCAAATCCTAATAACACATCGAGAAAAAGAACAGCCTGAAACCAGTAACCGCAACTCACACCGGAGGAAGCAATCAGGACACAATGACAGCAAACCACTCACAGCTAAACCTTTACGGCTGGAAACCCCAAAACTCCTGCCGCGGGCTGAGCTCCTGTGGGACCAGAGCCACCAAGCCCGAGAGGTCTGCTCAGGCGCTGGGCCCCGTTCCCCTGCCCAGCGCTCTCCCTCTCCCTGGGATGGTTTCACATCGGGCCTGACACCTTCAAAGCAGGATGTTTGTTTGTTTTTTAATCCTCACTGGAGGATATTTTCCCATTGATTCGATTGGTTGCCTCCTGCACGAGCCCTGACCACGGCCCAGCAGGAACCTGCAACCGAGGTACATGCCCTTGACTGAAACCGAACCCAGGACCCTTCAGTCCCCAGCGCCAGCAGGAACCTGCAACCGAGGTACATGCCCTTGACCGAAACCGAACCCAGGACCCTTCAGTCCCCAGTGACGCTCTATCCTCTGAGTCAAACCAGCTAGGGCCAAAGCAGGATGCTAATCAGATCAGCCCAGTGGCCACTTCAGACATGTTCCTGTATGTCACTGGGGCCTGGAGTGGCATGTTGCTAAGAGGCTGGAGAGCTAAGGGAAACAGAGGTTAACATGCTCAGACTGGTGATGCATCCCCAGCGGAGACCCCCAAGGTGCCAATGGCCAGAGCAAACACAATGAGAATAACAAGAGAGACACCAGGTCCACTTGCCCACAGCTGTGATTGGAAGCTGCTGGGGACCAGAGGCTGTGCTGTCAGGCCCAGGGAGCCCGGGGACCACTCAGCCTGGGCTTGTCCTGCTTCCCCAAGGAGCCACGGGCAGGGTTCTGTCACAACCCTTGGAGCCTTCCTCTAGGTGCCTCTCCTCAGAATTCTTAATCATTTTCCCCTTTAAATATGTTTTGCCAGAAGCCTGGGCTTGTCCTGCTTCCCCAAGGAGCCACGGGCGGGGTTCCGTCACAACCCTTGGAGCCATCCTCTAGGTACCTCTCCTCAGAATTCTTTTTTTTTTTTAAATATATTTTATTGCTTTTTTACAGAGAGGAAGGGAGAGGGATAGAGAGTTAGAAACATCGATGAGATTTTATCTTCACGACAATCCTATAAAACAGTTACTGTCATTCTCATACGAGGTGGAAACAGGCATTGGGAAGAACAGCGCCTTGCCCAGCTCACACAGCAGGCAGCAGGGCGCTGGAGACCAGACCGGGCCCTCTGGCCCTGCCACGCATCTGGACCCCTCTGCCCGAGAAGTCATTCCAGGGAATCTGCTGCTACCCTGGGCATGTCAGCTACGTTCTAAAGATGTTTACAATTGGAGTTGTATGTTGGAAATAAATGTCATTACAACGACTTTAAATACAAGCCCATTATAATTGCTCTAGTGGCCATAAATTGTCATACTAAAAAAAAACCTATTCTTTTTGCCATTTTTGTGTGCTAAAGTACACATAACATACAATCTGCTATTTTAACCACTTTAAACAATTCCATGGTATTAATTACATTCGCAATATTGTGTAACCATCACCACTATCTAATCCCAAGCTCTTACATCACTCAAACAGAAACTCTATATCCATTAAGCAACAACCTCTAGCCCCTATTAACCTCCAATCCACTTTAGAAAATATATATTTTATTGATTTTAGAGAGAAAGGGAGAGGGAGAGAGGGAAGAAAAACCAATGAGATAGAACCATTGATTGGCTGCCTCCTGCACATTCCACACTGGGGATCGAGCCCACAACCCCAGCATGTGCCCTGACCAGGATTCAAACCGTGACCTCCTGGTTCGTAGGTCGATGCTCAACCACTGGGCCACGCTGGACAGGCCAATCCACTTTTTGTCTGTGAATTTTCCTATTCACTTCATATTGTACTTGATAACACAATATCTGTCTTATTATGTCTGGCTTATTCACTCAGCGTCATGTTTTCAAGGTCAATCCATGCTGTATCATGTGCCAGAATTTAATCTATTGTATGTACACACCGCCTTGGACACTTGGGTTGTTTCCACCTTTTGGCTATTGTAAATAACACTGCTATGGACACGGGTGTACAAGTATCTGTCTGAGTCCCTGTTTTCAATTCCTTCAGTTTATACCCAGCAGTGGAATCCCTGGATCATATCATAATTCTGTATTTGACTTCTTGAGGAATTCTCTCTTTTGCTATGGAAATAAACAGGTTTATGAGACTGAGGCACTGCCTCCTGTGCTAAAGAGGCACCTAAATAAACAGGTTTAAAAAATGAGATACACTTTAATTGCACAGGGTCAATTTCATTGCCATGATTGAAAAACCAAACAAAACAATCCCTTTTGTGGATTAGAATGGCAGCAATATTCTTGACAATGTATTTTTTTAAAAAAAAACACAAATACAAACATAAGAAATAATTGGATTGCTTAGAATACCACATTAAAAATCCAGCCTGATTAGAACAAATCCATGCTTATATTCTAAGAATTAGCGTTTTAGCCTGGATACAGGCTGGTGGCCACCTAAGGTAGGACACAACCTCCGTGTCAGTTACTCTCTCCTTCTGCCCATTAGAGACGTCTGTCTGGAGTTAGGTAACTAGATCTCACCTTTACTGGCTTCTTTCCTGTTCCTGTTGTTATCTCGGATGTTGGAGCCTTCATCCAGGCTGCTCCTCATCCCCTGAGCGGGCTGGTCTCCTGCACTCTGTCCTCACCAGGTAGTAGCCTTGGCTCTGTCTGCACAGGTGAGAACAGATGTTCAAATCTTGCTCCCAGTTCAAACTCTGCCAAGACCTGAACTTTTCGTGCTTGATTTGCCCTTTAGGAGCAATCAATATCGCCCGCTAATGTGGGACTTTCATCCTCAGGTTGCCTGCCGACTTCATGAAGGCTTGAAGCGAGTTTCTCTTTGTCAGGTATCTTCCTGTATTTGAATTGGAACACCTGGTGGGGAATGGGGGTCACCTGGAAGGGGCTACAGCCCATGCTTTTACCCTGAAAACCTGTTGCGTTCTAACCAGCTGCTTTGAACTCTCTGATTTTTATTGAAATAGGAGAATCCCCGACCATTTACCAGTTAGTATGTATATTCTTGCTCCCAAAGGCCACTCGCCAGAGGAGAGTGTTGCTTCTAAAAACATTTTTACTCCCAGCTCCCTGCGCAGGGCGTCCTGTGGTGACACGCTGCAGGTGGAATGGTGTTTCCATGCACTGTCTCGGGGTGCAGGAGGACCCCAAACATCTCACAGACTGTGTGCTACTTTCTCTTTTTCATGCTGGCCAGGGCGCCATCAGTCACTTTTGCCTGGTTGACTTCAGAGTTGTCAGCAACCAGAAACCACCCAGATCTGTCTTTTCCCCTTTTCCGGCACAAGCTTAGGCCCCTGCCCTCTCCCTGCTCTCTCGGCCAAGCCCCACCCGCCGCTCTGGCAGCTCCCATCTCCCTGGCTGTTCCCAGTCCAGTCCCAGCTGGCTCATCACAGCAGAAGCACGGCCTCCCGCCTTCCTCGCTCCCCGCCTCCCTCATTACTTAGCACTTAAGTGGATTTTTCTGTTCATCTGTAGTTTGTTGTGGATGTTTCTGATTCTGGCACTTCTGTTTAGATGTATTTACAGTTAGTTCAATTATCTGCTCTAATGGCGAGCGAGGTGGCATGAATAATTTAAACGTAATTTACATTTGGCTTTGGGATGCCTCTCTGTGCTCACATTTGAGTTTGGGGGTGTCTGACATTCTGGAAATTCACATTTCAGACTCAGTAATGAGGCCACGGTGTGAGATGCCTGGGGAGGAGGGGGGAATTGTTCAGCATTTTCCCCTCTGGCCCTGCAATGTCCTTTGGCTCCCGACTCCATGATGGAGTTGGAAAGCATCCCTTCTATAGTTGGCTTGTTCTGGACCCAGGAGAGCCTTCCCCGTCCTTCAGGGTGTCCGCCTCAGCCGTCTGTCTGTCTGTCTGTCTGGTGCACAGCGTCTCTATCAAGCGGGGGTGGTAATCAGGAGGCCGACTTGGAGGCAAATGATCAGGGCTCATGTAATTATCCGGGAAAGAAAAATTCCCTAATTGTAAGACTTTGCCAAATGAGCATTCATTATCGGGGGCTGCTCATCAGCACACACAAATGTAACCGGTCTGATTGTTTTGAAAAATGGCCTTAGCCGTCCTCATTGTAAAAGACGTAAGCGACATGATGTATGATTGAACGCGTTAACTGGCTGGGAGCTAGCAGGGTCCCTGCACATCCACCCTGATTGTTTTGAAAAATGGCCTTAGCCGTCCTCATTGATTGAACGCGTTAACTGGCTGGGAGCTAGCAGAGTCCTTGCACATCCAGAGCTGCCCACACAGGGCTGATGAACCGATGACATCCCGGGTGGAGGGCCAGGCAAGCTTGCGGCCCTGACCACACCAGGAGAAATGTTTAAGTTGAGCTGATTTGTTACATAAACACTCTAACCTCAAACTCAGTCTGGGCAACTGTGTCCCTCTCCTCCGAGCTCTGTCTCGCCAACACGGAGGGGCAAGAGCTGTTTTCAGAACAAACCTGCCTTTAGTCTCATTCTAATCGTGGGATGAAATGATTGACAAAGTATCTGAATGTTGATCTCTTTAAAGCATTTCAGGAAACTAACATACAAACCTAGAGAGCTAAAGGGAAGGGTAGCCTTACCACGGAGTGTGATTTTATAAAAACGAGCTCAAAACACGAATGTAAACTTTCCTGGCAGATGGGTGGAAAGCCACTCCCCCAGGGCCAGCCTTGCGCAGTCTGCGGCAGATATCGCCAGCCCAGCCCCACCCTCCAGGATCCTCGCAATGGCTTCTGGGATCATTTCACCGGCACCCCTCCCCCAGCCTTGATCCTCATCCTTCATGCACTGGGCCCAGTGTGAGCCTTGCCTGGGTAGGCACTCAACCCATCCTGGATTATCTGACAAGACGCTGGATGGCAGCCCAGCTTAGCGTGGCTCAGTGGTCGAGCAACAACCTATGAACCAGGAGCTCATGGTTCGATTCCTGGTCAGGGCACATGCTTGAGGTGCAGGTTCGATCCCCAGTAGGGGGTGTGCAGGAGGCAGCCTATCAATGACTCTCATGATTGATGTTTCTATCTCTCTCTCCCTCTCTCTTCTTTGAAATCAATAATAAAAAAAAGAACCAAACCCTGGTTTAATGTCAGACCAGATGCTCTTCAAATATCCATTGTGAAGACTACTTGTGGATTGCTTTAATCGAGTCAGTACCTTCTAGTTAAAACGAACAAAATAACCCTGGCAATAGAGGAATGAACAGAACTTTAACGAACGGATCAACTGATTGCCTTGCTGCGTCTTACCTGAGTCTCCTTGTTGTCAGGGAGTCCCGACAGGGCGTTCCTCTGGGAGGTTCAGAGGGTCCTGGTCTGGCCTCGACCTCTGTAGGTGTTGCTACTGCAGGCCCGGGAGCAGAGAGGCAGCGAGACCACAGGTCTGTGAGCCATGGCCGGTCACTTCTGATCTGTGAGTGGTTTCTTACATGTCGGTTCTAGAGCCTGAGAGGAACCAGGACACGCCTCCTGAGGTTTCTAACCCGAACCCACCCTGCCAAAGGCCAGGTGAGCTTTTCTTTCTCCTGCCTTGGCCTCGGGAGCGAGTAGATAACTAACTCTTCCTTAAAGTAACACTGCCAGCCTGTGGATGCCTCGAGTCTTCACGAGTTGCTAAGCCCGTTAACCAACCTGCTGAAGACCTTCCCTGCCAGTGGGGACTGCTTCTCACTCAGCAGGTGTATTCGCGTAGGTGAGCGAATGAGGAAGACACGCCAATCACACACCAGCTCTGACATCTCGAGAAGTGAGACGAGCCCCCTGATGGGAAAGAGTTCCCAGCAACACCTGGGTGATAGGTCCTTCAACGTGAGCGTTCAAACTTCCGCATCTGTGTTCAGGATGCTTTTGATTTTTCCCTTTGTGGTGACTCGGTGAGCTGCCTGGTGAAAGCTGTCTAAAGAAGTCCCTGGTCTAAATCTATAGTTTCAACGTGAGCGTTCAAACTTCCGCATCTGTGTTCAGAATGCTTTTGATTTTTCCCTTTGTGGTGACTCGGAGAGCTGCCTGGTGAAAGCTGCCCAAAGAAGTCCCTGGTCTAAAGCCCTCGGAGTATAGATTTCTGAAATCCTTTTCTCCCCCTTGAAGCATTTCGAAAATAGTAAAGGAAACTTTAAATGGTAGAGGAAAATAACAAAAACTCGATAGCAGAAGGCAACTGCTTAAACAAAATCAATTCACGAGAAAGACTGCTTACTGAGTGCATCGTAGAGCACACACATTTACCAAGAACGCTTACAATCCTCAAATAGTTACAAAAAAAATACTAGTTTCCTGTCTCTTTGGAGAGGTATACTCCCGAAGATAAGGTGGGGACGGGTGGGGGACACTTCAGAAACACCCAGTGAAATCATTCGTGGGACAGTCTTCGCGTGGGGAGGCTTTTTAGTTAGTATCCAGTGTTTTGGAACAAACTAAATTGTGCATAAAGACACATTATGGGCAGAGCAACTAACGAGCAGGGTCGGCGAAGGGCGCAGCACGAACACCCAGGAAAGAGCCCGTGGCGCGGTCTCCTGCAGGATGTGCCTGGGGACCGTGGAGATATTCATGGGGACTGTTACTCACACTGCTAGAGCACAATCTCGTCTTGTTTGCGCCTGAATCCCTGGTTTTGTCTAAACTTTTATATAATTTCGTATTATTGTAGGAAAAAATGGGAACAAAGGAGGGCCAGGAACTCCGGGAGGGGAAAAGGCCATAGAACATTCTTTACTGCGGGTGAAGAGTTGGACAAATGGAAAAACGTCGGCCAACACCTAACTTTTAGGAGGAACTTTCTTTGCCCCGTGGGCCTTCGGAGCTTAACGGCCATTGAGACTCACTTATTGGTGGAAGAAACGAGCGTAAACCCGTCAGTTTTTAGGTAAGTGATGTAACCCTCAGTGGCATCGAAAACCAGTGCTGGCTATGAAGCGCACTTTGTTCCCAAGGACATTACAACTCTCCGACAGCAAGATTTCACAACGGACCCGATATTTCTCCCTGTTGTTTTTTTTTTTCTTGTTATGTTTGTGAAGCGCTGGTGGCATTCACAATTTTCCAGGAAACTGGTGTCAGGTAACAGCCCCACCAGGAATAGCCACCTCTAGAGAGCAGAGCTTTATCTGGCGCTGAAAACTGGCCGGTTATCTACCCGGTTTTCTAAAGACAAAACGCATTTCTTTCCAGTTCAAAGACAAGACAGCAAACTCCAGAGTGAGAAAACGTTACCTTTTATTTCACACTCTCTTAATCGCTCTGTCCCCAGACAATAAACACTCTCAAGTGTAAGCAGTGGGAGATAATGTAAACGCTGCCGAAACAGAAAATAAATTAGTTTCTTTTCAACGTGGTGGAGGTCCTCTCACTGATCACTGGGCTCGGCTGCCGACAGATGCCCCGGGAAGGAGAAATCTTTGGCCTATTCTACCACTTCTCCCGCGTTGCGTAACAAGCCTATTTCAAATTCATTCTCTCCTCCAACCGCGGCCAAAAGGCAAGGAGTAGTTTGAGCTTCAGGAACCTGAAAAACAGAAAAAAAAGTCTCAGTGGTTCAAGAACAGCCTTCCCCTGGTGGGACACTGTTAATGTCTGATAGCTCTAAAGCTGGAGACAGAAGAGAGTTCAAGGGCAGGTGGGCGAGTCTATTCACAGGAGGAGGCCGAGATCACTGTGGCGACATTTTTACTGATGAGCAGCGAGTCCGGTTCTGCACCCCTGTGACCGCGTCCGGGGGACACTGCAGGCAGTTCCTAAACGTCCTAACAGATTCACTTGGGGGCGTGGCGGGAGCCCCACGACTCCTACACGTGGGGTCTGCAGGCCCAGGGTCCTGGCCAGTGAGAACGTTCAGGATGTGAGACTGAGACTCCTGTCGCCTTTGATGTCAGTCTCCCTTCTACAGCAGGCTCGGGAAGCAAGCTACGAACACCGCACTTAGGGTGAGAAGGAAGTGAGCAGACCAGAACTTATTGTTGTTAGAGCTCTGTGGCATTCCCTCAAAGGGTATGAAGACTTTCTGCCACTGTTTAACCCTGCAGTCTTTTAGAAAGAGAAGCGATTAAACTATATTTAAAAACAAACAAAGAAAACACCTAAGTTCCAGGAAAAAAAAAAATGCGTTCACTACTCCAGAAGAAATGTAAATGCAAGCATTTATCTACCCGGCCAGGAGTTCAAACGCGGCTGGAATACAGCAAGTGGGCCTCCCACACGAGGGAGGGGGCTGGAGCCAGAGAGAACACAAGATGGTGATGAAGACAGAAGACTGTGAACTGCAAATACTCCCCTAATGTCTCATTCCAGTCAGGGAGTGAATAAAGCAGAAACACTGCCAGCATAAGAAACACGAAGAAGGGAATATTGGGGATGTTTGGGAGGGAGGTCTGTCTGGTGCAGACCTCATCCTCTGCTCAGACGAGGCCGGCCTCCCTTTGCTAAGGCTCAGAGACTCTTGGGGAGGAAAGAAAGAAGGAGGGGCCTAAGGCAGGAGGGTGGGCGTGGGGGATGGAGATGCCCTGAGGCAGGCCAGGCTGGAACAAGGCCTTCCACCTCTCACCTCTGGGGGCAGAGAGAGAGAGAGAGAGAGAGAGAGAGTGTGTGTGTGTGTGTGTAAGAGCAGCTGATCAGCATGTAACCTCTGTGCCCCATGGATTTGTGTTTAAAATGGCTCACAGTCTATGGTTTCACATTTTAAAAAAACTTGGAGGGTTGGCAGAAGTATATAGAGTCTGATTGTAGATTTTTAAAAATCAGATGTAATAGTCAAGGTGAGAATGTGAAAACGAATCAGTATATTGTTTATTCAGCGGGAGAACAACAATTTTAGGAGTTTATTTAGTGGGTAAATATTTTGGAAGATGGAATATATCAGACGTTTTGTCGTGGTACGGGAATAATAAGAAATCTGATAGTGCCCAGACGCACAGAAGAGGAAGAGGAAGGGATGGATTCCAGAGATTCGAGGCAGTGTGGCCTCACCCCACCTTGATTTGGGCCTACTAATCCTGACTTCGGACTTTTAGCCTCTAGAGCTGTGAAAGAATAAATTTCTGGTGGTCTAATTTAAGCCACCCAGTAATTTGTTATAGCAGCCATAGGATATATACCATTAGGGGATGGGAGGATTAGCTCTTTCTCCTCTTTATTAAGAAAATTTTGCCCTAGCCAGTTTGCCTCAGTGGCTAGAGCGTCAGCCTGCGGTCAAGGGCACATGCCTGGGTTGTGGGCTTGGTCCCAGGTAGGGGGAGTGGAGGAGGCAGCTGATCAATGATTCTCTTTCATCACTGATGTTTCTCTCTCTCTCTCCCTTCCTCTCTGAAATCAATAAAAAAATATTTAAAAATTTTATTTTATTTACCTTTATATTATTAGTAATAACACTTGGCTCCTGGCTCCTCTTTGCCAATAATTTATCGGTCCCCATTGTTGAATAACAGAGGTTAAAGTTAAGTACACTACTAATGTGACTATAAGTTAACCTCAGTAGTATTGGTAAAGTTGATGATGACATATTTTGACTATTTTTTTAAGCCTGAAAAGCAAACAATTTAGAATCATTTACATCATGAGGTTCTTTTGAGATTTGCTTTTGAACTAGGAGGGTTTAGTCTACTTATTTCTCTTATTAGTGAAGCTGCATGGCGGCACTGGGTGCTGATTAACTATGTTGAATTCTGGTAAAAATGTCTTTTGCAGTGGAAAGAATTTCAAGTTCATAGCATTTGTTAAAACTTTCCCTCTACCTTACAAGTTCTAATTTTTCTTAACCAAGCAGATTATTACTAAAGCCATAATGAAACTCTTTCTGATTCCTTACCTGAGGATATTTTTCCATTGATTTTTAGAGAGAATGGAAGGCAGGGAGGGGAGGAGGGAGGGGAATGAAGAGATACAGACAGAGAAAGAGAGAGAGGGAGAGAGAGAGAGAGAGAAGAAACATTGATGTGAGACACATCAATTGATTCCCTTTCATGTCCCAACCTGCGCCAGGGATGGAACCTGCGATCCAGGTATGTGCCCTTGACTGGAAATTGAACCCTCAACCCTTCAATGCTCGGGCCAACACTCTAACCACTGAGCAATGCCAGCCAGGGCTCTGATTTTTTTGTTGACAAATAATTTCTTCTATTTGTGATGAGCTAACCATGTATAGATTTAGTTACTAGAAAAATTCTGTTTCCCGAGTTTGCTGAAATATTTATTATTTCCCTTTCCTTATGTTTTTAAAGAAAATATAAGATGATTTGTTTCTCCCCCAACCCCTAAAAAAGTGTCCAGAAAAACTTTCTTTAAAAGGGAATTAATAATTTCACAACTGCTAAGCTTCAAAACATTCCACCTCAGTTAGGAAGGATTTAGTCATCACTATCTTTTAGATGTCAATGACGTTCGAACGATGTCATCTGTAGATTTAATTATCACCATCTTTTGTTTAAGCTGCTTGGGCTCCCCGTCTGTGCTGGCCCTTGTCTGGAAATGAAGAAAGAGGGGCAGGCTCTACTGCAAGGACGGGTGGGTGGTGGATGAGGACCTTGGCCTTGAAGCACAATGGTGGGCATCATTCTTGAGCTGCTCCTTGAAAAGGTAAGAGTTTCAAGACCAAAACCACAGAGTCCAGGTGTCCCCCAAGGAACCCCGAAACCCTGAGGTTTGCAACTTGGGGATAGAAGACCATGTTCCCAAAAGGGCTACAGGCAACAACCATATTCAAGATGAACGGATGACTATTAAATTTCATTGGAAATTTCTGCTCCAAAGGCAGGTTAGGGAAAAAACGAGCTGGTGTTATACTCGTTTTCGCATGTGCAATTCAAGAAAAACAATTCTCGGTAAGTAGCCACCATTATAGCAGGACCAGAGTCCATCTGATCCCGCACTAAACACAACTTTGCATATCAGAACAAAGCAGAGCCTCGGCTTCTTCAGGAAACCTGCCAGGGTGTTCTGTGTTCCTCTGAGTCCTGCCAAGGCTCAGAAATACGATGAAGGTTCAGAACGAGCAACCCACAGCGGGGGCAAGAACCACCCTCCCTAAATCCGACCGTCTTCAAACAAAAGGCTGAGCAGTGGAGTCGCAGGATCGGTTTCACTGGGACAAGCAACTGATTTTAATTAGTGCTATCTGGTGACATCCAGAAGAGTGACTCACGCCCCGACGGCCACCACAGTGACTGCACTACAGGGAGGCCTTGGGAGCAGGAGCAAGGGCTCAGGTTCTGGGCATTTCCTGGAGTGTCCCATTCCTACTAAGTCACACAGTTTCCTAGAGGATGAGGTAAGCAGGACGGAGAGGAAGCGGAAGCGGAAGGGAAGGAAGTTGTCACCGGCCCAGTGCGGTCTTCTTCCAGGGGGGACGCGCCTGCCTCATGTCCCACAGAGTGTGGAGAACTATGGGGAGTCTGACCACCGTGTGAGTCAAGCCACCGACAGGCCATTTCCTCTTCCGATGCCCAAATCTGTCCAAGTTGACCGTCATCCAAGCTGGAACATTTTGATTTTGTGCATTTTTAACAGCCACAGACCTCTGACCGTCAGAAGTGGTCCCCGAGGGCCGTATGTGAGAGGCCACAGGAAACAGAAAGAACGTTTGCGGGACCATTGAGACGAGGAGTCCCTGGGAAGGAATGTTTGCTTTGTACGGTGGTTTTATCTTACGACACCGGATCCACTTTCAATTGTTCCAGCGAGGTCAAGTGATGGGTTTTGAACCGCTGCCCACCAGGCCTAGACCAGGTTTTGGCAGTTCACAAAGAAGAGAGAGCCTTGGCTAAGAGAGTGGGAAAGTGCCATTCATGAGAGAGTTAAGCAAGAGATAGCTCTATTCTATTTGGACTACAAAGAATTTCGACAAAGCCATAGCTTTTCATACCCGAATAATTATCTTTTGTTATTAAAAAAGATCACCTGGTTATCCCAAAATTACAGGTGTGTTCCAATAGCTGGCTATCATCTTCCAGGAAGGGCTGAAGTTCTTTGACCCCGTGACCGAAACGAAAAGGACGTCCTTTGGTTTGGGGCATAAAGAATGGGGTGAGACTGAGAGTAAGCCGATCTGGGTTGAGTCTTTGCTTTCGTACCTATTAGCTGAGCAACTTGAGCAAGTGGTTGACCTCTCTGGGCCAGAGTTTTCACAGCTCTGGAATGAAGATGTTACCTATCTCACTGGGTTGATGGCAGCATGACACGGGACAGGGATGGCAAAGTGATGAGGGCAGACTAAGCACTTGAGCGTGGTTTGCTGTCCTACTTAAAGAATTCCAAGCCATGTGAAACTCCCCCCCCCCCCCCCCCCCCCAGTGACCAGAGGAAGGATCTGATCTCTTGGGACAGCACCTGCCTCCGAGGAGTGCTGTGACCACCTGTGCGAGTGCTGCCAGAGCCCTGACTCCAGCCCTGCTCAATCTCTAGATTAAAACCCAGAAGAGTATGTGTCAGGAAACAGGCACATACATTTAAGTGTAGGTGACAGCAAAACTACGGCCCCGTCCCTTGGCATTACACGGGTCTTAAATATGCAATAATTAAGGTATAATTGGGTTTATACGACCTACTTGGGGAGAAAAATGAAAATGGACCAACAGGCTGAAAAACTACTATCCAAGAGAGATGCAAAGAGTGTACACACTTGTTCTGGAGAAAAATGACAAAGGGCAGAGATGTAGCATAATGGGCTCTTGACATGGAAAGGGAGATTGGGCAGGACAGGGGTCAATTTTCAGTTTAAGAGAAATGATCATGTTAGTTTCCCAAGGCCCGGCTGGGAAAGCTGAGACATTCACACACACACACACACACACACACACACTCATACCAAACGACCAAAATAACACTGTTATCAAAACTCAAGGTTATAGGCCTTTTTGCTTAAAAAAAAAAAAAGTCCCTTAGTTCATTTTCTGGAGTTTTCTTTTTCAGAAATGACAAAGATATGAAATGTGGTTGTGGTTAAAACTAAATACAGCGTTAACCGGTTTGGCTCAGTGGATAGAGTGTCAACCTGAGGACTGAAGGGGCCCAGGTTCGATTCCGGTCAAGGGCATGTACCTTGGGCCCCGTCCCTTGGCATTACACGGGTCTTAAATATGCAATAATTAAGGTATAATTGGGTTTATACGACCTACTTGGGGAGAAAAATGAAAATGGACCAACAGGCTGAAAAACTACTATCCAAGAGAGATGCAAAGAGTGTACACACTTGTTCTGGAGAAAAATGACAAAGGGCAGAGATGTAGCATAATGGGCTCTTGACATGGAAAGGGAGATTGGGCAGGACAGGGGTCAATTTTCAGTTTAAGAGAAATGATCATGTTAGTTTCCCAAGGCCCGTCTGGGAAAGCCGAGACATTCACACACACACACACACACACACACACACACACACACACACACTCATACCAAACGACCAAAATAACACTGTTATCAAAACTCAAGGTTATAGGCCTTTTTGCTTAAAAAAAAAAAAAAAGTCCCTTAGTTCATTTTCTGGAGTTTTCTTTTTCAGAAATGACAAAGATATGAAATGTGGTTGTGGTTAAAACTAAATACAGCGTTAACCGGTTTGGCTCAGTGGATAGAGCGTCAACCTGCGGACTGAAGGGGCCCAGGTTCGATTCCGGTCAAGGGCATGTACCTTGGTTGCGGGCACATCCCCAGTAGGAGGTGTGCAGGAGGCAGCTGATCGATGTTTCTCTCTCATCAATGTTTCTAACTCTCTATCCCTCTCCCTTCCTCTCTGTAAAAAATCAATAAAATATATTTAAAAAAAACAAAAAAAACCAAACCAAAACAAAAAACCTAAATACAGCTCCCACTCCTCAGCAAGAAACACACAGACACCACGAAACACCACACACAACCCAGGCCAAGCAACTCCACACCCTGTGTTAATGTACCTTTCTCTTCATGGCCCAGGCTTTGGTGTGTTAGTGACAAGGACTTCCTCCATGTTGCCTACTGGCAGTGAAACGAGGGAAAGTGAGGCCCCTGCGGGCCTGGCGGGGGGCCCCGTCTCCGCGACAGTCAGAAGGAAGGGTCTGCAGGTCAAGCCCGCTCACCTCGACGGCCCAGGACCCGCTGGCACTGGGAGGGGCGCGCACGGGGTTGAGGAACAGGAACGGTGTGAGTGGGGAGGATGAACTGAGGGTGTGTTGGGGGAAGGGATGCGCCTTGAGAATATGGTGAGGACACATTTGATATATGGGATGAGGAAAAGCAGCTCTGAGCCTTTAAAACTCCTGACTGGGAGTTTTCCAGGGAGGAGGGTTGGGAGGGTGGTCATTTTTCTTCCTGATGGGAAGCGAGGAGAGAAGCCAGCAGGTGTGGCTGCAGGACTGAGGGGCAGATAAAGGGGCCCCAGCTGTGGCTGCCCACGTGGCTCCAAGTTAAGCTCAACCCCCTGGACTGTGGCCAGCGAGCCATCACAGTGTCTAATTTCTGCTGCCCCGTCCTGCCCGAGACTCAGGCCACTCTGAATGAGCTGTCCCATCTCCATGCGTTTTTCCAGTGGCAAGAGTGTAATCCCCCTGTTAAGCCACAGTTGGGTATTACAGGTCGAATGATGTCCCCAAAAAGAGGTACTGAAGCCCTGACCCCCAGTGCCTATGACCGTGATCTTATCTGGAAACAGGGTCTTTGCAGATGTAATTAAAATGAGGTCAATACCCGGGGGGCCTAATTCAGCATGACTGGTGTCCTGATCAGAAGAGAAAGCCACGCGGAGACAGACACGCAGGGAGAAAGCTATGTGGCTGTGGACGCAGAGACTGGGCAGAGGCCAGGAAGGACCCCACCAGTGTCAGAGGGTGCACGGCCCAGTGTCAGAGGGTGCACGGCCCAGTGTTAGAAGGTCCATGGCCCAGTGTCAGAGGGTGCACGGCCCAGCCGACACCTGGTCCCGGACTTCTGGCCTCCATAACTAGGAAGGGTTAAATTTCTGTTGCTTAAGCCACCCCGCTGTCATGCTCTGTTATGGCAGCCCTAGCCAACGAAGACACCAAGATTCTTCTATCACGGGATTCTAACTCTGTAACCAAGAGACATGTGGCCCTTGAAAATGACAGCAGATATTAGTTTTAATTCTGGAAAAAGAATGAGTGTACAGAGTTCCATTGCTATGGAAAGAGCTGCCTTCACCAAATCCGTATTCACAGAGGACATGATCTGACTTTCACCAAGGACCTAGGTCCCGACCATCTCACTGCATAGCCACACCCCACAGCGACTCTCAAGTCCTGGGCTGTTGTTAGGAAGGAATTCGCAGTAACCAAGTCAGGAAATTACTTATCAGACCATTTTTGTCAAGAATATTAAAAGAACAAAACAAAACTAAAACTAAAAAAGATTTGGAAAAAGAAAAAGTAGAAAGCAGAACAGCCTACCTGAATTGGGTCCTGCGAGAGTAGAGTCTTGTTCACTTAGAACAAGCCTTGAACTTGCTCTGTTTCTGTATCGAGATCGATGTCGTAGAAGCAGGGCCGTGTGGGCAGTCCGGGCATGGTGCTCATCTGGAGGGGAAAACACAAGCAGACACATCAGCAAACGCCGCCACGTGACCACTGTGCAGCTAACGATGTAAATGAACTGGACAATCCAATTCAGCTTTATCTAACTCAAGTCATATATCCATACATTGTCTCTTTATATTGGCCATCTGCTATTTCAACCTTCAAAGAAATGAAACAGAAAAGGCAAATGTCACCCTAACTGGTTTGGCTCAGTGGATTGAGCGTCGGCCTGCGGACTGAAGGGTCCCGGGTCCGATTCTAGTCAAGGGCATGTACCTTGGTTGCGGGTGCATTAGTGGGGGGTGTGCAGGAGGCAGCTGATCGATGTTTCTCTCTCATCGATGTTTCTAACTCTCTATCCCTCTCCCTTCCTCTCTGTAAAAACTCAATAAAATACAGTTTAAAAAAAAAAAAAGAAAAGGCAAATGTCAAAATTTTGAAAATTGAGACCATTTGCTCTCCCCAACGGCCAGCCCCATAGTAGACTGTGGCTCCCAAACAGTGATTTTTAAACCTTTGTTTTTTCTAAATCAAATCTTACTGGTAATGCTGAGCCCCAACAAAGATGAGCCCCTCTGGTTGAAGGGGACAGTGGGTGTGGGTGGAGGGGACAATGGCCTCCTCTTCCCCTCCAATTACGGCGCCCACGACCCATGTTTGTAAAGCCTACAACCCCGGGAGCACAATGTACAAACTGCTGTTCTCCAGAAAGCCATCACTGTGCCTGCCTCAGTAACAAGAACGGATGCTTATTGAGAACTGACTACGTGCTAGGCACTGCGCGGAGTTCCTTACATATCTTATCTTCCCAACGACACTATGAGAAGGTGCTTTTATTATGTCCGTGTGACACGGGAGGCAGCAGAGGTTAAATCACTTGCCTGAGGCCACCCAGGTGGTCAGAAGCAAAACTGGAAATTTGACTCCATGCCTGTGATCTCAAATGGCCCCTTTAGTGACCGCTGCTGGAGGTTATAGTGATAGCCTCTGTCATCCCCACGTGCTTTACGGGATAACGTCAGTCCGTCTTCCCCCACGTTACTGAAGAGGACAGTGGGTTTTAGGCACAAAGGCATGGGCTCAGGGACGCAGCCAGTTAGTGGTGGAAACGGGATTAACCAGGCCACGCTCCTCACTGCTTTGCGGCACCGTGTCCAGATCAGAGTCCACAGGGCGCTCTCCGCCCACCTGCATCGGAAGCCCTGGGTGTGCTGGGCAAGACCCCCAACTCCCCCTGGTGGTCCTCACACCGAACACTGGTCTGGGATCTAGATCAGCGGTCGCCAACCTTTCGGACCTCACGGACCACCGACTGGCGACCGCTGATCTAGATGGTGAGGCTCCTGCATGACCCACTCCTATCGACTTCAGTGTCTCCGCTGGTGCTTTCACATGCACTCTCCACACAAAGGATGCCTGAAAAGCAATGCTGCGTCCCACTCGTCCGAGGAGGGGCGCCCGGGATTCTGCTGGCCTGGTTCTTCTGAGGGCTGAGTGCTGTGTCAGGCAAATGTACGTCTGCCCGGCCAGAGAACGCTGGGAAAGGAGGCTGCACTACACCAGCACTCCATGCCTCCAGGGTGTGTCTGCTCCTCTCCACCGGGCACAGTGCTCAGCCAGACAGGAGCCAGATAAGGCCTCTCTGATAGAACTGTCTCACTCTCCACTTCCTTTCTGCAGTGACCCCGGATTTCTCGGTCCGCCACCCTCTTCTGCCTTGTGATGCCGACAGACTCTTGCTACAGAGACTGGGGTCTGTAGATCAGTAGCACTGGTGTCTCTGGGAATTGCTGGACATTCAAATCTCAGAGTCGCGCAGGCCTGCTGAACCAGAACCTGCAGTTTCAGCAAGTCTGCAGGTGACGTGCGCACGTTACAGCATGAGGAGCGAGGCTCAGTCAATGTGGCCCAGATGCCTGACCCCAACCTGCCCACTCCCCATCCCCGTGAGCAGCAGGACAGGATGCTGGGTGGTGGAGGGGTCTGTGCACCTGCAGGCCTCATTAGCCACCTGGACCAGGAGCGCGAAGGGACGTGCATAAACCCCTGGGACATATGGTGGCCAGCTCCTGTCTTGCTCACTGCACGGGACTGCACTTTAGATATATTATGGGCTAAAAGGGCTCCTGGGACCTGCCTGGAATATGGGTACCATTTATAACACATCTTTGGGAAAATGTGCTTAGGGTTTCAAGCAATTACCTATGAATAAGGTTTCAGTGCTCAACTGGCTTTTAGGTGGGAATTTCCTGTATTTTAAAACTGCAGGTATGTCGATGGCTATTTCTCCTCCGGAAGCTTGTGGTCCTGGCAGGGGTTACTGATGCTTTTCTCTGGTTACCACAGTGGGTGCACGTACCCCAGGAGATCATGGGAATAAACCGGGGCTCACTGCATTGGCACCGGACAGCAAACACAAGGGACACCGAGTGGGAACCGCTCATATTCTTTTCCTGAGTACAACCCACGTGCCAGGTATGTGACGGCAGTTTCCTGTCCAACCGCATTCTGACGCGGGCATTTTAAGATGCCTCTGTAGTCGGTGCAGGGCTATGGATTTGGGAACAGGAACCAGCATTTTATATAGTTGAAGAGAGAGAAAGGAACGATCCCATGCAGCCACAGTGACGCTGCCCCAGCCTGTAAATTAACTCGGCAGGACGGTGCCCAGACTTTACGGCTGCAGGTCCTGAGGCTGCAGTGCCAAGGCAGGATCCCGCAGGAGGCGGGTTAAGTCTCAATCTCCGCGTGTGAGAAAACCCAGGAGGAACACAAAGGCAGTGCATTGTGGGCTCATCTGAACAAAGCCACAATGGACGCTTCTGCTGTGGATAATGATCACCCGTCTGCTTGTTTACACACTAGTTCTGTAGACATGAAAATCAAGGTTGAGCTCATGCAAGACCAAGAAAGACAGAGGCGGGGCATGGCGCGTGGGGTTCCTGAAGCGGACCTACGGGTGCAGTGAGTCCGAGGGCGCATCATCGGGTCGCCCGGATTCTGCCACAGAACTGGGAGTTAAAAGTAGCCAAGACAGTAAATGCCGGGAAGGTGAAATGTCTTTACTCTATTTTCAGTTTACGGGGAGAGATGAGCTTAATCAGAAGTCGCCCATGTTTCTTTCCAAGGATGCAATCATCACTTCCCAGAATCCACAATGATGTATCTGGGATATGCAACAACAGACGAGAGAGCACACAGTCTGCAGAGCCGGGGGACTCCCTGACCCGCAGACGAGGAGCCATCCCCGACAGAGCCACGCTGAAAATAAAACCTCTCCCGCGGAGCAGACACAATGTGGAATGCTGTTAACAAGACCTAACACACTCGCTCCGATCGTCTCCCAGTAAAAAACTGGTACCAACGGGTAGTAGCCCCCAGACAAGAGTCAGGACAGCAGGACAAGAAGGAAGGGTTCAGACAGCCCGTGGGAGTTGACCTCTGGCCCCACGCCTGCGGTCAGTGGTGATCTGTTGACTTTATTTGTGTGCCCTCCAAGGAGGCCTTCTGCTTACAATAACGAGGGAGCCACTAAATTGCTCTTACTAGTCACAGCGCATCAATGGATTCCTTTACAAAGGCTGAGAGACAGGGCTTGTGCCCTACGTGACCCTCATTTTAACTATGGCGAATCTTCCAAATCTTTACTGATTTTGGGTTAAGCTTATTTTGGAGAAATGAGTTCTATGAATAGCCTTTATAAACATACATTAAAAGGAATAAATATCTAATCACTATTAGACATTCAGGTTGTACACCTGAAACTAATATAATATTGCATGCCAACTGTAATTGAAAAATAAAAAAAATTAAAAAAAGAGAAAATATTAAAAAATACTAAAAAGAAAATATTCATTAGAAGTAAACGTAGAATATTCTTTGGCATGAGTAGAAAAATTAGTGAAAATTGTTTTATAGAGATAGAATCATAACTTGTCCTTAACCACAATATTCGATGAAAGAGAAACATCGATCAACTGCCTCCTGCACACCCCCCTAACTGGGGATCGAGCCTACAACCCGGGCATGTGCCCTGACCAGGAATCGAATCGCGACCTCTTGGTTCATGGGTCAATGCTCAACCACTGAGTCACAGTGGCTGACTGCTCCTTAAATCTACTACTTTTTCACCTGAAAAAAACTTCATCTCTAGCAGCTCCTTGTGTTTTTTTTTCATTCCTTACCTTTACTTATCAATTTTCAAAATAATGATTCGGTGCCCAGGCAACTGCAATAGAGACAACATTGGTACTACGCTAAGCACACTGTTTGCACTGTACCTCCTCACTTAATTCCCACCCCACAAGCCCCCTGTTATTCCATCCCATTATCCCCAGTTTGCAGATCAGGAAAACGAGACATGGAAAAGTACACAGCTGCCCATGTAATTCAGAATTTCCTTTTGGTT
>NW_005371441.1:1973787-2040619 GCF_000412655.1 Myotis brandtii | reverse complement strand
ACACACACCCCGGCAAAGCTCCTGCCCAGAGATAATATGCCACTGCAGGAGGAAAACACGACACACAGAGAAGCTGTATCCATTATTTTAATGTTCCCTTTAGGCTTCTCTTGGGACAGTGGCAAAAGGAGTGGTCTGGGGGAACCTGGGGGAAGCGGGGAGGGGTGAGAGCTGCCTCAGCTAACGTTCCCCGACCAGATGAGGAAACTGAATTCGGGAAGACCTCATGACCACCTGTCATCTAATTGAACCATTTTACATACACTGTCCTGCAACTTTTCTTAAAGGTGGTTCAGATCAGACCCCAGTGAGTGATCAGGCCCGGTTTTAAGAAGGTTCATTAAGTTGTGCCTTGCTGTAATTTTCTTCATGTTTCTTGTACTTGGGGCTCACTGAGCTTCTTGAATGTGTGGACTTATAATTTCTGTCAAATTAGGAAATTAGGAAAATATTTTGGCCATTATTTCTTAAAATATTTTCAGTCCTTTCCTTTTTCTTCTGTGGGGCTCTATGTATTTTTTCACCCCTTGAAATTGTCCCCAAACTTACTGATGCTCTCCCACTTCTTTCTGCCCTTTTCTGTTTCATTTAGGATGGTTTCTATTGTTATGTCTCCAAGTTAACCTCTTCTGCAACAGCTAATGTGCCATTAGTCAGAGTATTTTTGATCTTGGACACTCTGGTTTTCATCTCTAGAATTTTTATTTGCCTTTTTTTCATCTTTATCTCTATTAAACATTTTGAATCTTTCCTCTAATTTCTCAAACATATGGACTACAATCATAACTGTTTTCATGTCCCTGTCTACTAATTCTATCATTTAAGGGTTAATTTTGATTGACTTTTCTGATTATTGGTTGTATTTTCCTACTTGTTTGCATGACTGGTAATTTTGGACATGCTATCCACTTGTTGGGTACTGGGCATCTTTGCACTTTTAAAAGTATTTTTATACATTGTTCTGGCACACTGTTTAGTTACTTGGAAACAACTTGATTTTTTTGGGGTTTGGCCTTTATTTTTTAAAATATATTTTTATCGATTTCAGAGAGGAAGGGAGAGGGAGAGAGAGATAGAAACATCAATGCCAAGGGAGAATCATTTATCGGCTGCCTCCTGCACGCCCCCTACTGAAGATCGAGCCCACCACTCTGGCATGTGCCCTTGACCGGAATCGAACCTGGGACCCTTCAGTCCGCAGGCCGACGCTCTATCCACTGAGCCAAACCGGCCAGGGCGGGTTTTGCCTTTAAAGCTTTGTTGGGTAGGACCAGAGCTGTGTTTAGTCCAGGATTAATTTTGTCCTTACTACTGAGGTAAGACCCTTCTCAGTATTCTAACCAGTGCCCCCTGATGTTGAGGTTTTCACTCTAGTTTTGGAAGCCGGCACCTCTTATGGGCCCCGTGTGGGAACCATGTACTGTTCCCCTAATCCTTATGGATGATCCTTTCCCTGGCTTCTGGTCATCTCACATGCGTGCACTGATCAGTACTCACTCGAATACTTGATTTTCAGGGATCAGTGTCCTTTGCTGCTTGATGCCCAATGTCTTGAGTGATTTTTATTTTTTATTTTGTCGAGTTTTTCAGTTGTTTCAAATAAAAGGGTAAATCTGGTTACTGTTATTCCACCTTCAGTAGAATGTAATTATAACTTGTAATTTACTTGTTCTATAGCATTGGGTCAGATACTGTTGCTTTAGAGATAGGAATACGAATTTATAGGCTGATGGAGGTTTTAAAGATTATTATTTTAAAAAAAAGGTTATTATTATGCCACTCATTCTACCTAAAGAATAAGATTATTGGAGCCCAGCAGGTGTGGCTCAGTGGTTGAGCATTGACCTATGAACCAGGAGATCACAGTTCAATTCCCAGTCAGGCACATGCCCGGGTTGCGGGCTTGACCCCTAGTAGGGGGCATGCAGGAGGCAGCCAGTCAATGATTCTCTCATCATCGATGTTTCTATCTCTCTCTCCCTTCCTCTTTTAAAATCAATAAAAATGTATTTAAAAAAAAAAAGGATAAGGTTATTGGAAACACTGTGTTATTACATATAATGACAGAATTTGATTTTGAGATAAGTAGCCCAAGAATAAAATTATGTTAATACACAATACAATGAGCTAAAATCTAAACACTTTCTTAAACCCAGAGCCAAGATTCCATTCACTGATTATAAAAACATGTGAATAAATACAGGATTTTTTTTTTAAATAAAAAGGTTTGCAATTTTTAAAAGGGGACATGAGAAACGCTGCACTTATAATGTAGATTAATATAATATCTAATTTTACAAAAGAATCATAGGAGTAAGGTAACACATTTTGTTTAAATTCATAAAATGAAAAATAATAGTAAAAAACAGGATTCTTTAGTGACTGCTCAGTTATCTACTTTTCTCAATCAAAACAAGTCCGTTTTCTCTGAACTTTTCTTTTCTTGGCAAGTCAACTCCTTACTTCACTGCTTTGCTACTGACACAAGCAGCAAGAACCGTCTGAAGTTCAGCGTGCCTCCCTCGGCTGCCCTCTCAGTGACCTTGGTGAGTGAGAGCTTCCCATGATGGCACATTCTCAAAGAAGTCCGCGGCTCAGGCATCTGACAAGCGTCTGAGTAATTCTCTAGCATGTTGCAGTAGACTGATACCATCAGCCCATGAGCTATTTTCCCACAGAACCCAAGCCAACAAAGCCTGAATTTTTCATATACTTATATATAAACAACACAAGGAATCAATACAGATGCACTTTACGACAGCCAGCAATTCCAGCAGCATCACCTGTCTTCCAGCTTGTATGGTGCCCTATTTGGACTAAAATCTCACTTTTACTTCCCCATTCTTCTATCCCCACCTCCCCACAACCATTGTACCTATTGCAATGGAATTTTTAATAAACCAGAAGTAAATCTGGTACTTGCATGAAAATGTAATTCAAGCACAGACGTGGCAAGACGACAAACAACATGTATCTCATGCGCTGTTAGAATGGAGGCAAAGGACTTAGAACAGGGCTTCAAATTCCCCACAAAAATGGGCTGGCTGGGGGCTTCCCTAGCAGCTGCTTCCCCTCCCTGCAGTCCATGGGGTTACCATGGAGGAAGGAGGAAGGCTGGCTATTTGCTGAAGGGAACAGCATCCTTGGTCCGTTTCATTTCATTCCCACCAGTACGTGGGGACACTGGGAAAGTAAAAACTGTTCCCAATGGGAAGATGTTAGGGGGCCCTGAGACAATTTTATATGCTTATCACCCAAACATAAAATTGCACAGACCTCTCTTTCCTTCTGAACCGAAGGTTGGAAAATGATGATGGCCCACATGCCAAATTGGGCCAGCCACCCATTTTTGTAAATAAAGTTTTACTGGAGCACAGCAACACTCACTCGTATGCATACTGTCCATGCTGCTTCTGCGCTGTGGCGGCAGAGTTGAGGACAGAGACTGTGTGGTCCGCAAAGCCTGCAATATTTACCACCTGCCCCTTTACAGGAAATGTTTGCTGACCTCTGTTCTAAAAGACAATGCTACAGACTAAAGGGTTTAATGCAAATCAAGAAAGATGAACCTGAGAGGAATGTGGGCATTCTACAACTTCCCCTAAAGACGCTGGTTTTATAACTGGGGAAGTGCAGATGCCAACTGAAAGAGAGGCTGGTGATGGTGTGAGACTCTGGATTATTGTTCAGCAATACACGGATTTTACAGAAGTGAAAGGTCCCGGCATTCGCCTGGGATATTGCTGCATTCTCAGTTTAAAAGGTATCTGAATATAAGTGGCAGTTGATTTACATAGGCTCTACTTCACAGATCCCAACTTACAGAGTTCAGATTTGCAGAATATAATTCACAGATTCTAATTCATAAAACCTGATGTGTAGAGTCTAGATTTTCTCTGTTGGGAAACCACCTGAGATCTTAGAGAGGTGACATCTTGCACCAAAGGGCATAACCTTCCGTTCCACTTGGGCCAGAGGTGGGAAGCCTACTTGTGTGTCATCTGAAGGCTGAAAAATGACACTTCTCACTAAGAGTCCACACGGCACAGGCCCTCTGTGCTCATGTCCAGGAGGTAGTGTTCCCTCTGGACCGAAACGGAAAACACAGGCTCTGCAGTGTGCGCCGTGCACCAGGGGGGCTCGCTGAGGCTCTACGATCTGAGAACGCCGACAAGGCAGTTGGGGTGACCTAGCACTTTCTTGTGTCCTCTTAGATGCGGCCACTTTGTCATGTGGGATTGTGTGGCAAGTGGCTCCAAAGGCCCCGGTTGGCTCTGAGATGAGAGGGGCACAGAGGGGCCTTACCAGGGAAGTGATCCCTAGATAGGAAGTCAAATAGAACCTGACCCGCGGCAAGGGCACGTGGTGCTGAAGAAACACTGAGGCCAGTGGAAGAAGGAAAGCTGCTACAGCAAAGCAGGCTAGCCCGTAATGGGAGGGGGGCACTTCCCTAAGACGAAAAAACCGAAGTTCTGAACCCAGGAGAGAGGACTTCCACAGGAAAACATGATAATGGGGGACTTGGCCCAGGGTGAGGAGCAGTAAAGGGGAAAGCACAGAGTAAGCCACAATCTACACCATGGATTCTGAATTCAGCATCTGCCATGAACAGCCAGCATCCGAAAGGCCTCTGGCCCATGGAGCCAACAAGGGAGTAACTCTCATGTTCTTAACCATGAGCATGTGGTTAGTTATCTACCTGCACAACCTGGAGGGCCAGGGGGCGCCCATTTAAAAAAAGCACACCTGATTAAAACTGTGTGGTCTCCATGGACCTGGGCTTGGGCCCCCTGGAATGAAGCCAGCTCTAAAAAGTCTAGAAGTGGATGAACTTAAATAAGCAGTCGGTACTCACCACCTCCCATCCCCCTCGCCACCGGACCCACCTTCCCCCGCCTCCCAGGCTGAATTCCTCATCTTTCACCAAGACAGTCTCAAATTATGATTGATGTAAGGACTGCAATAAAACCATACCATAGTTTCAGTCCTTTCCAAAAATTTAATGAGATCAGGCACACTGGCACCAGTCCACAGGAAAGGAATCAAAGCTGGATACCATGATCAATGCTTCAAAGAAACTGAGCCGAGTTCAAAAGCACCAAGGCGTGGACACGTATGGATGCTCTTCTTGCGACACCGACGACCCCTTACACCGATGCATCCCTGCCGACAGCGCCACTCGAGGAAAAGGGTAACGTTCTGAAGGACGTAAGCCCGTTCCCAAGTGTTTAGTTTTTCTATCCTGTCAAGTTCAAGTGTCTTCGGTTTGTACGTAAATAACTTTTTGGTAAACGATTTTTAAGTTAAAAACATTTATGCAATTCATATCCAGCTAAAACATTGCTTTTTAAGTTTTGGGAAAAGTAATTGGGCTGTCTGCTCAGAATCTTGAGAGTCTCCTGGGAATGCTGGATGAGAACATTGAAAGAAGGAAGGTCAGAGAGTGGGCTGAAAAGCAGATGGATGTTGTAACCGAACCCTCAGTTCCAGAGAACCTGACCCTCGGCAACTACTTGGGGCCGCGAGGAAATGCCGCAGGATCTGTAAGAGCTGGTAGCGTGATTAACCATGTCCAAGAACAAAAAGTGCAAAGTGACACCGGAAAATCCTGAGGTGTCTCCATCTCCATCGCTGATAAGATCTTGGCTCAAGTTCCCCTTAATGGGTCACCGGGCAGAAGGCACCAGTGCCCCGAGGAATCTCCACATGGCCTTTCTGCTTCGGCGCGGTCGGCGGGCATGCCTCTGCCGCCCCAGCCAGGATAGGCATGAACCTTGCTTGGCCATCTCCTGTTTAATCACAACAGGGCTGCTATCAGGCCTGCGTTCTAGCTGTTATTTTGGTTTGTTTACCCAGAAGTCTGCTCTGTTGCTACTGGAGCAAACCAGGATTGTGCTATCTGTGTAGTCATCTCTTTCATGTGGCCCTGCCTGAGAATATGTGTGTTATTCAAATGCCACTTCCAAGTCCTCTCGGATCTCCCTTGAGCCGCACTGAAAGTCACAAATGCACAACCAAGAATAACCACCTACTGTTTACAGGCACCGAAGTCCACATGCAACGCCCGGACACTGTGGAGCTCGTGTGGCTGGTGTCTAGGCGACATTAGAAGAACAGGAATCAGCGGTGATGCCAAGCTGGCAAACTGCCACTGTGTTCATTTCTGGGGAAGAACCGACCGCAGGGTGGGCGTGGGTGACTGGGTTTGAGAGTTCACTCCAGGGATGCATGGAGATATAGGCTTACATATGTAGTTACCTCGCTGTATTTAGGTTTAACACACTCTTATTCTTAGCACTATCAGGCAGTAAGCCAGTATCTGCTAGTTATGAACCTTACAAAAATTGTGGTTAAAAATGATTAAATAATTTTGAACTTATTAAACTAATAGAATTTGATTTTTTAACAATCAAATTGATGTTTTTAACAGTAAAATAGACGAGAAAGACCTATATACAAGTGCTGTAATGAGCTGAATATGAAAGGAATAAGATGAGTAACTGTAGGGATTTTGTGGGAACAAGATAAGAAACCCTAAATCGGAGAGGTCACAGGTTTGGGGTTGGGGCTGGGAGAAACTCCAAACCAAAGAAGAAGGCACTCCTAACGGTTGACTCTTGGGAAGGGCCAGCAATACACCAAGAACCAGCCCACTTTTCTCATGTTTCTTTTGAAGTCAAAACATTATGTTTAAAAGCCCAATGCTATCAACCACGGTGAGCAAAGAGCCCTCTTTTTGAGGTAGAAAACTAATTCCCATGGGACAGAATCTATTCACCATGAAAATGCCTAACAAGAAAGAGCTCCTATAAATGGAATGTTATGCTTTTGAATGACTTTATATTTCACACATGCCAACATCTACCTATAATTAAACAAAGGGCAGGGCTTGCCTATGAGAGACAACTGCTTTCGTCCCACTACTGACCAGGCCCAGTGTAACTTCTCGGAGCAGCGGAGGCCACTCCACATGGTGCAGAGCGGTCTGCCCTTGCCTCCCGGCAAGACGGGCATGACAGTCACCCCCTGGCTGGACCCTGTGATGGGTCAGGAGGCAAACAGGGCCAGTGGGGGATTCCTGAATACTGACATGCAGATGGGGGGGTAGGGGCGGGGAGAGAGGATTCCTCTTCTTCTGGGATAGTGAGCTTGAGGTTTGAAGCTGGTGATACCGGGGTGGGGTCGGGGGGCGGGGGAGATCACTCTGAGGGAGGCAGGGCTGAGAACTGGGGAGCAAAAGCCAGAATCCTGAACTCGGCTGGGGCTAAAGCCAGACAGCAAAAAATTTTTTGTTATCTGGGTCAATTCATCTCTTTTTGTATAAGTTTGAGTTGAGTTTCTCTTAATTGTAACCAAAAGAGAGCTCTGACAAACACCGTGAGTGCCAGGCCTCACTGGTGGAATGACTGCGCAGCCCCGCCCAGGGCCTCAGCCTGTCCATGGTCATTCATTTGTCTGAAAGCTCTTCCTTTTGCTAACATGTGAGACTTGAGTGGCATTCAGAGAGTCCTAAATTAAACCACACCCAAGGCACAGAATTGTAGAGAAACGGGCAGGAGCTCATGACCACCATCTGTGTTGGCCTCTATAGGTTCCCTTTCTTTCCATTTTGTTTTGTTTTATATTCTATGTATAAGTGAAATCATTTGGTAGTTGCCTTTTTTCATCCAGCTTAGTTCACTTAGCATGATATTCTCAACGTCCATCCATGTTGCAAATGGCAGGATTGCACCCTTTTTAAGGCCAAGTAGTATTTCACCGTGTGTGTGTGTGTGTGTGTGTGTGTGTGTGTGTGTATGTGCATAATGCCACATCTTTACTATGAAGTATACACATCTACTGAATTATAATGCTGCATACCTTGAATGTACATAATGTTATAAGCCAATGTTACCTCCATAAAAAAGGAATGTTAACACATTTTTCAAAATTAGCAAACATTTGCTACCTTAAAAACTTATAAGCTATGACTTGGTTTAATATTTTAAGTTGTTTTTTTTTTTTAACAATGGTGAGTATTAGATCAATCTTTACTAAATTGGAAAAAAAGAACTATTTCCAAAAAGTTAAAAACATGTTAACACTTCAAAAAAATTTATCAGGAATTTAAGAGCTGGCATAAAGAGAATTTTTTTTTTAGATTAGATTTATGATATACAAAGTGAATTTATTTGGAAGTAAATTCTGTAAGTGAAATCAGAGTTTTTTTAAGAGATAACTCCTCAAACTATTTTTGCCAAATATTAACCTTATTTTCATTCTTCGGTTTTTCAAGACTTTCAAACAGTGTATTTGAAAGACAAACAATTTAATTATGTATTTTGAGACACTCTTACTCTGTGAGTTCATCCAGGAGTGGCCTGGTCCCAGTGGAAAGATTCATGACAAAGATACGCTGACTATCTTTTCATATTCTAAGCAGCAAGTGCCGAAAATGAACACTCCCAGAAATGCTCTCTTAGCTTCCTGCAGCAACTATCACACCACACTGTGCTCTATTCAAATCACTGCCCTCTTAAAAAACTGGAACACATTTCAGATCTTTGGTTTTAAAGGTGTATTTCGAACACCTCATTAACTTCCCACTTGTGGCCAGGTAGTGGGTGCTGCTTCCCCCATCCCTTTCTCCACGTTTGGATATTTAATTATTCTATTCACCTAACTGTCTAAATCTATTTGTATAAGTTTGCAGCAGTATCAGATGGAAGGCTTCATGGATGTGTCAATATTATTTTTGGCTAGCTGGAAAGGAAACGTGCTATGCTAAACTAGCACAACATTTGAACAGGGAAATCAGCAAACTGCCCTTCCATCTGCATAAGACATGTTTGTTGGTAAAGTATAAAAGAAAAAAGAAAGATGGGCGTTTAACTAGATTACTCATCTTACAAACTATTCAGCCTCTCTCCTATGCTGTGCTGCGCAACACCAATTAATCATGTTGGAAAAATGAAAGAACAAAGACTGTTTAGATGACAAATGAGGCAGTAAATGAAGCCGAGATAGGAGTCAAGATTCAAGGGGGAACTATTTTGATTCTTTTAAAATATGTATCTTGAGACTGTACAAATGACTGCAACTTTAAAATCCATCTACATTCCACCATTAAGTTGGACTTTGCACATATTTCATGATACCCCAAGACAACTTAGAATGGAAAACTGCCCAGCAGCCGCACAAGAAGTAGCAAACACATGTAAATGCATAGAGAGGCTAGAGCGGGCACCAGACAAGGTTGCCTTTTTAGGTATCAAAGTTAACTCCTGAGACCAAAGCCAAATTCTATGTGTTGAGCTAAATGGATTATCTTACAGAACAACATACTGCTTTCTAGTATTCTCCTATCCAAGTTTAAGGGCACCTAAGGATGAAATCCATAACTAAATAAATACGCAGCAACCTCATTTTACAGTCATCAAGTTCCACTTTATCCTGTATCAGAGCTTCAGGCAAATAATTAACTTGTTTTGAGTTTGACTTATTTTCATTTCCCACATCCAAGCATGCTGCAAAATCTTGATCCCAACACACACTCCTAATATACGACTTGGTCTTTATCTCTTTCCTGGCCCCAGGTGGAGGCCTGCTTGAGGGCAAAGACTCTGCCCCATTCATCTCCTTAATAATCAAGGCTGACTGAACTTGAATGGGAGACTCACAGGCTGCTTAGAAATCCCTTCAGGTGGAGGCCTCGCTGTAGTCAACTCGACCTTTCAGGGTCCAAGGATCAGGCTCCTTGTGAGATACGTCGCATTAAGCAAGCTTACAAGAGGCCTGCTT
The DNA here is from genome assembly GCF_000412655.1 of Myotis brandtii. Lineage (NCBI taxonomy): Eukaryota > Metazoa > Chordata > Mammalia > Chiroptera > Vespertilionidae > Myotis > Myotis brandtii. The sequence continues at coordinate 2,030,839 of NW_005371441.1, read as the reverse complement.
TATAATCTAAACATCGCTTTATTCATTTATGGGCCATGTATGACCCTGGAGTTTTGAGGTGGTGCAGAATGATGGGAAAAGATTTGAAACAGGAAAATGTGCAGCCACACCACATCGTGGGGGCCTCTGCTTTTTCGTTTATATATTGGGAACGGTGAATGAGATGGCCGCCAGAATGATGGGAAAAGATTTGAAACAGGAAAATGTGCACCCACACCACATCGTGGGGGCCTCTGCTTTTTGTTTACATATTGGGAACGGTGAATGAGATGGCTGCTAGCATGGTGCTTTGGAGAAATACTGGGTTGGTCTCTCTCTCTCAGTGTTACTAACCACTTGAGGTGCTAATGACTCCAGGATCTTTCATTTATAGCACAGTCTCTTTATTGAACCCCGCTCTCTCTCTCTCTCTCTCTCTCTCTCTCTGTTACTAACCACTTGAGGTGCTAATGACCCCAGGTTCTTTCATTTATAGCACAGTCTCTTTATCGAACCCCATTGTCTAGTTCAAAGCTGAATTCATTTCTGTGCACAGAACAGTTAACAGAGCAGGGCTGAGGATGCCATCCTTGGACCTGCTTGCAAGGTTGGTGCCTGGAACTTGGCTTTTGGGAGTGTTCCCACCCTTCTCATACAAGTGGCTAGCAACACGGTTACACTGAACACCTCCTTCCCTTCGGGAGTCTGGGATTTGGTAGGTGTCAGGCAGAGGGTGTCCATCCGACCGGCCCGTTAGACGTTCCCTAACGAGCTTCCCTGGGAAGAGAACATCTCACACGGGTTGTCACAACTTGGTGCCTGGGGAATTACAAATGCCACCCAGGAGACTCCCCTGGGAGAGGACTCTTGCAAGCATGTGTCTGGCTTCCCTGGGCTTTTCTTTGCTAATTTCGCTTTGTGTCCTTGTGCTGTAGTAAGTCATAGCCCTGAGTGTGACTGTGTGCTGAGTGTGTGAGTTCCTGAACCTGGGGGTGGTCTTGGGCCTAGCCCCGTGGGCCAGTGTCGCAGCTCAGACTCATTCTGAAGCTGCAGTTGTCTGTGCACTGGTCATCCATTCCAGGACCGGAGCAACGCTCTCATGCCCTCCGGCTGTCCTGTCCCCCATCACCTGGCTAACCTGTCCTCACCCATCACACCTGGCCTTCAGCAACCCCATGCCCAGCTGACCTCCCCAACAGTGCGTCCTCAGGGCGGCCTGCTCCCCGGGGACTCAGCACCCGCTGTCCCAGTCTCTCAGAGGGAGAGCGCTCCTTTAGGTTTCTATTGACAGCTGTCCCCAGTATCCACGGGGGACTGGTTCCAAGACGACTGCTCCGGTCCCCGAGTTGGCCTCTGTGCCCACATGTTCCACATCTGTGGCTACAAAGGGCTGACCACACATAACTGGAGCCTGAACGACTCGAGGGGGAGGCACAGGTCTTTGCTGCTGTTTTGTTTGTTTGCTGTTCCTCATGGCCGAGTGCACAGCACTCCTCAATAAATATTGAACGAGTGAATCAAAAGCAAGGCATCTGTGTGGTCCCACAGGGATGCATTCGTTGAGCTGGAATGACCTAGTGACTCATCACTGTTTGCCCGAGTCTCAGAAGTCTATCTGAGGGAACAGGCTGAGCCACTTCCCGTGAGCGCTCTCACCTGGCCTCGCGGTGACGACAGATAAGCCTTATTCTCCAGGCCCCCTTGCCCTGAATCCCACGTGGTCCCACACCTCCTGCTGCCCACAGCCCACCAAAGCAACACTTTTGACTCTGTACTATGGAAATACTGACTTGTTCTCAGGAGGTTTTCTGAAGATTTTTCCACAAATGCAAGGCTGTTTATCTTAGAGATGTCCGCTGGGTGACCTTGGCCTGCTTTGCCCTTCACTTAAATCCCAATGTCCTTCTCCAAGTCTCTACTGTTCCCTCCCTCCATGACGTGAAGAATTGGAGCTTGGAACCAAGCAAAGCCAAAATCCATTGGAAGCATAGACTTCCTTGTAAATAAAACTGATGACTCCTCAGTGTATTATGTAATATACTGGGCAGGAGCCCTTCGTTACTGTCTCATGGCCGATCTGGACAAGCCCACGGGGCAGAGAGCACAGCCAACCCTCAGGATGGGTGCTTTAAACGCAGTGGCAGGTCTGCCTGAGATAATGCCCTGGGAAACGCCAATCCCCACGTAGTCTGGTTAGCAAGAATACTTAATATTGCTGATCGTTTTCAGGAATAAAGATTCTCTAACAAAGTGGTCAGAGCAGAGCAGAATTACTTTGGGAGGTAACTGATAGTTCTGACAGCATTTTAATCTCTGGGAGTTGTCCTTCCTCATAAAAAAGAACAGCATCCTCAGGTTTTATGTTCTGATTTTATAAAAATACCAACCAACGTCGAATAGAACTACAGAGGCTTGCAGCTGAGAGGACAGCATCCCACCCAGGAGGAGAGGGACCTGCTCAGTGGCGGAGGCAGGACATGGAGCCCAGACGTCTTAGTTCCCTGTTCGGTGTGCTCAGGACTGCGCCACCCGCCCTGCACTGAGATGCTGACTCACATTTGATTAAAGAAAAAAAAAAGTTCCTTTAGAAGCTTTGTGAAGTGCGAAATACTGGTGAGGTGCCATCAAGTAAGTCAGAACAGTACACAACGCCAACCTCCAGATGCCCCTCCATATAACTCCATGGCCAGGCCATGCCTGGGCCACAGCTCCCCTTCTCACGGGGGCAAATTACACAGACCCCCATGAACCATCACTTTCATGACCCATCTCTATCGTAACTTCCATGATACAGGGTTAAATGCACCTCTATGAGCCGATTACGGTCTATCATACCGAAACACTTGCAAATGTGTCATGGAAGTCATGATTCTTGCTGGCTGTCAGCCTGTAGGTCACCCTTAAAAGCAAGCAAACAAAACACACATCTCTGCACAGCATTCGACAAGCTTTCCGTAAGGTCAGAAATGTAGCCCCCACCCCCAGAACAAAGGCCCAAACGGATGTGACAGACCCTGGCAATCAGTGCTCCCACACTTCCTGCTCTTCTCCAACCCAACGTGGCCCTGACCCCCCGAGGGTCAAGCTGCACTAGACACACGTCCTTCTGGTCTCTCTGGGAAGCTATTTATAGCTCATGGAAACATCACTGTGGAAATCAGCTTCAGCTCTTACTAGGTACGGAAATGAACCAGAAAAGCAGTGAAAACCACACCCTCAATAAGTAAGATATGGGTTGTCCCTGAATGACAATGGACATAAGGATTCCGGGTGCTGCTTTCCTCAAAGGTAAGACATTCCGGAGTGTTTCAGCTGAGGAAGATAAGGCAGGAACACCATCTTACTGTGCGCGTATGTTGTTGTTGTTTTTCCCTCTTAAAGTCTAGATCCCTCAGGTCTTGCAGGATTCTGGGGTGGTATTATTACCTTATCTTGCCCCCTACTCTACTGGATGTCTGTTCCAGAGGTGGAAGTTTTCAGCAAAGAACTTGAGGTGGCTTACCTATATAAAATTGAAGAATCAGATCGATAGAAATCGGGATCATGGAAAATACATACTGAGTAAAAGTCAAGATCCAGTAGGAAGGTTGGTATGTGGTTGAAGCATCCTGCGGTTATTACAGCTGAGCTGTTTATTTGTGTGCCACGTGCTGGGTCTGTGTTTGGCACTCAGAGACAAACAGGATGAAGCCCCGCCCACCCAGGCCTGATCACTACCTGGAGAAGCAGACAAGCACACAGGCCTCATCACTGGGAGCTGTAAACGCTACCCCAGGGGAATGGACAGTGTCTGTTAGCAGCACACTGGCAGCTGGACACTGAGCCAGAGGGCAAGATGGCAGAGTCTTCAGAGAACCCTCCCGATCCAGCATTTCCCAAGCAGGCCTTTGATGAAAGGTCAGGAGGCTGACAGTTCAAGGCTGTCCTCTCTGGAGAGGGCATGAAGTGAATCTATTCCATCGTGCTGACTGTGTTCCCATGCCTAGCAGAGCAATCATTTGGCGGGTAGGGTTGACAATATGTTTGTGATATCAGGAACCAAATCAAGTCTCTCACCTAAAGAGATGAGCAACCCGAGAGAGAGAGAGAGAGAGAGAGAGAGAGAAAGAGAGAGAGAGAGACCCCATAAAACAGTCCCGGGCCTGCTTCAAGTTCAATCGTGCTGACTGTGTTCCCATGCCTAGCAGAGCAATCATTTGGCGGGTAGGGTTGACAATATGTTCAGGAACTCAGGAACCAAATCAAGTCTCTCACCTAAAGAGATGAGCAACCCGAGAGAGAGAGAGAGAGAGAGAGAGAGAAAGAGAGAAAGAGAGACCCCATAAAACAGTCCCGGGCCTGCTTCAAGTTCATTAACGGGGACAGAAACTCCAGGATCCTCACCATAAGAAGACATTATTTTGGCTTAGGAGATACCCAAGCCACAGAAAAATCTCAACATGTCACACTGAAAATTCTTGCCTTTTGAGCAACATAGCGTTCTGCTAACCAACCAAGAAATGAGAAAGTTTGTTCTACGTTCTAAAATTCTGAAGACCATACAGAACTAATGGTCACCAAAAAAAGAAGGTTCTGCTTCCATATGGCTATTAGTTTTAGCGTAGATAATCTGGTAACTCTTTCTAACCAGATTGTTACCAGAATCAAGGGTCACTTCTGGTTATACAAGGATGTGAAAACAAGACCATATAATCAGCGCACAGATGGCAGAATATTTCTGGTTCTGCCACTTACTATAGCTCTACAATTAAGGCAAATTACTTAACTTCTCTGTGCCTTGGCTTCCCTGAGTATAAAACAGGAGTAGTGACCTTACCTACCTGGAGGGGGCGTAGTGAGCATGGAATGAGTTAGTACACACAAATGGCTCCAAATACCACCTGGCATGTAGCAAGTGCCCAGTAAGTATTAGCTCTGTCTCCGATTTTAATTTTTATTATGGCTATAAATTACGTAAACATCCCTTCACTTCCACTTGCTTTTCTATGCATTTTAACATTGCTGACATTATGTTCTATGCATCTCATTTACTTTCCCACCAAACAACCCAATTATTTAAGTCACCAAACACTATAAACATAAAATCACTGTGCATATTTAGAGATAAGCATTGTGGTCGTGAAACTATCCAGATATTACCTTTTCCTCTCTTTTCAATGAATCCTTTTTTGGATCACACCTTATATTACAGCAGAAAGGAATGGGTTATTCTGGGGGCGAGAAAGATGTCACCTCATGTGCTCCTTAGAGAAGATACAGAAAAAAAGAAAGACAATAGAAAAGACAATAGAAGATCCCCGACAATGGACTGACCTACTGTAGGCAGCGCTTTCGTTTTTAAAACAATAATACAGAGAGTGCAGTGCCAGGAGGGGAGAGATGTCAGGGAAGATGCAGGGCGACCTGCACACTTGGGCGGAACGGGACTCTCCATCACTGTCCCCGGCGTGAGCCTGTGATCACAGAGACGTGCCCGAGGAGGATTTACGGGCACATGTTTTTAGTGCTGCAGAGACTCCCATCATGCTTCCCACGAATCATTAACTGTTCACTGTCCAAATAAAAGAAGAATCCGTCTGAAGTCCTAATTCGTCAACGTAGTGTTATTCTTCCTAAAACCTCCTGTTCTCTTTCCAGTGATGTGGTTGCAACAATCATTTATTTTTTTCCGTCTGAAATACTCCCTACTCCCCAGACAGATATACGGTACCAATTTTTGCCTCGAATGAAAATGAAAAGCACTTCAAAGACGCATTTTTCCGTCTGAAATACTCCCTACTCCCCAGACAGATGATATACGGTACCAATTTTTGCCTCGAATGAAAACGAAAAGCACTTCAAAGACGCCGACGGGATGTCCTAGCGGAATCCCATTGTTAGGTGGCGTCCCCCCTCTCCCCACGCCAAAGCTTTCCATCTCCCAAAAAGAGCACATTCCATTCTTTATGACAAATTTATCAAAATTAAAATAACCTCCAGCTGTCAAAATGGCTTCAAGAAAAAAAGTCAGTTACGGTTATGAAAAAACAAGGAAGGCCTTCCGGCTACCTCGGCAGTGATTTTTACCCACATGCAAAGTATTCCTGAATGGCGCAGAGGACTACTAACTGATTCTGGATAAATCTGGGAGGGAACGCCAACACCATTATGGACCTGGGAGAGCTAGGCTGACCACCCTCGACATGGAGAACCAATCTTTGCAGATGAGCCCTTGTTAGAAGTACTTTTGGGCCAAAGCTAAAACTGTCTCTTACTATGAGCAGCAGATGGGATTCACACTTCCAAAGGAGAGAACTTTTCACACATCATTGTGATTTTATAGCTTTGATGACAAGATAATTCTTTGCCACTTGGGAGTAGCCTCAACCAGGCCATAAAGGAAAGCAGAGCAGCTCTGGCCGGGTGGCTCAGTTGGTTGGAGCATCATCCCTAAACCAGAAAGTTGCTGGTTCGATTTCCAGTCAGGACGCATACAGGAGGCAAGCAATGGATGTTTCTCTCTCTCTCTCTCTCTCTCTCAAAATCAGTGAAAATATATCCTTGGGTGAAGATTAAAAGAAAAAAAGGGCAGAGCAAAGATAATGGAAACGGAGGTTACTGATCCTAATGGACTTATAATTGTGATAGAGCAGCAAATAAGTTGAAAACAAAGGATTCTAATGGATTGAAAATATGTGTACAAGCCAGACAAGGAACACATGGTGCCTCAAACAGAGACGAGATTGCTTCCTTTATTTGTGTAATGTAGTTTGAAACACTTTAAAAGCCTTTGACCGGGAGCAAATGGCCCATTCGGAAACCAAGCAGATGCATGGATACATGGGACAGACTGACAGAAGGCATGACCCCTACCTGGGGGAAGCCTGGATTAATGGGCGATACCAGACAAGGCAACACGGTGAAGGACTAGGGCACCCAAAGGAAGTAAGTGCAACAAATGGTGGCGGGTGGAGCTGGCAGCGCAAACACAGAGGTGTGCCCGAGTGTGAAACGGAGCGACTGGAGGTGAGCAGGTGTCACGGGGCGCCATCCCCCCCAAGGCCAGTCCTGGGTGGGAAGGGTGTTTGGAGCTTAAGTCTGTACTGAGAGGAGGAACGCAGGTACATGTGGGAACTGGACGATGAATTCTGGAAGGTGCAGGGGAGCATGGGCCCTACACTCTCTCGAGTTGATGCTTGGGGTCGGGGTGAACCTCAGGCAGGAGACTGATGCCCATGGTAGAGGCAGCTACTTGTTCCTAGCCCTGGCTCTCCTCCTTAGCGGACAGGCTGCCTTTATTACCAATGGCCTGGGGCACATACTGTGTGCAGGCACCTGGATTCTCATATGGCCCTTCCAGGGACTTTCCAAACATCTCCATTAGATCATTTAATCCAGGGGTCCTCAAACTACGGCCCACGGGCCACATGCAAATACAAATATTGTATTTGTTCCCGTTTTGTTTTTTTACTTCAAAATAAGATATGTGCAGTGTGCATAGGAATTTGTTCATAGTTTTTTTTTTAAACTATAGTCCGGCCCTCCAACGGTCTGAGGGACAGTGAACTGGCCCCCTGTTTAAAAAGTTTGAGGACCCCTGATTTAATCCAACACAAATTACATCCCTCATAGCACCTGTAACAACTTTACACCTGATCCCTGATTTAATTACACCTGGCTATCCTCACAGGTGTAAAATGTTTTGAATTTTCAAGGACACCCAGGAGAAACTAAGAGACACCAATTCTTCAAAAGCAGGAAATCACAGATATTTCACAGAGAGGTCACATGTCATTTAACATTTACTCTGCCGTCCATAGGTGGATAATTTAATGAACACACGTATACAGTTCGGCCTGCAAACAACGGCCATGAGTTCTAGGTACCATCGATTATACCTCCTTTACAAAGCACAAGCCCAGTTTTAAAGTGTGACATTTTCCTGGTAAGTTTAGCTTCTCTTTCTATTCATCCATCCCTAGCACACCTTCAAGCTGACCCTGAAGGCCTCTGGGACATTTAGGTTGGAAAACTGGTATTTTGGTCTATATTACTTTTATTTTCCTTGTGTAAATTGCTTAGCTGCTTCTCACTATCTGCCTCTTAGGAAAACTGGGACAGCAAAGTATAATCAATTCAACGAAAAGGCAGAGAAGAGAGAAACTCCATGAGTGCCTGATAACTTTATGGGTGTCCTTCAGAAGTTCTAAACTGGGGTGTACCTGGATTGTCAAGTTTATTCTGAATCTACACCAAAATGAGGATATGGAAGAGGAACGGGCCAATGTTTCACCAGCCCCTGGAGAAAACGAAAGACAATATCCTGACTGTAGGGCTGGACACTGAGGCATTACAAACACTTTTCTTTTCTAGGCTCCTAGAAAGAAAGAGCCCACACGGGGGTATTAACAGCAGTGGGTTAAAGCTTAACTCAATCACAGAAATATCTGGTAACATGAGCGCTCAGCATACGTCTGAAGCTGATTTCATCTTACATTTATGCTAAAAATAAATTAGCATCAAAGGAGGGGAGAGAAGATCATCTAAGGACGGACCTCGGTAACCTCAGGCAAACATCACTGTCATGAGTCACAAGCTTCCTGTCTCCTCCAACTGATAAATGGTTTCTGGAAGTCGAGAATGCTGCTGGTCACCTGCCTTTCTCCGCAGCACGCCACCCTGAGAAGTCGGGAGCGACTTCTGTCTGACCGAACAGACACACGTGTGGCTTCCCCTGGACACCAGGAAGGAACTTCTGCTCACAGAGCCATTGGGCAACCCGGTACGGGACGTCAGGCTAAGAGGAAGCGATGGAGGCCTGGGCCAGGAAATGGCCTGTTTGGGGGAAAGCAGGAAATTCTGATGGGAGATAAGATAGAGGCAAAGGGACTCAAGCTGGATGCGGAAGAGGAAACCAGCGCGCTCCCCAGGAATGGAGTGAAAGGACACGGGGTACCAAGAGAGCAAGGCCGGACAGAGAGGGCGGCTGGCGGGCAGGTCTGAGGCACATGGGAGAGAGGAGGGCCGTTTGCAGAGACTTTTTAAAATAAGCTGAGCGGATCCTTGTTTATTTGTGGGGAGAGGGGTGGGAAGGTAGCAAAGTGGGGAGTGAGGGGCGGGAGCAAGGAGGCCGGGTGCCTGCAGGACATCTGTCCCATGCCAGGTGTCTGAGTGACATTCTGGGCGCACGGAGCCCCGTGTGACCGCACACGCTGCTGGGCGCTGTGCTCCCCGGCTGCTTGTCCACCTCGTTTACAGCTTGGGGAGTAAATGTTTAATCTTTCCCCCTATGTAACTGGCCATGCATCTCAGGAGTCGTGCATTTGATCTGACCTACAAGGTCTGAGTTCCTTCACCTTCATGCCTGACCCAGTGGAGCGGGTTTGTAGCCGCCACCCCTGAGCAGGGCCCCACGCAGGAGGAAGCACCCCACGGAGCCTGCAGAAAGGCGACATTCAGTACATACTTTCCCGGTGGAGGAGCTGAACTGAAACGTGACAAAGAACAAAATGGCAGGGACTGCCGGGAGGGGCCGCAGCTTCCTCTCTCACACACCACCCCCCACCCAGCATTAGTTGGCGATGACATCACTGATTTCCCAGATACGCTCCAGCAGCTTCCTGCTTTCCCGAGCCAGGCCAAGCGATGCGTCAGTGGGGCACCTGGGTGGAGATGTGAGATGTGACCGGGTCAGGTCACACAGAGTGGGAACGAAGGCCATATCGGTGTCCGTTTGTTAAGTAAACCACCTGTTTCACCACTGGACTTTCCCTCCCTCTTTCCTGCACAGAATTCCACACCCAGATGGGTCCAGCCTGCACCTGTCACTTGTCTGCACAGGCAGTGCCCACGATCGCATCCTCTACCCCAGAAAGCGCACAGGGACGGGAGTGCAGGGTGCAGGGTGCAGGGAGGGGGCGGGCAAACGGCCCTTGGAGGACCACGGGCAGACCTGGAGCTATGACCGAGCATCCTAGTTCCCCAGCCAACACAAAAGCACCAACCGTCTGTTTTCCAACAGTTTCAAGTAGCCACCCGGACCCCAGAACTGCTGTCTGGCACCGACCACCACATGACGCCCTAAGACATCGTCATCCCTTCTGGGTGACCGGCCAGACGGCGTAACTCCGAGATGCTGGCCCAGGTCCTTGGCCTAAAGTGCCCTCATGCCCTAATTTCCTGCCCTATGTTTGCCGATGAAGAAGACGTCATATTGCAGACGACTTCATGTCCCAAAGAAGACCTCTTGGTTCTCCAGGAGCCGCTCTCACCGTCTCAAGGTGACGTCCAAGGAAAGCAGGTCAAGATGCCAGAACTGATGTTGAAAGGATGTCTGCTAGGGATGCCCACGTGGTCAGACAGCGCTCCATGCCGGCTGCTCTGACAATGCATCCTCTCCACCCCAAGATAGCAGGCAAGAAGGGCCTCAGGACAAGCCAGCATGGGAAAAACTACCTTGCATTTCCTTAGCTGACTTTGGGGCTAGCAAACGTTAGACAGAACTAAAGAACCGCACTCTGGAGCACATTTCTTTAAAAAAAAAAAAAAAAGGAGTGTAGCCCTAGCCAGTTTGGCTCAGTGGATAGAACATCGGCCTGTGGACCAAACGGTCAAGGGCACGTACCTTGGTTTCAGGCTCCTTCCCGGCCCAGGCCCTGGTCAGGGTTCATGCAGGAGGCAACCAATCAATGTGTTTCTCCCACATCGATGTTTCTCTCTGTCTTTCCCTTTCCTTTCCACTCTCCCCTAAAAATCAATGGAAAAATATCCTCAGGTGAGGATTAATAACAACTACAACAAAAAATAGAGTGCATTTCTCACAGGAACATTCTGGCTCTTTTGTCCTTTCTTTGGTGTCCCAACTTTTCAGACACTAAAACACCATGAGACACCAGGATGGGCAGGGGGACTGTACCCACTGTATGCAGCTGAGTCTCCTGCAGCCCAGTGACCCTAGTTAAACATTCTTTCCAGGTTCTTTATAGATCATCATTATCCTACTCACTGTATCTTCATGTGATAAAAGTGACATCTCCTCAACGCAGTGACTTAATGTAAACAGAAAAGTAAAGAGAAAAAGAAAAGCTATTCACAATATCCTGGCCAGAGGTTAAGATTTTGGTGTCTGTCCTTCTGGTCTTTCCCATATGGAATGTAATTTACTTCTCAACAGCATCATTTCATATACTTTGCTTACATAGTAATATTTTTATGTCATGAAATTTATGCCAAGTAATTAAACAGCCCTTATAAATTATAGAAACTTAAAGACAATATCAAAACAATGAGGCCCCAAGACAAAGACCACCTACTGAATTTTTTTTTTTTGGCACGAGATTTTTGGAGTTTTTGTAAACTATTAGGTTTATTGAACACTATAAATCATAAGCTTTGAAAGAATTTTGGAAACATAATGGGATAATCTGTAGATTATAGAGTTGGAAAATCATAAAAATAATTTGCTCCTTTCTCCCCACAAAGATCTGCACTGGCCAAACGATTTCTTAGAAGGAGATGTGCTTAGTGGAGATGGGCTGGCCAAGAATCCTGTACCATTTTGCAGCTTTCACCAATGCGCTGGAAAGAATATATAAGTATAATGTCATTGAAGAGAAGCAAGAATGCAGAGAGGCTTACTGGGAGCGAAGACAGTTCTTTAAGGGAGGGAGACTACCTGCAGGAAGGTGGAAAACACCCCCAATACACTAAGAGTAGGTCTCAGAGGTGCGTTAGCTGAGGAATCCACGACTGGGCACTTCTACACAAACAGCAGCGGAGTCAACGTTCCAGTGAAGTGTCTACCCAGTTAATGGTATTTATTATTACTATTATTTTATTGTGCTGACCAATGGCAATAAAAGGAGTCACTAACTAGAAAATGATGAATTAACTAAATGGTAGAAAAATCTGGCCTATAAGTAAAAATGGAGGGTAAAAAGAAATATTTAAAAAGCTGAATCTGGCCCTAGCCTGCTTGGCTCAGTGGATAAAGCATCAGCCTGAGGACTGAAGGGTCCCGGGGTTCGATTCCGGCCAGGGGCACATGCCTGGGTTGCGGGCTCAATCCCCAGTGGGGGGCGTGCAGGAGGCAGCCGATCGGTGATTCTCTCTCATCATTGATGTTTCTATCGCTCTCTCTCCTTCTCCCTTCCTCTCTGAAACCAATAAAGAAATATATATATATATATATTTTTTTTAAAAAGCTAAATCTGGAGAAAAACCTGAATGCTTCAGCATTTCACCACGGGACCTCCCCAAATCAGAAAGATGTTTCTTGTTTGAGCAGGGACTTGCTTGCGCTGTGATTCTCCACTTTTGGACCTCCTAGCCAGCCAGAGAGGTGTGCCTCCCTGAGGACACAGAGAAGGGATTTCTCCCTTTGTTATAAAGCCCGGAGCACTTGCGTGGTTTCAGTTACTGGAGTCCGTCCTAGGGCCCGTGAGGGAAGGAGTGGATCTTGTTTACCTCGTGCATGCTGTAGGTGAATGAATGAATGAATGAATGAATGAATACTGCATGAAAATTGAGCAGCTTTCTGATTTTGAGGGCTCAGCGTGGGCTTTCCTTCTGGAGCAGATACATGAACATGTATTTCAAAGACACTCACAGGAACACATGCTGAGTGAGTAGGAGTCAGAGTGATTCATTAGGCAGGGACTTCCCCACCCACGGGGTCTCTCCGGGGTCCCCACGCCCCTTTCCTCCTGTCATCTCGGCAGGAAATCACTGCACCGTGTCTCCCATCCGGTGAGGAATGTTAGAAGCATTTTAGCAGGGCCCAGAGTGGGTCAAGTAAAAGTCAATACCGGCCTTATTAGGCTCCGTCATAGAGACCAGACCTCTCAGGCCACGGCTTCCACGAGTTTCCTGACCTCCAGGAACATCCTTAGTCCCCCTCGCCCGGTGCACCGCCACACACTGCCCTGCTCTGCGGTGGCGCAGGGGAGCTCTGTCCAGAGCCGGGGCGACAGGGGGCAGAGGGCGCTCTTCCGGAAACCCAGTGGGCCCCGCCCCGAGCAGCATTCCACACAGTTACTTCCCAACCAGCCACACGTCGGGGAGGAGCAGAGGGATGGATGGGTTGTTCACACACGAGTTGTGCTGACGGTTCTGGCTTCCCAGAACTGGTCTCCGTGGTGTGCATGTGGTGCTGTTCACGGGCGGGGAGGAGAGGCATAGTAGAGATGTATGCAAAGATTTTACATTATATCACGATTCCTTAATGACTGCTGAATGCTAAGGAACTGGCTATCATTTACGAGCCACAATTTTTACACCACACCGTTTTCTTTGTTAACTGACTTCCATTTACCTCGGGGAGCTGTAAGCTGCCTGGAGTGGAAAAGCTTCTTTATTTTGGGGTTCCCCGTAGCTGCCTAGAGTGAAAAAGTGTTTTCATTTTGGGGTTCCCCAGAGCACCATGCCTGTGCACCCTGGCTGAACGAATGAGTCTGCTGGGTGAAGACTCTGGGATTTCAGATCTGCACAGGACAAACTCTAAACCACGCGGATTTCCCCTCTGATGTGCCCACTGCTTCATGCTCCACGTGGGCACCCGCGTGGTCCCGTCTCCCGGGCCTGCTCTCTCTGGCCTGTACTACAGATGAGCTCTTCCTCCTAAGCACACGCCTTCCACTGAGGCCCAGAACTACAGCACGGAGGGGCTGCCACCACCGGGGCTACGCTAAGGAGCAGTAAAGCAAGCTCTTCTCAGCACACGTTTTTGTTAACTGAGGTTAATTAAACCGAGGGTGTAGGTGCATGAGTTTGACAAATGTATGTAGCCATGGAACCACTACCACAGTCAAAATATAGAGTGTTCCCATCACCCAAAAAGTTTCCTTTGCAGTCGGTCCTCATCACCATTCTCAATCAAGTCAGACATGTCCATCACCCTGGACTCCACAAGTAAGTGGCCCCCCAAATATGTCTCCAGTCTGGCCCTCTCTCCACACTCACTCCCCTGCAGCCACGGCGCCGATTTCACTCGGCTCCTGGGTGAGCGTCTCTGCCCTCTGCACACTTCCCACATCGCTGCCCGAGCTACTTTTCTAACCTACTAGTTGGACCACATTCTTTTCCTCCTTATACAAATAAAACCAACCAAACACAGAACCCATGCATCCTGACTCCACAGCACGCTTGAGAAAAAATCCAAGTTCCTTCAGATGCAGTTGAGCTTCATAAACAGCTTGGCCCTGTCTTGCCATCCCAGTCCCATCTCCCAGCCTCCCCAACCTGTCCCACTCCGGCCACGCTGGGCCACCCTGGGAAGGGTACATCACGTCTTCTATGCCTTTGAGTCAAAACTCACTGTTTCCCCAGCAAGAGGTTGAGGCCTTCATGAGGCATCCTTGACTCTCCTTCTCTCCCACACACCCTGCTCCTCCCCAATCCGGGCAGAACTAGCTGCTGCCTTCCCTGTGCTCTGAGGGCATTCACAGTGCCAACATCTCCTGCTCTACATTCCTCTGTGCTGCTCAAACCCACACTCCTCCCCTCTTAGTATCCCTGGGCCTCACATGTAGTAGAAATGAGAAAACACTTTTGAAAACATTTTGCCTAACACTAAATGAAACATGCATGTTTAGTAAGATAAGGATTCTGTACGTTTAATGCACTTTTGGCCTAACTATTGCTTGTTTGCATAACAACAGAGCCACAAGGTTTATTAGGAACATCGTTATGTTTCTTATTAGGGCTTGGATCAGTTTGTAACAACAACAATAATAATAATGATGACGATGATTTAAAATTTCTGTTCTAAATCTAATCCAGGAGCACTCCTGTGATGAGAAGTCAAATTTTAACCACTGATAGTTCCTGAGGGAGGACCATTGGATCATTCCTTGTGTGGCTACAACGAAGCATTTTCTGTTTGAAGCCTATCACCATGGATTTTAAGTGCTTTATAAGTTTTCATTTCTCTGCTGTCTCCCCTCCACCCACAGAGAATCTGAAATAACACAATAATCACCCTACAGCAAGGTAGTCCCATTACAATAATGCCAAAAAATGAGAACTCACGTGACCCACAGAGCTTCCCACGTGATGGATTGAGAAACAGGGTAGAGGGTGAAACACTGATTTCCCCCAGCCCTTGCAGAGGCTGAGCTGGTCCTGTTTGGCATGAGCAGTTGCCTCAGTTTACCCCACAGTTCAGTGAAAACTTACCATTTTGAGTGCAATGACGTGAAAAAGACTGAGACGCACTAAACTAAACCATTCTACCATCTAAACGGCAGACTGAATTCTGCAGAGTCATTCCCTTCTGTGTTCTATAAGCAGAATCAGTCTTATGACTCAAGGGATCCTGAATACACCATTGCCACCCCCCACCCCCCCCCAAAAATCCAAACCACAATGGCGAAGTGTTTTGTGGTGGAAGAGATTGCTTAGAAAAGCAGCAAATGCCATTAAGTGCTTCCAATACCTGCTGTGCAGAGCGCTGGCCGAGCATAAGCACTTCAGGCATCATGACATCAGACGGAAGGATTTCTGGAGGGTATTACTCACCGTTCCGACCAATGGGTAAATGAACCCAGCGCCGATGCTGGCCCGGACATCACTAATGGGCAAGATGAAGTCCCTGGGTACCCCTTTCTTGTCGGGTTGGTGAGAAAGAGAAAGGTGGGTCTTTGCCATGCAGATGGGCAAATTTCCAAAACCCTGCGAGAAAGGAGAGGCAATGTGTTCATTGAGCATAAATGGGAGTCCC
This sequence comes from Myotis brandtii, assembly GCF_000412655.1. Lineage (NCBI taxonomy): Eukaryota > Metazoa > Chordata > Mammalia > Chiroptera > Vespertilionidae > Myotis > Myotis brandtii. The sequence goes on along the minus strand of NW_005371441.1, from coordinate 2,015,163 downwards.
CTGTACTTGCTTCATGTGACTCCGTACAACTCCCACAGCTCAGATCCAGGCACACAGTAGGGACCTTTACTACCTGGTCACTGAGCCAGAAGGTGGGACAGACACTCATCTCCATGGGCTCATCTCCTGGCAGGTTGAGGATGTCTGTTATTTATCTCGGAGAAGTCTCCTTACGGGAAGGCAGCATTATATGTGTGTTTGGGGGAAAGCGTGGTTATTTTCAGCAAAGCAGCAGCAGCAGCAGCTGTAGAAATCACTTTCCAAGGATATTAATATCCGGGACTCAGAAAGGTAATCTGGAGAAAGGCTTGGTAATGAGGCTTTTAGCCACTCGTTCTTGGAAGCTGTCAGGAAGCAAAGGGCCCCTTTGTGTTGGCTTATGAATCATGGCTATTTGATCTGCGATTACATTATAGGAACTAAGATGAGGTCACCACTTAAGCCGCTTATTTTTAAGGACCAAAGGCTGCGCCTGACCCAGCGTTCCAAAGGTGAAAGAGCAGGAAGTCACATGTGGGGTCTCACAAAAAGGACAGTGTCCTCGCAGCCTGGTTCCGATTAAAGGGCACAGAGTGGCCCTTCAGAGACTTGGCTAATTAAGGGCAAGCGCATACTTGACACATCACTTTTAAGGAATATCCCCTTGGTAGAGATAAAAGGAATGCAATCTTCAGAGGTGACCCACACAGAATTCCTTATGATTCAACTGAAAACTATCTGAAAAATGTTTGAGTTTATCGATGGGGGCTGGGTGTGGGGTGGGGCTTTTTTCTCTTTGAAAGGATGTAATACTTTTATATACTGATCAGAATTCTGCTGGGAACAGGCATTTTGCTCTGCAGAAATGGGGCCCGGAATTTTGGGTTTCAGCGATCACTCAAATATTGAGATAATTTTTAAATTTAAATTTTATTTTCTGATTACAGTTTGTATTCAGTACTATTTTGTATTAGTTTCAGGTCTATAGCACAGTGGATAGACACTGGAAGTGATTTTAATCAACTGATGTAGGTTTGCCAGTGGGGATATTAAAAAAACACACCGCCCTAGTCGGTTTGGCTCAGTGGATAGAGCGTCAGCCTGCAGACCAAAGGGTTCGATTCTGGTCAAGAGCACGTACCTTGATTGCAGCCTCCTCCCCGGCCCAGACCCTGGTCGAGGCGTGTGCAGGAGGCAACCAATTGATGTGTTTCTCTCACATGGATATTTCTCTGTCTTTCCCTCTCCCTTCCACTCTCTCTAAAAGATCAATGGAAAATATCCTCGGGTAAGGACTAACACACACACACACACACACACACACACACCACCAAAACCCAATATACCGTATTACTTTATAAAATAAAGCATTTTTTAAGACTGAAATAAAAGCACCTAATATTAAAAATTCATTCACACACACACACACACACACACACACACCACCACCAAAACCCAATATACCATATTACTTTATAAAATAAAGCACTTTTTAAGACTGAAATAAAAGCACCTAATATTAGAATAAATGACAGTCCTTAAATATTATTAAAAATTCATTAAAAAAAAACCCCACCTAGGACAATGACTTATTTTACACATTTCATTGCACATGATTGGAAATTTCACCACAGAACAATGTTTGCATATACAACAATGTTTGGGAATCTTTTTTTTTTTTTTTCTTCTAAAGCACCAGTCAAATATATGCATGAAAAATCCTAAGAAAACAGTGTTGGTGGTCTTACCAACACTGGTAGGCATGAAGTATTTAACAAAATGTTAAATATGATTTACAAAGCAGACTTCCCAGCTGGGGAATAAAAACACCTCAGACAATGCTCCCAATGAGGCTTTGCCATCAGCTTGTGAAGGGCTTTGACTTCTATCTAGCAAAGAGGATGGGCATTCGAGGTGTATGGTCCTCCTGTTAGGGTTAACCGGCTAAATGTGCTGCAGGGAAGTCCATTACCCACGACCATTCAAGGACCAGACAGTGACTCAGGCTGCTGAGTCATGGCCGCCTTCACAGCTGCTTGGGGACTGCCTCTGTCACCCTCTGGAGGTAGAAGAGGATAGGGCCTTCAACCTTGGTGAACCTTCTCAGCACCAAGCCACGAACCACTCGTGTAAGAAAGAACACCCCCCCCCCCCCCCCCCGCCACCTCTATGTGCTGCACTCGTATTTGCCTAACCTGGCGCCACGCTAATATTTTTAAGGTAGTTAGAGACCTGAAATGAAGAGGAAGTACTACAGATCACCTAAATCTGACCACAGCCACAGGTCTAGGGACAGTTGGATGTTTCCAGCTGAGTGGGAGGGACTAAAGATCACACCCCATATTAGACACATTGACAGCCACAAAAGTCAACGTTGCATATCTCAAAAATATAATGTTCTAATTACAGTCAACACCCAACACCCAAGGATAGCATTTCAATCTCTGTGGGGCACCAAGTAAATTAAATCAAGTTCTGCTGGTGAGACATATATGAGTTCTCAAGTCAAGGTGAATATTTCAAGAGCCTAAGGTGGATTCCTCCCCTCCCCCAGCCCCAAAAGTATAACTTTTACCTGTTGTGTGTAAAGATCAATTTTGGATTGTGCCTCAGGAGAGAGTTCTATATCTCTGGCTCCGTAGACAGCCTGTGCAATGGTCCTTATCTTTTCCACAATTGGAAGCTGGAGAAACACACATGACAGCAAAATCATTAACTTTCATTTCATCACAGAGTTAAGGGAAAATCAGTGAGATTTTCTGCAATTGTTTACAATTCCCCAGTTTCAGATCAGAGGTCAACAAGCAAATAAGAAGCCTTAGATGTTCAGCCAAGTTAGAGGCTGCTTAGTTCAGCATTTTTATCCAGTGCAGCATTTAAAAAATGTGGTGTCTCCTATGCTTTTTAAGCTCAGAACAAGAGCTTAAAAACACCGAGTGCTGATTTCTAAGTGGGTCTCAACTCGGATTTTTATCCAGTGCAGCATTTAAAAAATGTGGTGTCTTCTATGCTTTTTAAACTCAGAACAAGAGTCTCCTCACCAAATACCGAGTGCTGATTTCTAAGTGGGTCTCAATGCCAGTGACATGACAGAGAGTGTCGCATTACTAAAGAACGGCTCATTTTCTTATGAGCAGAATAGGTTGAGATTTTAATATAAATGTTGTTGTGATCAAACACTCTGTTGGGAAATCGAAGGTTGAATCTAGTGTCACTTTAGTCAATTATGAGAAATCTTGAAGAAAGGGGAAAATCCGAGAAGACTAAATATGGACAAATAAATGTGTGGGGAGATGAAAAATCTTCCAGGATGCTAAATGGAAAATATGGATGCAGATTGCTGGTAAAATGCTAAAAGCCATCTTAAGAAACAAGAATGGTTCATTAGGAAAGGAATCTGCCACAGGTAAAGTGATTCTTGAGGTAAGCAAAGCATTTGACGAAATTGTTCAGAATTTGCTGTGGGTAGGAAATGCAGGCATAATGCAGTTAGTAGGTTTACTCTTGGGTGAACAGTTGCTGGACCAAGTGCTGGTGGAATGGACATCACCCAAGGAGCAGAAGCCTCTCATGGCCTGAGTCAAGCAAGGATGTTGGTTGGCTATGGCAAGTGGCACATTTGCATAAATTATTGTTGCTATCCATAGGAAAGAGAATTATCCAACAGGGCAAAATAGAAGCTAACTCCACCCTCCCAATCTGATAGACCCCAAAACTGCTTTAAAATGGGATTTTCATTATTATAGTTTTTATTATGGTATAGTTGTTCTGTGGTCTGGAACTTAAATATTGGACGTTTCAACAAATAAAAAAAGAAATGAAGATACAAACCATTATAATCTTTCAATGAAGGACATTAAAAGAGGATCTGAATCATTGGAGGGAAATACTTTGTTCATGGATGAGGGAACTCGATGCTGTACAGATACAAGTTCCCACAAACAACCTATTAGTTCAATGTAATTCCAATGGAAACCCCAAGAGCACTCTTGGCTACATGGCCAACTAATTCTAAAATTCATCATAAAGAGTAGTGGCATAAAGAGGTCAGATCACTTCAAAAATAAATAAAACCAAAAGAACAAAGACAACAGGATCTGCCTTACCACCATACCAGGTATCAAAACTATGCTAGATAATTCCACGTGGTATGGACACAGGACCAGACGCATTAATCAATGGGAGATAAGAAGGAACCCAGAAAGACACCTCAGCAGGTGTGGGATAGTATGCAGCAGAAACAGGGAAAGGGCTGCCTTTCCAACTGAATTCTGGCTGGAAAGAAAATTAGATTCCTGACACACACCTGGCCCCCAAATAAATTCAATATGGAACAAAGGCATAAACTTCAAAATAGGAACTCTAATAGAGGAAAACATTGGGAACTCTATGCTCTGAAGGTAGGGAAAAATTTCTTAAATAAGGTAACAATAGAATACATCCCAAAGGAAATGATTTATAGATATGACTACATCAAAAATTTAAAACTTTTTGTATAAAAAAAGATACTGTAAATAAGGTTAAAGGATTGGGAAAAATCTGGGAAAAGATATATGCAAATATTTTAAAGTCAAAAGATTAGCCCGGTCCATGTGCTCAGTGGTTGAGCATCAGCCTATGAATCAGGTCACTGTTCAATTTTGGGTCAGTACATGTGCCTGGGTTATGGCTTCGATCCCCAGTAGGGGGCGTGCAGGATGCAACCGATGAATGATTCTCTCATCATAGATGTTTCTATCTCTCTCCCTCTAAGTCCTCTGTGAAACCGATAAAAAATATATTAAAAAACCTTCTCTCATCATAGATGTTTCTATCTCTCTCCCTCTAACGTCCTCTGTGAAACCGATAAAAAATATATTAAAAAATCTTTTAAAAAATATATTTTTCACAGAGAGGAAGGGAGAGGAATAGAGAGTTAGAAACATCGATGAGAGGGAAACATTGATCAGCTGCCTCCTGCACACTCCCCACTGGGGATGTGCCCGCAACCAAGGTACATGCCCTTGACCGGAATCGAGCCTGGGACCCTTGAGTCCACAGGCCGGCGCTCTATGCACTGAGCCAAACCGATTAGGGCGAAAAACCTTTTTTGAAATAGTCAAAAGCTTAGTTACTAGAAAGGATAAAAAAACAAGAACAACAATAACAACAACAACCAAAACCTCCCACAGATCAAGAGAAAGACAAACAAATATTTAATTCTGGGCAAAAGGAGTGTGACTAATAATCATAGGAAAAAATGCTCAATCTCATTATAACCAAGGAATGCAGATTAATGAAAAACCAATGCACACCCATTAGATTAGTAACACTGATCAAGTGTAAGTGAGGATGTGGGGGAAATGATCCTTCTAAGTGCTCTTGGTTGAGATGCTGATGGTCTAACCTACCATGAAAGCTTCCTAACGGTCACTTCACTTCTAGTACACTCTCTACTCCACCAAGTCTAACCTTCCCAAAATGGACCCAAGTAGGAAAAACTCAAACATCTTCAGCTTCCCATGGCCTACTAGTGGGCAAAACCTGACATTCACGCATCTGTATGCTGTGCTCTGAAGCATCACTCGATAAGACACCTTCTTCTTGCTTCTGAGCCCTGCACAGGAAGCCTCTGCCCCTATAATCTTTGGAGACCAACTTCTGCCAAAACCCCCTGAGCTCTCCATGGTCTCTCTCAAAGGCCAGCTTCTCCAGGAAGCCTTTACTGCCCCCTCCCCGCCCTGCCCCTCAAACACACACACACACACACCACACACACACACACACACACACACACACAGGCATTCTCTTCTCTGATGTCCTGATGCCCTCGTCATGCTCTCACCTGGGTGTTACCCAGGACCAGAGGCTCTTCAGGCTTGGCAGGGAGTGGCGGCCAGCAAAGCTCATGCCATCTCAGATGCACTGATGCACCTCAAATGGCAACAGCCCCAGGATCAGAGTCTGACACTAAATCTACCGAGGGCAAGAGGCCTTTTGTAAACCATGTCACAGGAGAAATCAGAGAAGAACTTCCACCTCTACAGGGGACAACTCTGGGAAGGAATAATCATCATCTTCCAGGAAGGCAGAATAAGAAACAAGGTCAGAAATTAGAAGTACTTTTTAGCCCAATATTTAAGGAAAAGCTGTAACCACCAGAGCCGCCTCACTGAGTAGTGACTGTCCATTCGGGGAGAATTCAGTCTCAGGCAGGTATGGTGCCAGGAATGTTGTGCAAGAATGACTGCACGAGGGTACAGCTGAGGCTGGGCTAGAGAGAGAACCTCCAGGGCAACTTCGAATGTAAAGGATTCAATGTTCGTATTAACTGAAGAATGAAGAATGGCCCACCAGCATATCCTCAAGCCCTGTACAGCTGGACAAAGGAGTGGATGTTTCTAAATTTCCTATTGCCGAAACATGGATTCCGTGTGGTTCCATCGTTACAACAATCGATAAGAAAGTCCAGGCGGCTGGAAGAGGCTTAGGGGAGAAAAAGAACCTATGTAATATTTTCAACAATAAAGATTTAAAAGAAAGAAAGAAAAAGAAAGAAAGAAAGAGAGAAAGAAAGGGAAAAAGAAAGAAAGAAAGGAAAAAAGAAAGAAAGGAAAAAAGAAAGACCAGGAAGCAATGTGCTCAAGGCAACACTGAGAGGACTTTTTACTTTATTATTATTTTTTTTAAAATATATTTTATTGATTTTTTACAGAGAGGAAGGGAGAGGGATAGAGAGTTGGAAACATCGATGAGAGAGAAACATTGATCAGCTGCTTCCTGCACACTCCCTACTGGGGATGTGCCCGCAACCAAGGTACATGCCCTTGACCGGAATCGAACCTGGGACCCTTGAGTCCGCAGGCCGGCGCTCTATGCACTGAGCCAAATCGGTTAGGGCAGGACTTTTTACTTTAACCTACCATCTCACTCATCAGCACAGTGAGTTGATGGGCACTGAAAGGCCTGCTGTTGATGCTGCACTTAAACTAATATGATCTCCTCTCACGTCAATAAATGCCTTGCAAAGAGCAGCCTTTTTTAAGGAATAAAAGTTAACAGGAAGCTGAGAGATATTTCTAGCACCCACACAGCAAGCACAATGACCCTGCTTTGCCAGGGAAGTCAGTTCTCAGGATACTGTGTCCCAGGCAGTGTCCCCGCGGCGTCCTGTCTCTGCTTGCACCCCCTCCCGGCCGCTCCAGCCGTCTGTGGGTGTCGCAGCACAGCTGGGTGGCTGTTACCTACATCGTCTTACTGCAGCGCGGAAGCAATGAGAGAACGTGCTGTAAGTGTCTCGCTATACAAACCTCAGGTAATATTATTATGGAGTGGGGGCAATAGCGACTAAAAGAGTTATGTTTCCTCTGGGTGCAAAACAAAATGACAACAGAACAGATATTACTACTCATAACATATTTAATGAGAAGAGTAGCACTATTTGCTGTACTCTGTGATCTGGCAATAAAGTCGGTCAGTGTAACTTTTCTATTAGGTAATCATTAAAGAACTCACATGGGAACAAATGGTGACTAGTGAAGGTGTTAGTGTGGGTAGGTATTTAGTCGGTTTATTATTGGTTTTAAAAATGAAAATACTTCATTTCAAGAAATATAAATATTTAAATTTTAATTGTGGTAAAAGAGACATAACACAATTTACCATCTTAACCATTTTTAACTGTACTGTTTCATATTCTCTTTTAAAAAATATATTTTTTATTTATTTCAGAGAGGGAGAGGGAGAGATAGACAGAAACATCAATGATGAGACAATCATTGATTGGCTGCCTCCTGCACACCCCCCTACTGGGAATCGAGCCCGCAACGCAACCCGGGCATGTGCCCTTGACTGGAATTGAACCTGGGACTCTTCAGTCTGCAGGCCGATGCTCTATCCACTGAGCCAAACCAGCAAGGGCTGTTTCATATTCTTTAGTGCCTTCTCCTTGTTGTAAAACCAACCTCCAGAGCTCTTTCCATCTTGAAAAACTGAAACTCTGTCTGTATTAAATACCAACTCCCCTGCTCCTGGCAAACCTTTCCACGTCCTGTCTCTGGGAATTTGACTACCCCAGGACCTCAGATCTGTGGAATGACGCATGGACAATGGATGTCCTTTTGCACCTGGCTTTTCATTTAGCACAATGTCTTCAGAGTTCATCCACGTTGTAGCGTGTGCCCAAATTTCCTTCCTTTTTACGGCTGAGTAGTTTTTCATTGTGTGCACTTACTATATTTTCAATCCTACTCATCTGTCAGTGCGCCCTGGTCCCGCCTTTTGGCTATTGTGTGGAATGCTGCTGTGAGCTCAGCATGTGGGCCCGGGCTGGACAAATCCCTCCTGGAGACCCAGCTTCCAATCCTTCGGGCATAAGGAAATAGAGGTTTTTTGGTCAACACCTAACCTGTCTTCCTTTCTGATGTGCATTTGAAAGTGCTGTGGGAATTCCAAGCAGATGCCAGGCTGACTGAGGGCTGTGCAGTTGTTTAATTTCCTGCAGGAAAACTGCAACCTCCCCCACACGACACATGGCCGGAGCAGAAGGCCGTGCAGAGAGCAGGAGGGGCCAGCAGCCGAGGCCCAGGCGGGAAGCCTGTTCTCCTCACCCTTGGTTTCCAACTTGACCTCAATGTACAGACCCAGCCTCACCAACCCTCAGAGGTGAGGATGCCCCCTGGTCCCCCCGCAACGAGAGGACGGGAGACTGCACCACCAACGAACACTCGGGCCCGCATGCTGAATAAACAAAGTGCTTCGGCTCAGTGCAGCCAGAAATCCCACCACCAAAGTTCTCTTGGGCCCCCTACCACAATCTTCCTTTTTCACTTACATGTGCAAGTAAATAAATAAAAAGAACATCTCAGTTAACAGATCTTTTGGGTTTAATATAAAAACTAAAAAAGGCCCCAGTAAGGCAGTTCCCATTGCATACGGGCTATTTATATTGTGTCAGCGGGCAAGGAAGTTCCTGCTGTTTCTCTGCTTGATTCTGGGCAGAAGTGTAATCCTTAAAGAAAAAAAAAGCCAAGCTCAGCCCAATGATCCTGATCTGAACTTGATATTCTCTGTAGTAAATGATAGTTTTTCTGAAACAAGTAAAACGATAAACTAAATTATGAGTGTTTATGCACTAGTCATGCCTGGCTTTCCCCTGGCTCCATAAATATTTACTAATTTATTTATTCACCACATCTTTCATCCTCATATCCCTACCTAGGACTGTGGCCTGCACACAGTAGGCATTTCATAAACGTCTGGTGAGGGAATAAATAACCATATACGGTAAATCTTTGCAAGACGTCACGCAGTGCAAAGAACTTCAGGGACTTTCTGTACAAAGCACTCGTGGCGTGAGGACAATGGTGAGTCAACAAATGGGACAGGACAGTGTGGGACAAGGGCTCCGGGAACCCTTCTATTAAAGGTGGGAGGTCATGGGCTGCAGGGAAGGCAGGAAAATCAGCAAAAGCAGGCAAGACGTAAAAAAGGACCTTGAATCACGCCTGAAGGACGTGAGAGATCTGAGCAAGGATCTGAAAGAAAAGATGATTCCACACAGAGGACGGCACACGTCAAGGTGTGAATGGCAGCAAACACAAGGTTTATTCTGGAAACAGTGCCCATTCTCTTGTATGAGCTTGGCATATTAATAAGCTATTTCACAAAGCCTGGTGTCTACACTAGCACTGTATGTCAGATCATTTTGAGCTAACCGTGTACGTTAAATCTTCATCTTCACCCAGAATGGAACCCTGAACATATTCTGCATTGGTTAGGTCCCAAACCTCTTCAATGTACATTCAGGAAACCGAAATAGTCTAGCACAGAGCCGTCCACTGGGCACTTCCTGTGATGATGGACATGTTCTCTCTGCACTTTGCACTCAGTGGCTGTTAAGCAGGTGAAATGTGACTAGTGCAACCAAGGAAATGAATTCTGAACTTGAGTGGTGGCACAGCACAGGAAATAACTGTGACCAGCGGCCACACTGTGGCACCGTCCCTGGCATAGAGCAGGCACACCATAAAAGTGGTGGCAGCATAGAGGTAAGCTGGAGGGTGGGCCTTCATGCTCCTCAATGTTCACTTCGTGGACGTGGCGATCCAGGCTCCAAGTTAGACAGCACAGCCTCCTCGAAAAGGCCTGCGGGAGCTGCCGGAATTATTCACTGAAGTTACTTAAGACCTGCTTTTTCGTGGAATAAAACTGATCTACAAGTTCCAGAAAGCAGTTATCGAAATAAAAAAAAAATTATTTTTTGGTGAGAAGAAAATGGGCGAAAATAAAGTGAATAGAATATTAAGTGAAACAGAAGAGAGTTAGAAATGAAACTGCTGGATCTGGAGGAAGAGGATGCGAGAAGCTTTATGACAGGGCATCGCCGTCCGCAGCCCTCAGACCTCCAGGAAGACCCAGGAGAACACGACACAGCGCTCCACCACCCACACTCCGCTCGCTCTGAACAAGCCCACGGCGGCTGAAGTGCTGGGCCACTTTGCCGTGTCTTCGCCAGCCACACGGCATGAAAACTACATTGTTCTTTTGTTTCACCAAGGCCACAGAGGGGAATTAATACGAATGAGACGTTCCTATGCTGTGATGTGGGCAAAATGTTTGCCAATGCCCATAAAATATTTAAAGGGAAGGACCAATGAATAAACTTGCAAGTTGAATAGAAATCTCTGGACACAGTAATTATTTCATTTTGTATTTTAAATGAAGCATGAATTTTAAATGACCTGCAAGTGCAGTTTGGTAAATAACCTTTCCTGTATTTAAATAAAAAAGTATAACGTGCCCTAGCCGGTTTGGCTCAGTGGACAGAACATCAGCCTGCAGACTGAAGGGTCCTGCATTCGGTTCTGCTCAAGGGCACATGCCCAGATTGCAGGCTCGATCCCAGTAGGGGACGTGCAGGAGGCAGCCGATCAATGATTCTCTCTCATCATGGATGATCTTCTCTCTCTCCCTCTCTGAAGTCAATAAAAATATATTTAAAAAAAGAAAAGTATAACATGACACCATCGGCTGGTAACTTACACGGAGCGTACCCAAGGTGCAAGGGGTTCCTGACAACGCACCCTCAGGGTCAGGAGAGCAGCTCTCGTTGTAACTGTGAACAACAGGCCCATATCCTCGACACAAAGCATGTCCTTAGCTGGAAACCAGCACACATGAGCAGCACATGTGAGCTACCACGATGTACATGCTGACGTCCATGAGCCGCCTCTGAGCAGCCATCCCTGTCGGCTCGCTGGCCCCGAGCAACAAGTTCACCCAGAGGTGCTCAATCTAAGGCCACCAGGGTGTGGAGATCGCTGGGTCTGGGGAAGGAAAAAGGCTCCTGGCCAGAAAATCTGCGTTTGTGCCTGAGAAGGGACAACAAGGAATTCACACGGTGAGCTTCTACACTCTCAAACGGGAGATTACAGCAACGCCAAAGGGAAGGAATACAGCAGGTCCTCCCATCACATCCTTTCATCCAATGCTGTCTCGTCATAAGAATGTAGTTTTCTCTGCTGAAGTGGTCTGTTAAACATGGTGCCTTTAATGGTAACATCTGCGATGATATTTAAAAAATGCTCCTTCGTGCTTGCTTTTTAGGCTGAGAAAATGAATACTGTCCCCATACAATGCTGTGATGTCTGAATTTAAGTCAGAAGGGCAGGGATGGACCAGCTAACTAACATGTGCTGGGACACTGACAGTTCATTTCACATCCTTCAGTCTGTCCTGATTGGTCCATCATTTGAGATGAAATCAATGCATTTCTAGAAACTTCTGTCAGAGCGACAGCCCCTTTTTCAGGGTAGAAGAAGGCACTTAAATGAAGTCACAGGAATCCCTGTGACATGCACAAAGGAAGCAGATCCAGATCACTGCTTTTCTCACAGGTGCTATTTCCAGCACCGGACACAAAGCCGGGGGGAGCTCTGCCAGAATCACACGGGGCCCAGCAGGCTGCGTGAGGAAGCTGGGCTGGTGCTAGCAAGTGTCCAATCTCACGAGACCCATCAGGCACAGGTGAGCGAGCAGGTGGCGGCCGAGGAGGTGGGTGACAGACTGCAGGCCCAAGGAGACTTGACAGAGACCCCGGAAGCCAGCGCTGGAGAAGAATCCAGTTTTGACAGAGATGGCAGGAGAGTTTGCAGGTGGGTGTGGTGTGGTCGAGGGGAGATGATATGGGAATTCAGGGCTGAACCATGGGGAGGAGGCCAGGGCAGAAGAGGGTGGTGAGGGACAGAAGCAGTTCAGGTTGGACGACCGGAGCCTGATCATCAGTAGGAAAGGAGAATATAAGGGAGGACATAGGGAAGAGAAATGGGTTCTTGAATGGGATACTTAATGACTGGCAGATGTAAGGGGCAGCTTCCTATAGAACACGCCACACATTCCATGCACAGGGAGGGGGAAGGCAGGGAGGTGCGGTTGTGGGGGAACCACACAGACCAAGGACAGGGCTGAGGATAGGGAGCAAAGAGCCAGAGGAGGTCTAAGGCCCCGAGGGGGAGAAACAGTACAGGGACAAGGGCAACAAGAAGAACGTCCCTTCTCCTTGGAGTGTTTCTTTGCAATGATTCTGAAATACAGGAGACATACAGAGATGTGCAAAAACGTCACTGTCGGTTTTTAAATTCTATTAACTAAAACTATACATATATATATATATATATGTAGTGTGAATGTACTTAATGCCAACGAAATGTGCATTTAAAAATGGTTAAAATGGGAAATTTCACTTATGTATATTTTTTACCACAATTTAAAAACACTATATATACACTACATATACATACATATACGTAGTCATACGAAGGCATTTTTATTTATTTAAAATTGGAGGCTCTGGTTGCAAATGCCTGGAATCCCATTAAAGGATAACCCCACCGACAACTGGCATATGTTCAAGTTTCAATAATTAAGAAATAGAAAATAATTCCTCAATAACCAACCCAAAGCAAACCAAACCAAAACAAAACCCCTGCCTTAACCCATTGTACACTACAAGGGTCCGCAGATGCAAGCGGTGTGCCTTCCCCACACACCACGCGTGTCTATAAAAAAAATGTTTTCTCTAAGTGGCAGCCCTGATCAACTTTAAAATTAATATGTTCAAGTTCCAATCGTTAAGAAATAGAAAATAATTCCCCAATAACCAACCCAAAGGAAACCAAACCAAAACAAAACCCCTGCCTTAACCCACTGTATGCCACAAGGGTCCTCAGACTGCCTTCCCCACACGCCACGCGCGTCTATAAAAAAAATGTTTTCCCTAAGTGGCAGCCCTGATCAACTTTAAATGACCAACTTTAAAATCATTTTTCGTGAGAATTTTCAGCTGAAAATATTCAAGAACACCCGAATTGTGAGTAATATATTTATTTTTATAATATTCACTGCAAATTGATTTTTTAAATTAAATTCAAAATACCGTGGTGCGTGGGGGTGGTTTCCGTTTTGGACGGTGGTAGTTAATGGGTTAAAAAGACCAGCAGGGGAGAAGACGCCTAACCGTCCAGGCAGTGAAAGCACAATAGTCCAGGAAGGAGGGATGCTGGCTGGGGCCCTGGGCCGAGTCCCAGGTCTGTTTTGATTTCCCTGTATCCAGCCCCCTCGCTGTGATCAAGAGAATGGCTTCACACAAAGAACAGGAAAGACCTTTTAATAAAAACAAACACTAGCCCCTCTTGCTGTCAAGGTTACACCTCAAGATGTTTGCAAGGTTAGAAGAAGGCTACAGAGATGATTTTCAACCTTAATTCCTGATTTAACAAACAATATTCAGACTGATTTGCAAGCTGACTTTCAGTGTCAACCCATCCTTTGCAAAAGCAACTGAATTTCTACTATATCACGAATGGTTTTCAATTCTAATGGAGAAACAATGCTAAACGTCTTGCTTTGATTTGGTGGTGCCTTTCTGTGGTGGGCAGGCAGAAAGGAGCAGAGCAAGGACGATGGGCCAGGTGCAGGGGTCATCAGGGTGAAAAGCCGTGGGTGCCTAGCAGAGGACAATTGTAAGAGTGGGACCTTATTCCCAGGTGGCTTTCCTCCCCTAGCATATCGCTGGCCGTGTGGTTTGGGTTCGGACACCCTGACCTCTCCTCCCTAGGGATGACATTTAGGCCTCAGTTCTATTCCAGCTCGAGGCCCAGAAAAGCAGCAAAACCAGACACGCTACACCTTAGCCAAGGCTGACTTCAGGACCAGCTGCATTGACTAGTGACCCCCTGCCCTAGAGCTGACCAATCAATCAGTGGAGACCCTGATCCTGAAAGAACACACCTGGAAAGCTAATGAATAGTCTATTGAGACCTCCCCTAAAATCTCCAATTTAAAACCCCTGGGACATAAGACCCAATGCACTCTCCCTTTTGGGGCCTTTCTCCTCCTTCCCCCCTCCCCCACTGTGCATCACCCTTATCTTCCTTACTTCTAAGCTCCAAGGGCCCTTCCTTTGCCTCTATAACTTGTTTCCCAAGCCCGGACCGCCAAAGGGGTCGCAACCCACAGGTTGAGAACCGCTGCTCTATAACTTGTTTCCCAAGCCCAATTCTTCTATGAATTACTTCTTCAACCTCTGTGATTTTCCAAATAAATGTTCGCTTATAGTTTGAGTCTTGGCTCTGAATTCTTTCCTAGCCAGAACCCAAGTACCGAGGTTACTGAACCCAGGTACGTCCAATCCCACCATTCTAACACCAGATGCTGCTCTTGCCACCCCCAACATCTCTTTCTCGGTGCACTAGAAGCCTTGGATTCTAATTCCTGGTTTTAAGCTGCTTGGACAGGAAATCAATCCTAGAGTCTCCAAAGGTACCTGCGTTGCAAGATAATTCTTGCAGTCAATTCAGGAGGCCCTCTCTCTTTCTTTCTTTTTAATTTAAAAAAAAATAATTTTATTGATTTTTTTTACAGAGAGGAAGGGAGAGGGATAGAGAGTTAGAAACATTGATGAGGGAGAAACATCGATCAGCTGTCTCCTGCACACTCCCTACTGGGGATGTGCCCGCAACCAAGGTACATGCCCTTGATCGGAATCGAGCCTGGGACCCTTCAGTCCGCAGGCCGACGCTCTATTCACTGAGTCAAACTGGTTAGGGCCCCTCTCTCTTTCTGAGTGATTGTGGCAGGAGGAAGATCTTAACACTGCTTGCCAGCTTCCTACGTTTCTGCATTTTCCTCTGAGGCACTTAATTTGGTCCTCACAGCAAGGAGGTGAATTTGAAGTTGGTGTTACTTTCAGACACTATTGATAAGAAAGCTGAGGCTCAGAGATATGAGTCAGCTTGCCCAAATTTGTATCTGTAGTAGGAATTAAACCTTGTTAAGATTTGAACACAATTCTGCATGACCCCAAGGCTTTATTCTTCTTACTCTAAGTGTCCCTTTGTTATGGGGGTAAGTCCCCCATCTTCTCCGAACTTCTGTGTCTGCATCTATAATGCATAATCCACCGACTTATGCTTGAAAAAAGGTATGAAAGAGGAATGTTAGCTAGTAAAGTGCAAACATGGATTTGTCTTTCTGCCATCCTATTTTCCTGTGTGCTCGCAGAGATATTACACTAGTCAACTATAAAGATATTGTAAAAAGTAATAATACAAAAGACAATGTCATATAGAAGATGAACTTGGAGGGAACTCTTAACTTCTTAAAGGGGACTGTGGTTGTCTAATATGATTGATATAATATTGTGGTGGGCAATTAGATAGACATGAGCAGAGCAAGGATGATAGGCCGGGTACAGAAGGTTACTGGGGCGGGAAGCCCTGGGTGCCTAGCAACGGGCAAAACTGGGAACACAAGGACCTCACGCCGGGGGTGACCTTTCCTCCCCTAGTATATTGCTGGTCATGCAGTTTACACCCCCCTAACCTTTCATATTGCTGGTTGTGTGGTTTGGACTCGCTCCTGACCTTTCATATGGCTGGTCTTGTGGTCCAAACCCTCCCCTGACCTTTCTTACCCTGGCATCTTCCTAGTCCAGTGATGGCGAACCTTTTGAGCTTGGCGTGTCAGCATTTTGAAAAACCCTAACTTAACTCTGGTGCTGTGTCACATATAGAAATTTTTTGATATTTGCAACCATAGTAAAACAAAGACTTATATTTTTGATATTTATTTTATATATTTAAATGCCATTTAACAAAGAAAAATCAACCAAAAAAATGAGTTCGCGTGTCACCTCTGACATGTGTCATAGGTTCGCCATCACTGTCCTAGTCATAAGACCCCCTTAGAGGAGGAACAAGGGGCCAGAAAGAATAGCCTCATATGACACCCATAACAAGCCCTTGCACGACCACTCCCTTAAGGGTTGGGCCCTCAAGACAATGAAGTTCTGACCCGCATTACATCATCTTAGGAACACATGTAATTTTGCTCTTTCTCCTAAATTCTCCCCTCGAGCGAGACTTGCAACCAGGGGAGCAACAGGCAGCGGCTACTGCAGCTTATCCTGCATTAAGTCCCTAAACCTGTCTCAAAGGCCCCTTTTCTATGACTTTTCAGTGAGCTAAAAACAGTCACTATGACTTTTACTTCCAATGAGTCCACGCAGCCCGGCGTGGCTCACTTCTTTGCTCTGTTTCTAGGAAGCTAAAGCAGAGCACCGCCTAGGCTCTCTCCTGTTGCCTTTTTTATTCCCGTGGGCCGTAGTTTGCCCACGGCTGGCCTAGGCTCTCTCCTGTTGCCTCTTCTATCCTAAGCCCTTCCTTTGTTTCACTGTTCCCAGCTTTAAAAAATATGCTCTCAAAATCACCTGGACTTGTTTTGTAAAATCTTTTCCTGCATGAAATCAAGAATCCATACACTACTGGCCGGCCCTAGGCAGACCTGCCTCGGGCCCAATCCCTTTCTGGTGACAATATGATTGAGAGAATGTGACGCACTCTATTTAAAATTTAAATATGTTAATTCCTACATGATAAGTTTCCTATGAGCAATTAGGTCACTGCATTTTATTCCAAATTTTTAAAATTATTATGAATCAACAGCTGCCTCCAGTACTCTAATCAAAAGTTGCCTACTCTTGAATTAGGAGATACTTTGGTTAAAAATGTGCAGAATTGTTCTCGAGGAGTGACTGCTTAACTCAATTTTCTGTAAAGTTTAGCATAGACCCCCAAGTCAGCAGTGTAGCTTGTTTCTTGCTTTAACTACGGGCTCCCTGCTGTTGTCCAGCCTCACAGTGTCTATGAGGTCAGGTGTCTCTCTTTCTCTCTAACTGTTCCTCTTTCCATGGGGGTTTCGAGCCATTTGTACTCCCCACACACAAGCAATCATGCCCTGTGCTCCCACACTATTTCAACTTCCTCCAAGTGATCTCAGGTGTCTTTCTTCTGTAACACAGGCCTGGGGCAGGGGTGGGGCCATCCGAAATCAGACGCCATGGATCCTGTACTGAATACGTTCCTAGTGTGATGGAGCTGGAGGAGGTCCCAAAAGGCACACAACACAAGCCCAGTCTGAACTGAGAAGCAGGGGCAGCAGGGTGATTCATCCAAAAGCATTTTATCGCCTTTCTTCCTGCAGAGCAATCCCACACCTACCAAGCTGCCAAGCACCTAATGATTAGTCATGGTGGGGGTCGGGAGACAAAAGGGAACAGAAAGGGTTTCAAGAAAACCATTACTTAGTCTACAAAGGTTCCCCAGCACTAAATATGCAAGAAATCAGGGGAAGAAGAGTATGAGCTCGGTTATCGTCTGCACCAACAAATTCAGATTTCTATGCTGTTACAAGACAAGGTTGTAAATGGGCTCACTGACCAGTGACAGGAACACAGCTCTGAGGGAGGCAGTATGAAGTGAACCAGAGCAGTACTAACTCTTTTCACAAACAGTCATGTAACAAGAGGCCGGGAGGCTGATTATCAAATAAACAATTATGCAGCTCAAATCTAATTTCTGTTATAAGAAAAGGGAGCAGCATATGTTGGCAAAGGAGGTAAGAATCCTGGCCTCGAGACCACCTATCAAATGCAGGACTTCAGACCACATTATTATAAATTTTCCCTTTCCACAGGAGAGCAGACGTTTTAACAGCATTATCTCCATGAAGAATGGGAATTCAGGAAAAATAAATTTAGTGGGAAGGAAAAGGGTTCATCTTAGGGTTAGTGCGCATGTCTGAGCCAGCATAACTCAGGAACAGGCCTCTATTCCCTGACCTTTTCACCTGGGATGGTCTTCTTGAAAAGAGACACACTTATGAAATCATTCATTTAAAAACCAAAACTGCCGTGGATGCTCAGAGTGGGGTGGGTGCTTCAGACGGGACGGTGATGGTCTGCAAGTGAGTTTCCTAGTTTGTGTAAAGGGCTGAGGGCTGTGCCCGGCGCTGAGACACCCCGGCAAGGTTTACCTGGGCAGCAGGGTGCAGGGAGGAATACAGGTCATCACGGCCGGCCGCCATCTGACTGGCTACATGCCTGACGTGCCCACTGCAGGGCTGACTCTATCTTTGCTTATCACCTCCAGGGTCAGAGAACCCACAGCTTCCAATTAGAATACTTTTCTTCATGTAAAACCCAAGTCTCCTCCCCCTATTTACCCTCTACCACCTCTGTAACTCAGAACATTTTAGTCTCATTCATACAAGGGCTTTGCAACATGACAAACCTGTTCTGGGCTAACCATCCCAGGACATTCCTGAAATCCTTCTTTCCACAAACATCTCCTGAGCCTGTACTGTCTCCCTCACTTGGCACAGACTCTGGGCCCATCTGTCATGCTCCTCTCCAGGCGGGTCACTCAGTTACTGCCCCTTTCGGCAGTTATCTCCCCACCCCCAGCTGTGAACACGGTACTGAATCCTGAAGAACAGAGCAGGACAATGGCCTCCATCATTCTGAATACTCTCCCAGCTCCGCCTCTTTCTGCCTGTGGGACCCTGGGCAGGTTCCTTGACGTGTTTGTGCTTTAGTTTCTTTATCTGTAAAATAAGGGGTGGTGGTTGGGGGGCATGTCAACAATTCCTCCCCAACAGGAACATCGGGTGCAACGAAGTTAATGTACAAAGTACTCATTATGCCTGGCACGCAAGCTTTCCTCAGAGGGAGCCTTCGCCTCAGGTCAACATCACGCTCATGGTGATGCAGCGCTAGACTTCCAGGCAATGCTACTATTCACCTTTTTTTATTCAGCTTTTGGCCACTGCCATCTGAACAGGAAGGAGGGGTGACGCTATTGCTGTGACATCTGAGGGACAGACCGACAGAATCCGTGAGGGATGGAGAAGCAGTCAGCTGCAGGCTATCCACTGGCAATCATGGGCCACCTCTGAGGACAAAGCTAGGAGCCAGGGCTGGAGCCACAGAAGGCAGAATGGAGATGTTTAGGTGGGTGCCGGGGTAAACTGAGGAAAAGTGAGGTCCTGGAAGTCAGATTTTCTTAGTGAAAGCTCATTATCCAGGTGTGTTTAAAAATATACCAGATGATCCAGCAACTCCACTTTTGGGTATATATCCAAAAGAATTCCAAGCAGAGTCACGAAGAAGGATTTTTACACACATGTGCATAGCAGTATAATTTACAATAGCCAAGTAGCAGAAGCAACCTAGGTCGCCAGTGTTTAAAAATATACCAGATGATCCAGCAACTCCACTTCTGGGTATATATCCAAAAGAATTCCAAGCAGAGTCTCGAAGAAGGATTTTTACACACATGTGCATAGCAGCATAATTTACAACAGCCAAGTAGTAGAAGCAACCTGGGTCGCCCACAGATGAATGGATAAACAAAATGTGGTATGTGCATACAATAGATGACCCTTCAGTTTTAAAAAGGAATTAAATTCTGACATATGCAATAACATGGATGCATCTTGACATTATGTTAAGTTACTGCTATAGACTGAACATTTATGTCCCCCGAAGGTGTTGAAGTTTAATCCCTAAGGTGATGGTATCGGGAGGTGGGGGTCTTGGGGGGTGATTAGGTCATGAGGGTGGAGCCCTCATGAATGGAATTAGTGCCCTTATAAAAGCGACCCTACAGAGCTCCCTCACCCCTTCTACCCTGTGAGGATGCAGTGAGAAGACCCTCACCTGACACTGAATCTGCCTCGATCTTGGACTCCCCAGCCTCCAAAACTGTGGGAAATTCATTTCTGTTGTTTATAAGCTACCCAGTCTATGGTATTCAGCCCAAAGGAGCTAAAAACTGAATAAGCCAGTCACAAAAAGACAAATACAGTATCGCACAGTCTCACTTACATGAGCTACTTAGAGTTTGACAAGTCAAACTCATAGAGACAGAAAGTAAAATGGTGGTTGCCAGGGGCAGAGGGGAGGGAAGGAATGGGGAGCTATTGTTTAAGGTAAATATACTTAATACCACTGAACTGTACACCTAAAAATGATAAAGATGGCACATTTTATGTTATGTGTATTTTACCATCATTTAAAATTTAAAAAAAAATATACTAAACATAGCTCAAGAAAACTAAAACGAGGGAGAAGAGCTATAGTAGAAATGAACAAAGGAAATACGACCCACGATTAGACAAGCCTTATGGAGACGCTCAGAAGTCTTGTATGGAGACCCTCCAAAGTCTTGTTCCTGTGCAAATCCTGAGAGTGTTAGCTGTGGGACCCAATTCTCCAAAGCTCCTCCTCACTGAGGCCTACTATTTGGAAGCAGAGAACCGTCAAGAGCGCAGGCTTTGGGGCAGGGAGCTCGGGCCTGCCCTTGGCAATGTGGCCCTGTCAGATGGCTTACCCTCTTTCACCTTCTCTTCCTTCTCTGCTTGTGGGCTGTTGTGAGGACCAAATGGGACAAGCCATGCAAAGCTGTCAGCACCAGTTCATGTATAAGAAACATTAGCCATCATGACTGTTGTGGGATCTTACCTGAACATCATACAGGAACTGGAAACGACTTCTTTTACTTGCAGCTTCTCTCACAGCCCAGGCCAGGTCCACCGACCCCTTTCCACCCATCGACCAGTGGTAGCAGGGGACCGCATCAAAGGCGCCAGCCCGCTTCGCGAGCTCACACACCAAGTCAATCTCAGCCCGGGTGTCAGTCCTAGTGATGAAAATGTTTGTGGTTTTGCATCTGCATTCATTTAGCGATGTTTTTAAAGAAAGACTAACCATTTATACAGAACTTTGTTCCCTAACACTGAATATATTTTAAACATCAAAAGTGGTTACATCATGTTTAAATAAATCAGACTTAAAGAAAGACATGGGGGAAAAAAATCCCTTGCAACATGATTCAAATATTTCAAGTTGTTAAGGGTTTTATTGAGAAAATTCCATAACACATCCCTTTGATCATCCACAGTTTTTCAAACAGAAATGCTGGGTGGAATGAAAAAAAAAAAAAAAGGCCAAAGAAATGTAAGTCACTATATAGATTTCATTTCCCTAGTAACATCTGAGAACACTTCTGCTGCAATGAAACCAATCAAACCAAACCAAACAAACAGAAAGAGGAGAGTATTCCTGGATTCTTTCAGATGAAGCGGAGAAAGACCAACATCCTAAGACACAAATCTAGTTCACAGGGTGGCCCAAGCGCTACGACCACATTGAAAGGAGGACGCCTGACTTACTTGAAGACATTCAGAGCCACGACAACGGGAACCCCGAAGAGCTGAGCGATCTGAATTTGCTTCTGGAGGTTACAGCAGCCATCTGCCACGAGCTGGATGTTCTGCAAGAAAACCAGACCCCCATGCATCGCATCCCACCACACCTGCCACACTCAGCTGGGAGGGCCACCGTGGCAGGGCTTGCTGCCATATTTGCTCACTCTGTGGACCTAGAAGCTATGCAGGAGCTATACACAGGTCCCATTTTCCCCCAAGAGAGATGAATGAAGAAGGAGGAGGTGGCTCCTTTTCAAAACCATTTCTAAAATTATTCGGAGTCCAATGGCATATTTGAGCCTTGAGTCAGGCAGCTATTTCTGCAGCTGACCAGTGGCCAGGACATAAGCAACGTGCCCACGCCCCTGCAGGTTGGTGGACAAGAAGAAGGCTCCAGGAGGGTGAGGAGAGCTGTCTAGCTAGCCTCTGCTCGAACCCCTGGCGCCACCTGTAGGAGAGGAGAGGTACTGTTGACAGTAAACCAAAGTCTACAGAGTCAAGTAACTCAGGCAAGTCATAAAGCCAGGAGTCAGTTTTTCCCACACCTAAATACATGGATATAAGTTGTGTATTTGTTTCTGTGCTGGAGACCGTGAGCTGGGGGTAAGGAGCAGTAGATAAAGCCCATATCTATTATTTCTTAAGATTGAAGAGTTAACTTGAATGGATTGTATCCCTACCCCCAACCCTTTCCTCTAGGATTATTAGAAAAGCACTTTTCTAAGTCACTGTGGGTGGAGGACTCATCCACTAATTGCATTGAACTGCAAGCCAGTGGTTAACTGGGTGTGAATGATTCTCCACAGTGGCCTTTTAAAGCAGTCACTCTTACCTCCTCTGTGTATTCTTTCTTAAGAGGGACACCAGCAGTTACCTGAGATGAGACAAAATGAAGAATAATCTCATTAAAAGGCTTACTCTAGCCCTCGCTGCTGTGGCTCAGTTGGTTGGGCATTGTCCAGTGCACCGAGAGGTCACTGGTTTGATTCCCCGTCAGGGCACATGCCGGGGGTTGCAGGCTTGATCCCCAGTAGTGGGGATGCAGGAGGCAGCCAATTGATGTTTCTCTCTCAAATAATTAAAAACATTAACAAATAATGCTTCCTCTAATTCATCAAGAGCCGAAAGAAACACAAATCAGACACTTTTAGGGAAGGTGCCTTTAAAAGTACATTTTGTCATTTTAAACCAGTAACTGGTAGTTCTGGCTGAACATAAATTCTCGTGGGAAGCTTTTAAAAAACAATGGTTCCTGGGCCCCTCCCAGACAAATTAAAGCAGGATTTCTGGGGCTGGGACCCAGGATCAGTAATATTTAAAAATTCCCCCAGGCGATTCCAATTTGAGCCAATATTGAGAACTTTCATAATGTTGCCCATTATCCTAGCATAAAATGGAATCGATAATGTGATCAATACCTGAATTATACAAAGTGCACCATTTTTTTAAGTCATTTTAAAGCAATGCCATTATGATTTATTTAGTTATTTATTTATTTTGGCCTAGGTTGGCAGGACAGCTTAAAGACGAAGAAAGTTGAGAGAATGCAGGTGTCTTGCCGAAGGTTATAGAGCAAACGAGAGCAGAACAGGGGCATGAATATAATAGGGTTCTGAAACCCAATTTTGTACTTTTCCACAATCCCACATGGTTTTTATCAATGGCCTGCTACTGGTTTCAGTGAAACCCTAGAAAACATTTTGATTTACTGAGGGCATGGTGACTTACTCTCAGTGGAAGAGGTCTTGTGAATATTGAAATCCTTGGGAAAGAAGTTACCTCTGTAACAGATCAGATTGTTTTTTGGATGGTGTGTGAAAAAAAAGTATTTTCAGATGGGTTTTCCCAGCACTGAGTGAATGCTAGATTGAAAAAAGGACGGAAAGTACTGCTGAGCGTGCACACATGCACAGTTCTGCAGAATCCAACACTGAGCAAAAGCAGGAAGAATGGGCTGTACACAAGTACCAGCAAGGGGTCAACTAAACCAAAAGTTGGTTCTAAAAAGACTAACAAAGTCACCCTGGCCAGGTTGCTCAGTTGTTAAGCACTGTCCCATACACCAAAAAGGTTTCGGGTTCAATTCCTGGTCAGGTCACATACCTACGATGCAGTTTTGATCCCTGGTCAGGGCACATATGGGAGGCAACCGATCTATGTTTCTCTCACACGGATGTTTCTCTCTCTCTCTCCCTCTTCTTCTCTCTAAACATATCCTCCAAAGGTTCATGTAATATTTGAAAGTTAAATAATATAATTTGCAGCACTGATAGATTAAAAGGGAAAAACATATCATCTCAATAGATGAAGAAAATTGTTCAACACCTAGTTAGTATAAAAACTTGGCAAACTGCGGATTAAAGGTAATTTCTTCAACCTGATAAAGAACATATACTAAACATTTACAGAAAATATCATAGTGATGAACTATTAAAAGCATTTTCTTTCAGATTAAGAATAAGAAAAGAATGCCCAGTATTACCACTCTTATTTAATACTGCACTACATCTAGGAAGACCTGGTGAGTGACAAGAAAGAAAGTATAAAGATTGAAAAGGAAGAAACTGTCATTATTTTCAGATATGAATGCCCATATAGAACTCTCTGAAGTATCTATAGCTAAAGTAGTACAACTAATAAGATACTTTTTTAAGTCATAAGGATGTAATGTACAGCATGGTGACTATGACTAATACTGTGTTGCAAACTTGAAAGTTGCTGAGAGAGTAATTCTTAAAAACCCTCATCATAAGAAAAAAATTTCTGCAGCTATATATGGTGACAAATGTTAACTAGACTCACTGTGGTGATCACTTTGCAATGTGCACAAATATTAAATCATTATGTTGCACACCTGAAACTAGTATAATGTTATGTCACTTCTACATCTAAAAAAAGGAAATCAGAGAGGTCACTGTATATACAAGCAATATGTAAGAATCCAGAAGTAACCTGTTACACTACTTAAAAATATAAAGTGCACAAGAACACATCTGTAAAAGGATGTAGAAACCCTTGTGAAATACACTATACATCTTTATTAAAAAAACATTTAAAAAGACCTAAATCAATGAAGAGACGTCCCATGTTCTTAGATGGAAAGCTGTCAAATCTCCCCAAATTGATCTATTGATTTAATGCCATTTCAATAAAAATCATAACAAATTCTTCAAGGAACTTTCTGAACAAATCCTACAATACATATGGGAGGAAAAGGGTCAGTCATAGGCCAGGCATGCGTGGAGGAAGAGAAGGAACCGGAAGCTTGGCCGACAGGCTACCAGTGCAGCCCAGACACAATGACATGTAACGAGACCAGTGCAAGTGAAGGCAGGTCCCAGAAAAAGACCTACACCTGCATGGAGAACTGACTGATGAGGAAGGAGGCTTAAAGATCAGAAAGGAGGAACTATTTCAGTAAAAAGGACCAGGCCAACTGGTTATTAACACAGAAAACATAAAATTAGATCTAGGCATTGCACCATACACCAAAAAATCAGCAATATTGGGTGTGATGGTTAATTTTATGTGGCAACTTGGAGCACAAGGTGTCCAGATATTTGGTCAGACATTATTTTGGGTATTTCTGTGAGGGCGTTTTTTGAATAAGCATAACATTTACATTAGTGGACTCTGAGGAAAGCAGATTGTCCCCCACAATGTGGGTGGGCCGCATCCCATCAGTTGAAATGTCTGATTAGAACACGGAGACTGGGCAAGAGGGAATTCTCCAGCAGAATTCCTCAGCCTGGGACTAGGACTGGGCTACTGGCTCTCCTGCGTCTCCAGCCTATTGGCCCACTCTGCAGATTTTGAGCTTGTCAACCTCCATAATGGCATAAGCCAACTCCTTATAATACCTCTCTTTTTATATGAATACATACCCTATTGGTTCTAAAGAGACCTCCTTAATACAATGGGTTTAGAGAGTGAATTGTCAAATGAAACTGGAAGAGAATGTTAGCTCTGATGTTGCACCAAGAACGCTCAGCACTTAGGAAGACAGGATATGAATTCAAAATGATTGCGGCTAAAATGGGCAAGTTCAAGGGTCACAGGATTTTCCACTGCACAAACTATGGAAAACAACCAAGCTGAATAAACATAAGAGACAGCCATGATTATTTGTGTAATGATATCTAAAGGAAGTAGAAATTATAGTGGATAAAAAAAAAAATGACCATGGAGCTGATTCAAGTAAGAAGGAGTGACACTGAGATGAATAATAGGAACTACAGGATTAAGAAGATGAAAGTTCATTTATTATCCAATTACTGAAAACATTTCCTGGATGCAGACTATGCCAGGCACTAGGGATACTCAAATTAAGAAGACATAGTCCTTTATCTCAAGGAATTAAAAGTTGAGTAGGGAGACATACATATAGACATTCATAAACCAGTGACGCAGAAGGCACCCCTGAAGCTCCAGGGAGTGATGCGAAGCTTCGCCGGCTTCCTGATCCTTCCCTTTTATTACCCTCCACCGTTATCGGCGACTTGAGCTCTGTTAACATCATCACTGGCATGAAACCATGACTGTAAGTGAAGGGGAAGAGTAAGGCGAGCAGAAAATGCAACCATTGTAAAACAATGAGCACATGTATTAAGACGAACTGAAATAGGATTATAAATCATGTGGAGAATGTTTATAGGACAGAGACTAGAGTGTGGAAAAGCACTGGACTAGGAGCAAAGAGACCTTGATTTTTACGTCTGATTAGTCCCCTAAATAGATGTGATACTAAGCAGGCCACTGAGTCCTCTGTGCCTCAGCAATTTCACCTTTACAATGACTGAACCAGGCAAGACAGCCTCCAAGCCCTTTCCAGTATTACAGCCCTTTTGATTCTATAATTTTCAGGGTGCAAAACAGGGAGGGGGAATTTCAAATGCATCTTATATTGGTAAAAACAGGTCACTTGATGTTGAAAATGGAAGTTGGTATATAGATTTAAAGTCTAAAGACAAGGAGTGATGGTAGCTACAAGCGATGTTTTGAGCAAAATCAGAATTCTTTAGGATTTACAACCTTATAATATGTGTTATGTCAACCTTCCATTTGAAATAATGATGATGCTTTAGGCTAAAATGAAATGCTTAGAGTGGGGTTGGGGTTCAGAAAATGTTTATCCTTTGTTAGCATACAGCTCTGCACGGTGGATGTTTGGATCCAAGCCCCAGGCTTCCGATTTGGCTCTCTGCTGGCCCCTGACACTGCCAACATTCCCTAAGCCCTTCAAACCTCCACTTTCTCATCTGAAAACTGGTATAAAATAATGTTGGCCTCTCCTAGGACAAAAACAGCGAGGACGACTAAACAGTGTACAGCATTAGTCTTGCTATGTAATAATCACTTGTGTACACAGTATACCTAAGAAATCAGAGTTGGCAGTGTGTCTAACAGATCAACACTATAAATGATAAAGCTACTCCAAGTTATTTTATTTCAAAAATGATTAATCAGTATAAGATTTCATATTCTCCCTTTGAAAATACCTAAAAAAGAAAAATACTTATACCTTGTCTGTGGAAATGGGGAAAAAAAAATCCTTTCAGATGTGTGTAAATTCTGTATATAATAAGATAGATTAATATCAAAAGTCTTTAAAAATGTGAAAACAGAATTCATGTTTTCCAAGCAAAGCTCTCTTAGAAATGAGAGAGTTACAAAGTGAACTGATAATAAACAGAAACAGAAGGAACAGAGTTCTAGATTAAATCAGTGAACCAAAAAAAAAAACACAACACAAAAAACTGTCTGTACAAACATGGACCAGACTCACCCACAGGAGCCACCAGTCCATCCGTATGGGCTCCGTTCGGGAGCCAGAGCCTCCCATCACCGTGGGGTTACAAAATGTTGACATGAGCTTCAGATCTGAATCTTAGGACTAAAAAGTAGTTACGCTCTGCTCCTTTCCGAAACACTGCTTAGCAATAACCTTGCGGGTGCTACTGTTTCCTAGAACTTACTAAACTCTCAGTGCCCTACCTAGCATGGTGAGTTGTGAAAAAGGAGACATTCTAGAAATCTGGAGTTATTAGCAGGTGAGAGTTTTTCAAGGGCTAAACTCTGCTTTATCTTCATGTTACAACAGGTCTCCCTGGGCAGGGAGGACGCGACTTACACTGGGCCCGCCTCCGTGCATCTTCAGAGCGCGCACCGTTGCCACCAGCACCACGACGTTGGGCACCAGACCAGACGCTCGACACTTGATGTTGAAGAACTTCTCCATGCCAATGTCAGCACCAAAGCCGGCTTCAGTTACTGTGGAGAATCAAGTTGGAAACTTGCTATTATCGTCTGGAAACAACAGGGCAGGGTTTGGCAGCCATTGGTGTGGCTCCAATTCAAAGGACGGCCGAAATTCCCACCGCCTCCAGGTTACTGCCCAGCACTGCATCGTGTTCATATGCAAAGGTAGACTGCTGCTCCCACATTTCAGAAAATGTCCTACTTCCTCACATTCCCTACAAGTTGGCTCTCTCTGCTTCACACCACCGGGCCTTAACGCTTCTTTGCCAAGGCCTAGATTTTTCTTCCCAGGGTAGTAACTCTGAGCAAAGCTTTCCTTAACACAGATGGGATTTTCAACTTTTTAATCAGGTTCCAAATTGTATCAAAGTCCACCGCTAGCGTAATTACCATAGCAAATCCTTTCTCACTCTTTATATCATACATAGAATCAATCATATTTCAGTGCCACCCGGCATTTCTGTTGATTGAAAAAATTCAAGTTAGTTGAGTGGCTTAAGGAGGCTGAGTATCAAGCTTGATACAGTATAGAATATTTAAATTTTTTAAATTGATATCAGAGAGGAAGGGAGAGGGAGATAGAAACACCAATGATGAGAGAGAATCACTGACTGCCTCTGCACGCCCCTTACTGGGGCTTTAGCCCACAACCCAGGCATGTGCCCTGACCGGGAATCAAACCATGACCTCCTGGTTCATAGGCCGATGCCCAACCAGGAGGAGCACCATCACTGGAGACATTTACGAAGAGTATGAGCTGGGTGTGGAAGGGGGACTTCAAAGCGTTGGGGACCAGAGTCCTCTCTGTCCCCAGAGTCTCTGCATGGCCCCGCAAACACTTGCTTTTCCATCCCCATGTGAATTCTTCCTCTTTGAAGCCCCAGACTTTTACTTCTTCTCTTTAATTCAGAATGGCCTATGAGCGCCAGGTACCTGATTGCCCGTGAGCCCCATAGTTTTATGGCGCTCCCATACATATGAAATTAAAGTTGATTTTCTCCTGTTAAACTGTCTCATGTCAATTCTTAAACCAGCCAGAAGAACTTAGAAGGCTAAAGGAGACGTTTTTCCTTCCCAACAACACTCATCGTTAGCCACCCCCTCCCCTGCTCCCAAATTGCTAGAACGGTTGCTGTGGCAAGCATGGAGGTAGCAGAGAGCATGTCTACTATTGCCTCCCAAGACGACACTGCTGTCACTGGGTCAGCAGCCAAGTCCTCCTACACAAAGGGAAGCTCTAGGCCCCGCAGGACAGGGGCTTTGTGAGAAATGCAGACTCTCAGGCCCCCTGCAGACCCACCGAATCAGAATCAGATCCCCGGGTGAGATGAATGCCCACTGAAATCTGAGAAGCACCGCGCTCCAGGAAAGCAATATTATGAATGTAACGGAAACAAAAGTTTATGAAAAATACTCTATATAATGACAGTACCACCAAGGCCATCGTTTTTAGCAGAGACATGAACTGGTGGTAAAAAAAACTTTACCAAGATAAATACATCAACCAGTTGATGTAATTCTTTATGGTTTCCTTTTAGTATTTCATATGCCCACATAATTTTTATACAGTAGGTATAATTTCGTAATTCTGCTCCTTCACTTTAAAATTATCAGAGTTTTCCAGACTGGCAAATTTCAGAGGAAAGGCAGGGCTAGGGGTGGCTGGGAGGGGAGTGATTAACTAAGGAACGAGGAACGTATATGCATAGCCCTTGGACACAGACAATAGAGTGGTGAAGGCCTGGGAGGGGTGGGTATGATATGGAGGGGGTCAATGGGCGAAAAACCCCCACAAATAAACAAAGGGGACATCTGTAATACTTTCTACAATAAAGATAAATTAAAAAAAAATTATCAGAGTTTTCTTGCTGTATTACATACTTTCAAAATTTATGACTGTAAGTGGCAGCTTATAATTTTGTTACGTTGGATGTACCAAGATTTACAAATTGTTCCCTTGTTATTGGACGTTTGGGTTGTTTCCAACATAAATAATGCTGCAAAATATCTGTGCGTATGAGCTTTAACCTCTTTCAAATTACATTCTTGGAATCAATTCCCAGGGGTGAGAGTACAGGGCCAGAGTACGTAAAAAAATTTTTATGACTCTTGATATGCTTTTTACAAACTGAAAAATATTCCCTTAAAAATATTCAATTTGGAGTGAATAGAGCTACAAGTCACTTTTTCCTTTAGTATGTTTTCTTTGAACAAGCAATGTAGTAGAACAATTTAAAGAAGTAGGAGGAGATATTTTTATACGGTATTTGGGGCAATTCTAGTGATTTCATTAGTGGTGGTCAAAACCGGAGGGCTGACAGTAGCGATCCCCACACCCGGGTGCCCCTGGGAAAACCAGCATGGCGGTGGGACAGCGGACCCACAAGAGGAATACTCAGTTCACTCTGTCAAAGGTCATATAGAGTGGGCTCCCATTAGAGGAAAAGACAGGCGGCAAGGCCATCAGTACTGGAGTACTGTCGACTGTCCTGCTGGTCAGTATCAAAGACGGACCACAGACCGACAGACAGACAGACAGGCAGGATCCAGAATCCCTTCTAGCTGCAGCATTCTAATTAGACGTAGGTTGGAGGGCAGGGACCATAACTTATTAGTCTTTGTATCTCCAGCCCCCAACACTGCACCTGGCACGTACAAATAAATGAATTCATAAAGATATGAAGAAACATTGGAGTGGGACTCGGAGCCAATAATGATCTAGAGCAGTGGTTCTCAACCTTCCGGCCCTTTAAATACAGTTCCTCATGTTGTGGTGACCCCCAACCATAAAGTTATTTTCGTTGCTACTTCATAACTGTAATGTTGCTACTGTTATGAATCGTAATGTAAATATCTGATATGCAGGATGGTCTTAGGCGACCCCTGTGAAAGGGTCGTTCGACCGCCAAAGGGGTTGCGACCCACAGGTTGAGAACCGCTGATCTAAAGTAAAGGCTATCACTCAATGGAGATAGATAGATAGATAGACATTTGTTAATCCTCACCTGAGGATATGTTTCCATTGATTTCTAGGGAAAGTAGAAGAGAGAGGAAAAGACAGAGAGAAACATCAATGTGAGAGATCGATGGGCCGGGGAGGAGCCTGTAACCAAGGTATGGGGCCTTGACCGGAATCGAACCTGGGACCCTTTGGTCCTCTGGCCGACACTCTATCCCAGTGATTCCCAAAGTGGGCGCTACCGCCCCCTGGTGGGCGCTGCAGTGATCCAGGGGGGCGGTGATGGCCACAGGTGCATTTGTTTTAACTTTTTTTGTATTACCTTTCTATTCTGAGTTCAATAAATAGTTTCATAATTTCAAACTTCAATGTTTCTAATTTACACCTTTCTTTACTATATTTTACGAAAAAGGTAGAAACATTAATACATATATCTTTCTGTTTAATTGCTATTAAAATTTAAAAAAAATTAATTTCCAGGGGGCGCTGAGTAATATTTTTTCTGGAAAGGGGGCGGTAGGCCAAATAAGTTTGGGAACCACTGCTCTATCCACTGAGTCAAACCGGCTATGGCAAGATAGGTAGATAGACATTTAACACAGAAGTAAAAGTGTTCTGATACTTCCCTAGCAGACGTCTCTTTTTTCTCATAAAATACAAAAGTTTTAATAAAAGGTATAAATGTCATATTTGGTAAAGAATGGCCATTTGAAATGTCTAGCTAGCTAGCTAGTTTAAGTTCATATTTTAAGAGACAAATTGGCGGGGGGTTGGGGGAGTAACAAAGAGAACTTTAGTCCGGCTGCACATGCCCAGGTTGGTCCCCACTTGGGGGGGGGGGGGCGCTTGCAGGAGGCAGCCAATCAGTGATTCTCTCTCATCATTGATGTTTCTATCCCACTCCCCTCTTTCCCTTCCTCTTTGAAATCAATACAAATATATTTTTTAAAAAGAGAGAGAGAGAAACTCAGGGAAGAAAACAGGATGCAGTATTAAAGATCCAGGAACTGTGGCTTCCAAATGCAAAGGAAATGTGGAGGCAAATAATGTGAGAACAGAAGTAAGTGCCAATTCTTACACTTTGAAAACTGCTGTGCAATTCTGTAATCATCACACTATTTGCTTTCAAATAATCAGACCGTTGCTAAGGACAACAGAGAGCGTGGAAAGGGCAAGCGGATGTGCCATCGGTAATTACGAAAGTCAGGAACACTTAATAAGGCGTCATCGACAAGTATTAGCTTGGAAGTGGACACTGTGGAGGGCCCTGTATCTGTGTCTTAGAACCTCAGGGGGTCTTGATGTGAGAAGGGGACAAGCCACTCTTACTGTCAGGTTCTGTTTCCTAGGCACTTCCTAGGAATTGCCAACATAGAAAACCTGCAGGTTTTCCTAGGGACCTAAAGCAAGCATGCATTTCCTTACCATAGTCACCGCTCTCAATACATTTAAAAAGAGATACAGGCTGAAGAATTATTTAATGTTGACTTTAATTATGGACTTGCTCTTGAGTCCTGAAGCAAGTACACTGACTGTGACTTAGCATTCCTGGAAAGCATGTAATGTAGACCTTTAGAAAGGCTTGCAAGAAAATGTTTGCCCAAGCCTCAACGGTTATTTGTCTTGGCAATCGCTGTTATGCAGGGGGAAGGGGCAGAGGCTACCGCTAGTCAACTTACAACATGAACGAGAACAGGAAGCACTGATTTACTGTGTAAGCACAGAAGCTATTAGATAGTAGCATGGCTTGATTCAAACTTCAAAACTCCTAATCTGCTCAGAAAGGAAGTGTCAGTGGGTCTGGATGGGGAGGGATGACACCATGGACGAGCACGGTTCGTAACTGCACAGGAAACAGCTCGGGGTTCTGCTGGAGAGCAAAAGGCACGAATGGCCAGCCAGGCGGCGGGCTTCCATGCTGATCCCAGGGGCACCCTGAATCCTATTGCACAAACTGAACAGAAACAACAACACACAACAATCACACACGACTGGGAGGCACATACGATGTCAATGAAACTCCTCGAAGAGGCAGAGGGGTGATTTTTATACCGAGTTATTTTATCAAGCCCCCCACTTGCAGTACACATAGACACTTTCCATGGCAATTAGGACTCACATACGTTTTCAACGATCTGCTAATTTTTTTAAAAAGCATTAACATCATCACCTCATACAGGCAGGCCCTATAGATTATGGGTTCATAAAATTCTCAGCCGTGAGAGAAGTAACTTCCTCTGTGTGCTTATGTGTCGGGCGCGTTCGCGCCTTGAGAGAAGCGCCCAT
Organism: Myotis brandtii; assembly: GCF_000412655.1. Classification (NCBI taxonomy): domain Eukaryota; kingdom Metazoa; phylum Chordata; class Mammalia; order Chiroptera; family Vespertilionidae; genus Myotis; species Myotis brandtii. The sequence continues at coordinate 1,982,096 of NW_005371441.1, read as the reverse complement.
CGGGGTGTCCCAGGGCCCACAGCTCTACTCTCTGTGTTACAGCCTCTGTGCACTTGGCGCGCTACTCAAAAGCACTTCTGATGAAGCACATGCATCCCAGAATTCAGAGGAAAAACTTCCTTTCTTCTCATTCACCAATTTACTGGACTTCTATTATTTTGCTTGGCATTTAAGCAATCATCCCCCTGCATCTATGTACTCATGTCTTTAGTGAGGAAACAGTACATTTTTAACATGACAAAGATGAGAAAGATGAATTAATTACCTAATGAAAAAGGAACATCCTTCTAACCTTTCCTTTTGCACTTTTTCTTGCTTGAATCCCCCTTGGTGTTTTAAAATTTGTGTTTATTTACCATTATGCTGGTAAATCTGAATTCTGTTCCACATTTACTCCTGAACGGTGTCACTGTTTTATTTTAGTGCATTTACTGAACCCATTTCTATGGAATCACAAACCACAACACTGGCTGGGCCAGGCATGTACGAGGTCTCCCATCTCATTCCCCCTTCAACACCTGGGAGGCACCTTCGTCCTCTGCCACAGCGTGCGAAGCTCAGGATTAGACACTTCAGTAAGTCCACAGCTCTGAGGGGACAGAGCTGGATTGCGATCAAGGCCCATCCAAGGGCAGGCTATGCCAGGCCCCGCCCACTGCCTTCCCAGTATATCAACGCACCGTGTGGCATTTCTCAGCTCAACTGCTTGGTAAGTTTTGCTGCCAATGAAAACCTTCACGCCTTGGGCTTCAATATTTTGATATACAAGCAGTAGCTCTAAATTCTTTCCCTGCACTCTGGCAGGTGTGGCCACACTTATTTTCTGACTGCTGTGATGACAAAAAGTAGGGGATCTGGAGTCTTCTCCACTATGAGACACCCTTCTTCTTTCTCTTTTTGACTGAAGCCAGAAATGTGTTTTCCCTCTGGGAGCAATGCATTTAGGGATGACGCACCGTGCTCCTTCCTGGGCAGCAGCAGAGTAAACTGGTGAAGAAAGAGCTCTAGGAGATGAGGCACCAAAGAGCAGTGCCCTAGCACCAGCAGAAACAGGTTGAAGGTGGAGAACCCTTGCTCTGCAGCCTGGGCTCCTGAGAACCAATTGAGCTCCTGGGGGCCAGGAGTGATGTCAGCACCTAACAATGGGGTGAGACAGCCCCCTAGACGGGGCTTCCCCGCCCCTGCAGCCAGGCGGCCGCCCTCCGGTCGCTGGCTGGGAGTGACAATGCCAGCTCCCTCACTGGCTTTCTCTTCCAAGCTGCACGGTCCTGTTATCATTGTGAGCACACAGTGGGGGAGAAGGGAGCAAATACTTTCGATCTGAAATTCTCACTTTTGCTTTTGCACTGGGGACAATGCTCTTTGGACTCTGCAAGTTAAACTGATGCACCAAGATAATTTCTCCGGGAGTTTCTGGCCACTTGACGTACCTGAATATTGTCACCATAATCGCAAATTGAATTTCCAGCTTGCTAGGTCACCGAGGGGCCCTCTACTCCACGTGTACTCAGAAGATTAGAACTTTCAGGTTTCATAGCCCTGCTGTGGCAGTAATAATTTTTCTTCCCAGGATACACACAGCACACATACATAGCAAATATAAAACACATTGCGTTTCCCATTACTTTTGGACACGAACTTGAATTTACAGACTGTGAGAGATCTCACAGAAGAGCTGGTCCTCACAATCAGCTCGGCTTCAAATGGGTGGAGATAAGAAATACATCTGCTCAGGGCAGATTTGGCTAACTTAATCCTCAAAAGGATTTCTTGTAAATAGAGGGAGGAATAAGACCACAGTTTTCATTCGGTCAGCGCTTTAATTTCTCACGACAAATCAGAAATAAAAAGAAAACTTTTATCCGGGAAGAAGCAACGTCTATGCGGGACTGGGCTGCATGCGGAGCACTGTGGGCTCTAACGGAACAATGCTGAAGGAAATGGAAACTAGCTTCTTCATACTGCCCCTTGTCGGCCCCGTGTAAACACGTCTATCCAGCAGCAGCTGTCTGCAGATAAGCTCAGGGAAAGTGGACTTCAAAGTCACAGAAGCACAGGAATTCTGAACTTGAGCTCAAGGTGGGCCAGCCTTTGAGGAGTTTAATTATTTTTTTCCACTTACTAGCAGGAGACTAAGTAAACCAGGATGAATCACTAAAATAATTACAAGGGAAACTAAGCCTTATAACTCCAGCTGGAAAAACACACACAGTGAAATTGATTTAGAACATTAATTTTGAGGCTCCAATTCATCGTTAAGTCTATAAAATTTTTTAAAAAAATTAAATCCCCTTTGCTGTTTTGGATTTGTCTACTTAATCTATGATCTCTGAATTTATTAAATGTCTTAGGGTCAAATTTATTAAATGTCTTAGAGTACACAGATCAAGTGGGCACATATTGGAAGACATAAAGAAAGAAGAAACCAGTAAAAAACAACCCCAATATTAACAGTAGCATGTGTCCTTCCTCTTCCTTATTTTTTGGTGGATGGCAATGTTTGTAGCTACTAGGGGAAGTTTGGTAGTCATAGAGGACACATGAGAAAGTTTTTGGGGATTTGTTTTCGCAAAGAGAAAGAAAAGATAAGCAGAGTATAAAAAGGACACGGCTCCACTGGAACCATATGTTCTTGGCAGTAATAAAACCCTTGAAAATGCCAGCAATGCCATATAGATGTGTTTTGGTGTCAGGACCCAGAATTTTCTTCCTCCACAGAGTTAATTAGTTACAGACACTGGTTCACATTATTTGGAACCATCATTAATCATCTTGTTTTGTAAAATAATTTTGGCCAAGGCGAAATTTAATTTTGGAAAAAAATGTTTACATGAAAATTGAATTATACATGTTATTTTTACCTCCCTTAAGAAATCCAACCGAATTAAATTCCCGAATCCATGATCCAAATAGTTCCCATCTTCTTGTAGGGCTCACGAGCATCTGTCCAATGGGATTGCCATGGCCCGGGCTTTAACCCTTCCGTTTTGAGAAAACACATGGTCGTCCCATCGTTCTGGCTCGAGGCCTGGAATTTTGGATGACTGCACGGGGCAGAGCTGTTCTCGTGTAGCCCCTGAGAACTGGACACTCAGAGATACCGTGAAACAAACAAATTCTGAAAAGCTCTGCTACGAACACGCCTTAACTTGAAACAAGATGAAATAGAACTTTTTTTTTATTGAATAGTTTATGAAAATAAAACCAGGCAGGAAGAAAGTGTAAACGTCATATGCAAATATATTATCTGAAAGGTTCCCAGGAAAAGAAAAACATCAAAGAGTCTATAATAGCTGTTTCTGCAAGTGTAAAAAACTTAGCAAATGAAAGTCTGGTTATGAGTCTGAAAACAAATGAAAAATACCAACATTCCTAGTATGGCAACTTCGATTATAGAAGAAATTAGGACAGACTAAAGGAAAACTTTTAAACACGAAAGTAGGCAGATTCTACGATATATTGACTAAATACAGCAGGCAAAGCAGGGATTTTCGAATTGAAGGTAGAGACCCATTTGTGTGTCACCAAATCAATGTGCAGTTCCTCCTAATTCGTGGGGATACGCCCCAAGGACCCCAGACACATTACTGGGAAATATGATGAGAAGAAAACAAATCGGGCCCTTTTCACCATTTCCAGTGGAATCTGTGTCCCTGACTAGCTCTCTACAAGTTGTCAGGGGAGTGATGCCCTGGAGATGTCCCGTTAAACATTTCATAAGGAAAAGGCGACAAGGAGACAGGAATAATTCTCACATCCTCACCTCTATCCCATCCTTAGCCCAGAAGGCGCTGAAACCAAAGTCTGATGTCATTCTCATTTTGTTTGAACAAAGAACAAACCCTCAATTTGCCATCTTTCTCTCCCTCCTCTTGGCACTTCCCCAGTCTGGCCTTAATCTAGAAGGGGTGCCACTTGGGTAAAGCAGTGGATAAAAATGAGTATTTGTATTATATATGCTAAATACATACAAATATTTTATTATTATGTTCTTTATACTGGCAAAAGGTAAGCATTAAAACATGATGTCCTGGAATTAGTAGAGGGAGACCAAGATGGCGGCATAGGTAAACACTGCAGACTGCTGCCGCAAACAACCACTTCAAAAATACAACTAAAAGATGGAACGGACATCACCCAGAACCACAGGAAGGCTGGCTGAGGAGAGACTCTTCAACTAGAAGGAAAAATAACAGCACACCGAGGCTCAGAGGAGGCGCAGTGTGGAAAATACTCAGGTGCGGAGGTGCGCGCGCAAAGCGGGCTGGTGGCTGAGAGCGCGGTTGTCGTTTTCGGTCAGGGGGGAGTCTCAGACTCTGAGCTCCAGATACGGGCGAATCGCTGGGGACTCGGACCCAAACGGGAGAAGCGGGAGTGTCTGGCATCAGTTGGAAGGCAGCTTTCCCTCCGAGGTTTGCAGCGGTTCCGGGGGTTCTGAGAAGCAGAGCCTCTGGGAACAGGACTGAGGGCACCATAACGGCTCCCTCCGCCCGCCCTGTTGAGCCCGCCCCGCCCAAGCCCTGCGCAGAGCCATTTGCCGGATCGCCTCAGGCAAAGGCTAGATTAGCACCTCCCCAGAGGACAGAAGTTTTCCGCGGCAGACACAGCTGATTCACACAGCCAGTCGGCCTGGTGGTCAAATCCCTCTAGTATTAACTACAACAATCAAGGCTCAACTAGAACAAGACTGCGCACAAAGACCACTAGGGGGTGCACCAAGAAAGCATAAAAAATGCGGAGACAAAAAAACATGACAGAAATGGAGGATATAGAGCTAAAAATCGCAATTTTGAGGGCTTGCAAAAATGTGCTAGAAGCTGTCAATAAACTTGAGGAGAGAGTCACGAAAACTAATGAGACCCTCGATGCTATGATAAAGAACCAACTAGAAATTAAGCATACACGGACTGAAATAAAGAATATTATACAGACACCCAATAGCAGACCAGAGGAGCGCAAGAATCAAGTCAAAGATTTGAAATGCGAAGAAGCAAAAAACACCCAACCGGAAAAGCAAAATGAAAAAAGAATCCGAAAATACGAAGATAGTGTAAGGAGCCTCTGGGACAGCTTCAAGCGTACCAACATCAGAATAATAGGGGTGCCAGAAGATGAGAGACAGCAAGATATTGAAAACCTATTTGAAGAAATAATGGCAGAAAACTTCCCCCACCTGGTGAAAGAAATGGACTTACAGGTCCAAGAAGCGCAGAGAACCCCAAACAAAAGGAATCCAAAGAGGACCACACCAAGACACATCATAATTAAAATGCCAAGAGCAAAAGACAAAGAGAGAATCTTAAAAGCAGCAAGAGAAAGAGACTCAATTACCTACAAGGGAATACCCATACGACTGTCAGCTGATTTCTCAACAGAAACTTGGCAGGCCAGAAGGGAATGGCAAGAAATATTCAAAGTGATGAATACCAAGAACCTACAACCAAGATTACTTTATCCAGCAAAGCTATCATTCAGAATTGAAGGTCAGATAAAGAGCTTCACAGATAAGGAAAAGCTAAAGGAGTTCATCACCACTAAACCAGTATTATACGAAATGCTGAAAGGTATCCTTTAAGAAGAGGAAGAAGAAAAAGGTAAAGATACAAATTGTGAACAACAAACATGCATCTATCAACAAGTGAATCTAAGAACCAAGTGAATAAATAATCTGATGTACAGAATGAACTGGTGATTATAATGAATCAGGGACATAGAAAGGGAATGGACTGACTATTCTTGGGGGGGGATGTCCAGCCCGGCTGACGTGGCTCAGTGGTTGAGGGTTGACCTATGAACCAGGAGATCATGGTTCGATTCCTGGTCAGGGCACATGCCCGGGTTTCGGGCTCGATCTCCACGTTGGGGCGTGCAGGAGGCAGCCAATCAATGATTCTCTCTCATCATTGATGTTGCTATCTCTCTCTCCCTCTCCCCTCCTCTCGGAAATCAACCAAAAAAACCCACACCAAAAAACAAAAACAAGAAACATGATGTCCATGTGGCTTGAAGTTTTGAGATGGATTCCTGAAGGAGTCATGGGCTGTTCCCACAAAGACAGCATCTCTACCTCCACGCTTTTATCTTCAACAGAATGCGTGGCATGCTCTAGTCTAGACACTCTTGTATCCTGATCCTTTCAATTCACCCAATGTGGAGCACAGCCCCAGAACATTAACATTTTAAAAATAATATTTTAGGTCTTCTCTCCTAATCCCTGCCTGGCCACCTGGCAGATAATGTCAAAAGGAAATAGAGACAGTGACATGGATCACTTGGCATTAACTCAAGTCTGTGCCTGGAAAACCCACCAGACTATGTCATGCTGACGGTGGATTAGCAATTTGCTTTTCTATTTGAAGGAGACCTAGTAGAATCAGAAAATGTCTTAACTTCTCCCGCAGCCAGGTACGGCCATGTGAAAAATCCTACATAATAAAAAGCTAATAAGCCAATAGACTGAACGGCGGAACAACTGAACAACCAGTCACTATGATGTGTGCTGACCACCAGGGGGTGCATATGGAACATGATGGGTGTCGGCAGCAGGCAGCAGAGTGCGGAACATGGCAGGCGCTGGCCATGGCGGGATGGTGGAGCAGGTGAGTGGGGGCACCAGACCAAGGCAGGGCGCTGGTCGCTGTCATCGGGGCGAGCCTCTGGTGGTTGCTGAAAATTATTTGCTCCTGTGCGCCCTGGTCCTGCCCAGTGCTCACATCTGCTGCCGGTGCTGGCCCTGATCACTTGGTGCCGTTAGCAGGTGCAAGCGTTGGCTGCCAGTCCCGATTGCCCTTCAGGGCTTCTCCACCTCCCCCTGCTCCTGAGGGGCGATCAAGGCTGCAGCCGTGGCTCGCACCCACTGCTGACGCCGGCCCCAATCGCTCCGCGCCATCAGTGGGTGTGAGCTGGGCTGGCGCCGTCAGCGTGCGAGAGCTGTGGCGGCGGGAGTGGGGCTACTGGCAGACAGGGGACCAGGAGCCTCGGCGGGAGGGGTTGGGCAGGGTGCAGAAGATGGGCCGAGACCCACCCCTATGCCCACCACAGCTTCACAGCCCACAGTTCCTTTAAAGGTGCACGAATTCATGCACTGGGCCGCTAGTGTTATTAATAAGATATAAGCAGAAGTTTTGTATGGGGGTTCGAGGAAGGCTCCTGAAAAGGGAGAATGCATTTCTTCCTCCTTTCTGCTGGCTGGGATTCACATGTGATGGCTGGGGCTTGTGCAACCATCCTGGACAACTAGGCAGCATAGAGTTCCTGATAGTCGAGGTGGTGCCGTACCAGCCCAGGCTGCCTACTGTGGGTTTCTTTGATGTGACAGAGAAATAAACTTCTATTTGCTTTGGGTCACCTTTTTTTCACCGATGCTCTGACTTGTCAGTGAACATCATCCTAACTGACTCATTGGTAAAACTAGAGCCTACTTAGAAACATGATAGCATTTTCCATTTCTATCCTTTCATTATTTGAACATGACCCAGTGCTTTCCTTCTCTGCACAACAGTCACTCTGGGACTGGAGGCAAGGTTACATCTTTTATTTAGAAAAGATGTGAGGTTTGCTCAGTTTGGCTGAGGAAGACGCTGCACTTTTGAAGGCTGAGATGTGGCCATAACTCTAATTGGTGCCTCAAAGCTGCGCCAGGAAGGGAACTGAGTGTCTGACCACAAGCTCCAGACAGAACTGGATCAAGACGGCAGGACCAGCACGTGTGCCAGATTGCAGCAGCACAGGACGCATGCGCAGGGCTCCAGGTCTGTCCGCACTCTAACCTCTACCTCCTTCGTGAGTGTGTGATAAACAAAGAAATGGTTTTTGAAGGGGGGGGGGGGAATATATATATATATATATTCATCATTTTAAATATTTTTAGAAGTTATATCATTACAATATTATCTGACCCTAAAAACCACAAACAATACACTGTCAACCAAAACATTCATGTAACTTTATAACACACAGAACCAAAGGACTAAACAAAGATGGGGCAGGGAATCAAAACAAGGGACTCAGATCCCTGGGGTTTGAAATTAGGGAGGTTTGTGTGCTCAACGCTTGAACATTCAAAACAAAACTCACGTTTTAGAATGTAACTGAACATCTCAGTGTGGCACAGTGGCACTCAGAGGATGAAGAAGCCATACTCGCCAGTGAGATCTCGCCGCTGGACATGCCCAGAGGTGGTGCAGTGGCCGCATCTCTAACTGCTGATGGATCCCTATCCTGGGGAGGGAGGCCCACTCCTCTCCTCCCCCTCACTCACTCTCTTCAGGGAAGGACCCATCTGATGGGGGGGGGGGGGGGGGGGGGGG